>NC_053166.1:78027424-78359924 GCF_016835505.1 Polypterus senegalus | reverse complement strand
GTGTTGCTGGTATATATATATATATATATATATATATATATATATATACATCTATACACATATATATACACATATATATATATATATACATATACACACACACATATATATATATATACATATCTACATATATACTGAGTATACACATATATATATAAATCTACATATATATATCTACATATATATATATATTAGGTGGGACTCGATTAAAAAATTAATCCAATTAATTAGAGGCTGTGTAAGAATTAATCTTGATTAATCGTATGTAATCGACACGTAAATTTGCCCCAAATCGCAAATGTTTTTTTTTAATTTAAAAGGGTTTTAGTGGGCTTACAGAATCAAATAATAGACATGGACATGAATATTGTAAACTGAAGCTGTTTTAATTTCTGAAAAAAAGCTTTTAGACTGCATTTGAATTCAAAACAGAAACAAAAATATCATCCCTGGTTAAAATTGGGCAGACTTAAAAATAAAGTGGTAGTTTAAGTACTTTTAAGTACATTTTCAGAATAGTATTGTCTTTAAATAATAATAACCAAAATTTCAACATAAAGTGCAGTTTTCTTCTTAAAAAATAAGTCAGAAACATAAAAGGTAATTTGACCCATCTTTAAACTCTGAGTAACATTAGCCAAAATTATTTTGTACATTAGGCTAAAACAGTGTGATCATTGAACATTTTGTAATTAGATGTATTTAGAATTACTAACGGTCACGGAAGTCCAATGATCCCCAGTAAGAGCCACAAAGTCCGCTTTCTGTAATGCATCTAATTTTGCTTGCTTTTCAGTGTGCACAAAACCATGCTTTTATCAAGGCTTCTTTCGGGTAGTCGAAATGATCAGTCGTAGGAACGCTTTATTCCGACTCTAACATTTTTGTAGCTGTGATGTGTGCATCAGTGTAATGGATGTACCAGGAAATCATGCATTGACAAAAGTTCCCGCTTGCTTGGAATTGAAAGTGTGATTAAATGCGTTATTTTTAACGCGTTATGGAGTACATGCATCGAAGCTTCTCAGCTGTGCTTGTGCTAAGAAAGGGAAAATTTTAAAAATAACGTAACATGATTCTGCGTTAACCTAATATTTTTCATACGTCCCAAACCAAGGAGATGCGAAGGTAAAATGAATCGGTAGCGCATACATACTCAGTACATCCCTCTCGAATCAACCTCAATGTCGGCGTTAGAGGCTTAAGACTCTACAATTGCCACAGCGTGTGGCTTGTCTATGCTAAAGTATGTATTGTAGATCGGGTATATATATACATTTATATATATACCCGCGTATCGCAGTGGAGAAGTAGAAGTTATGAAAAAGAAAAGGGAACATTTTAAAAATAACGTAACATGATTGTCAATATACAGTAATTGTTTTGTGAGTGTTATTGAATGTTGCTGTCATCAAGGATTTGATTATCATTATTTCTTTCAATCAGGCTCGTATTTGTAGGATGTGTTGTGTTCAAGTTACATTCCGTGTTTGTCAATCGTTGTAAAGATAAGAGGTTTCATTCATCGATTAGTTCCTTACTGCATCAATAAACAGCTCGTCTTCCTTTTTATCTGAGATGTGACAAACTGCATGCACGGGTTTTTTTACACTGTCTTCCTTTAGCAGGACATTCACTTTTTCCACCGTGTGCTTTGTTTCCGCAGTAGCTGCACTTATGAATATGATTGTATGTATAAGACGCTTCATATTTTTTTGCTGCCTTCTCAATTGTGTAATTCGGTTTTGTTCAGCACTCTTTGGAACTGTTGCTTTTGTCTGCGCATTGCGCCAGTTCACGGAGCCGCTTGGTGTTCTTGCATCAAGGTTCCCAGCTGTACTGGTGCCATCTCGTGTAATGTCAGCTAAGACCCGCACTTAAAAGTTTCTCTCGCAGTTTCAATGAGTTTGTGCCAAACACCACCCTGACCATCTCATCTTCCTCTGCATAAGCACAGTCCTTCACCCGTGAATATTTAGTGCAGTGTTTGTATTGGATTGCCGCTGATGGACGGCCTTATATGGGCAGGCACTAAATTACAAACGCTAGTGGCAGCCTGTCTATGAACTTAATTTAATATAAACTTACGGTTCACGCCGTGCTTTGTTTCCGCAGTAGCTGTACTTATGAATATGCTTGTATGCATCATTTGCTTCATAATGTTTTTCTGCCTTCTCAATTGTGAAATGGCGTTTTGTGCTGATCGCTGTTTGGAGTTCTTCCTTGTTATCTACGTACTTACGTAGGAGGCGTGATGATGTCACATAAACTCCCCCCCACGCCATCTCCAACTCAAGACTCCATTACATTATATGGAGAAAAATAGCTTCCAGTTATGACCCTTACGCGTAGAATTTCGAAATGAAACCTGCCCAACTTTTGTAAGTAAGCTGTAAGGAATAAGCCTGCCAAATTTCAGCCTTCTACCCACACGGGAAGTTGGAGAATTAGTGATGAGTCAGTCAGTCAGTGAGTGAGTGAGTGAGGGCTTTGCCTTTTATTAGTATAGATTAAAGTAGAATATCATAAACTTCATCTTAAAATCATTTAATTTACTAGTTTCTCAAATCCCATCATAACTAAAGTAGCATGTTAAATGCTTTGTTTTGTATTTGATCTTCTATGTGCTCTATGTGTGTGAATCACTACATGCTTCCATTCTTTCTCTACCTCCAACAGGACACAAAATCCATTACATTCATGATATTACAGCTCTCTGAATAACTAAAATACTGAGATGGATACGTGATATCATTTTCATGATGATAGGAGTTAAAGCACGTTATTAAACATGAGAACACAGAGGCACAGTGACTGTGCGCGACCTTCGATAAAATAATTTATTGCAGCAGTACTGTCTGTTTCAAACGTACTAACCTCCAATTCCTGTCCTTCCTTTTCTTTCTCCAAATACCTAATCGCCACACAATCAGCTCTGTAATAGACTTTAAGCCATCTAAAACCTTTAAGGAACATTGAAATATCTTCGTAGTACATGTTTAATTATTCTACCCTTCAAGCCAGTCCCAGTGAAGCATTCAGTGCGAGGCAGGTGAACGGAGCAACACCGTGTCATTTAATTATTAACAATATAGATTATTTAAATAAAGTTAAAGTTTTATCTGTATAATATAATAATCGTATTTTGCTGCATTTCATCTTAAAAATTATATCGTCATCATATGTAAATACACGCTTTATAAAGTGGCTCAGGTTGTGCAATATTATAACTGTCACAAGTTTACAGTGAGGTGATTGCAAAAATATGTACGAACAGTTCTACACGGAGCACTTGATGGACTGATTGAGTGCATTTATAGTTCTTGGGATGAAACTCTTTCTGAACAGTGAGGTCCGTACAGTAAAGGTTTTGAAGCGTTTGCCGTGTGAGAAGCAGTTCAAATAGGAAGCATGGCTGAGGCAGTATGTGCTTGATGCTGTATACCGATAATTCTCTTTCCGATCAACTTCTCTGAGTGGTGCAGTGAGAGTAATAAGGAAAAAGATCCGCTGTGGCAACCCCTAACGGGAGCAGATGAAAGAAGAAGAAGAAGGTGCAGTGAGAGTAACAACGCTAAAGCATCTATGGTATTTGGAATACTTTGGCCATTCCGGGGACCATTATATCATCCATCATCAGATCATCCATCGTGACAATGCCCCAAGCCATGACGCGTTCAATGTTCATGACTTAAGCAATCAATTACCAAATTGGAGCATCCATCTACTCCATTCACTTGACTTAGCCCCTTGTGAATTCTGGCTGTTCCCAAAAACTTCTATGAAAGGATGAAGATTTTCAGACATTCCTGACATCCAGTGTAACATGATGTAGAACTCAAGGGTATTCCAGAAACAGTTCCAGGTACGTTTCCAGCAACACCTAACTAAATGCATAGCTACTGAAGGAGATTACTGTGAAGGTGACAGAGTACTGACTACTGCACAGAAACATACACAGTTTTTATCTGGGCTTATTCCGGGAACTAAACTGCCACACTATGCATATTGTATATAATGAAGTGGTGCCCTGTCCAGGGTTAGACCTTGGCTTTGACAAAGACAGGAATATAGGTGTTCAGAAAATGAAGCATATTTTTATGCTTTGTGTATTATATTGTACAGCACTAAGCATCGAGAAAATCACAAAAGTACTGAAATTAAAAGATTAAGGAAGTAAAAGGGATTCAGCTGGAATCCTGTCCTGCCATAGTCCATGTGGAGTTTACACATTCCACATGTGTCCTGGGTATTCCTGCAGGTACTATGGTATCCTCCTTCATTCAAAAAAACATGCTGTCTGGCAAATCTCAACTGGACATGCATATTGGTGCCCAGTCTAGGGCTCAGTTCAGCTCTTAGAGAGGCTCCAAATCCTACACGCAAAACTGTAATAAAAAAGCAGGTTCAGAATAATGAAGGGTAGCTCTGTTTGCATGTTTCTAATTCTCATCTGTGACCTCCTTTACTGTTTTAACTTATTCAGAAAATCCGCACAAAGGCATCATCAATTATTAAAAACACATTTCTTCTCCTCATTGTAATTCTATTTATTTACATATTTTTACTATTATTAAAGTTTTACTCTGCTGGCCTAGCTCTCTTTCTCATGGGTGGGGGCTGATTTGTTTCAAACCTAGTTTTGTTAAACTTGACTTGCTTGTATGTAATGTTAAATGTTTTAAAAAAAAACCCAAAAAAAAAAACCAGAATGGGCTAAATTTACATATAAATACCTCAATTACAGATCAGGTACATGTAATAAATATAGTGTGCAAGACAGGGGGTGTCATGCACCCAGAGCCCAGAACACAACTACACAACTTTTTTTCTTCACATGACAATACAATCTGCGGTGGGTTGGCACCCTGCCCAGGATTGGTTCCTGCCTTGTGCCCTGTGTTGGCTGGGATTGGCTCCAGCAGACCCCCGTGACCCTGTGTTCGGATTCAGCGGGTTAGACAATGGATGGATGGATGACAATACAATATATTATAATACAAAATTTCTTCCTTCACCTCTTATACTCCAGCTCCAAGTCACTCAGGTGAGCAGAAGAAACTCCTTTTAATGTCAGACACAGAAGAATTTCCAGGACATCAGAGGCTTGCTCAGAAGCACTTCCATATCTAACGGAGCAACCAAACAACAGGACAGCCTCTTCCCAGTAGCTCCCCCCAGTGGTCCTAAAGGACCCCAACATGGCTGCCTATTATATTCCATGCAATCCAGCAAGTGTCCAAACAGGTACAAAGCCAGAGGGATACTGCCACCTAGTATACTGGTGGGGATGTATATTCCACACTGTCCTTCCATTACTCTGTCTTCCCTATCAGGGAAACATCTGCCAACCATCCCAGCCAAGACGCCAGTCCATCCATACCCTTAATTATAACAGCTACACATGTCCAGTGGTTATTTCAATAGATGTTTAGGAATGAGGACCTTTCTTGCAGTTTGTTCCTTTGCAAGTGACCTGAATTGCTGGATATCAAGAGAGGATGGCAACTGTAGTTATCAAAAAATAAGCAATTATGCTTATAAGTCACATGGGGATGATATTGAGGCACTCTGTCACCGCATCAAAGATTAAATTAACTTCTGTGTCAATACAGCCACAGTGGTACCCACTAAAACAGTGTATTGCTTTTCAAGCAACAAGAACCTGGATTACGAAGGAGTTTAAAGGTATCCTGAATGAAAAAAAGAAAGCATGGAAATCTGGTGACAAAAACGTTCTGAAGGACATGCAGTGTATTGTAAAGAAAAAGATGAGCGAAGGAAAGGAAGTTTACAAATCTAAAACAGAAAACAAACTCACTCAGAATAATATAAAGGATGCGTGGAATAGACAGAGTATAATTCCAGGACTTAAGCAATCCAGGGCTCAGGTGCTAGAAGGGAGTGTGGACAAAGCTAAGGCCCTGAACTAAATTTTTAATAGATTTTTCAGATCCACTGCCACCTTCTTCCAATGACCAGCCTTCTCACACCATCCCTTCTACATTATCAACTCCTACCACATCAACTGTAATGGCCAGTATCAAGTTAACCTCTGACCATCAGTGTGACCTGTCCATAACTGAAGACCAAGTAAGGAGACAACCAAGGAAGCTACACATAGGAAAAGCTGCAGGATCAGATAGTTTCAGTCCTTGAGTTCTTAAGGCCTGTGCTAACCAACTTTGTGGTGTCTTGTGTCACCTGTTCAGTGTGTCCCTAAGGCTTCAGAAAGTGTCACTGCTATGGAAAACATCCTGCTTTGTTCCGGTTCCAAAGAAGGCAGGTGTTTCTTCACCTAATGACTACAGAACAGTGGCACTTAAGTCTCACATTATGAAGACCTTTGAGAGACAGGACCTGGACTACATGAATCATCTTGTGGTAGACCATCTGGATTCACTGTAGTTTGGCTATTGGACAAAAATTGGAGAGGAGGATTCAAAATATCTGCTCCTCTAGGCTTTCTTCAGGATAAAACTGGCAGCACTGTTGACAATTCTGTTTTTTGACTACTCCAGTGCATTCAATACCATCCATCCATTCCTGTTAAGAAGTAAACTCAGAGATATGCAGGTAAATGAGCCTGTGGTGTCCTGGATAATGGACCATCTATCAGGCAGATATCAGTTTGTGACACTCAAGGACTGCTTTTGATATGGACATGAGCAACACTGGGACAACACAAGGAACAGTCTGGTCTCCTTTTCTTTTTACTCTGGACACCTCCAATTACAAATATAACATGTTATGTCTCTTGCAGAAATTATCAGATGATTGTGCATTTGTAGTGTGTATTGATAAAAGGGGAGTCTGACAGAGTATAAGAGTCAGGTGGAAAAGTTTGTTTCTTGGTGCAAAGAGAATTGTCTGCATCTTAAAATCAGCAAAACCAAGGAACTGGTTATTGACTTTCACCACACCAAAGAGCCTCTACATCCATTCACTTTTCTGGGAGTGGTTGCAGAGGTGATGCATTTCTCCAAGTACTTGGGGATCCACATTAATGACAGGTTGGACTGGTCTGGTAACACAGAGGAGATACATAAGAAATGGCCTGAGCAGATTCTTTTGTTTTAGCAGACTGCATTCGTTTATTGTGGGTACTGACATCATTCACATCTACTGTGGTCTGCTGGACTGGTAACATCACTTCAAGAGAGGTCCACCAAATTAACAAGCTAACTAAATGGGCAGGTTCAATTATGGGATGCACTCTGGAAAACCTGGAGATAGTAGAGGAGGACAGAATTAAAACAAAACTGAGTGCCATTATGAACAAAGCTGTACATCCTCTCCAGGACATTGTAACACTTAATACTTTCAGCAAACATATCATTCAGCAGAGGAATGTCAATGCTCACGTGGGCAATGACAGTGAGACCTGGAAGGGCATGATTGGGAGGAATGGAATTGAAACGATCTGAATCTGAGCGGTGTTTTGTTATTGGACTTCTGTGCTCGTCACGGATTGTCCATAATGAACACCATGCTCAAGCATAAGGGTGTTCATATGTGCACTTGGCACCAGGACACCCTAGGCCTCAGTATATATGTGTGTGTGTGTGCGCGTTTGTGTGTGTGTGTGTATATATATATATATATATATATATATATATATATATGTATATATATATATATATATAAAATCGGCGAGGTTACAAAGGACCCCAGGGTAACTTTTAAGCAACTAAGGGCCTCTCTCACATTGGCTAATGTTCATGTTCATGAGTCCACCATCAGGAGAACACTGAACAACAATGGTGTGCATGGCAGGTTTGCAAGGAGAAAGCCGCTCTCCAAAAAAAAAACATTGCTGCTCATCTGCAGTTTGTTAAAGATCACGTGGACAAACCAGTAGGCTATTGGAAGAATGTTTTGTGGACAGATGAGACCTTTTGGTTTAAATGAAAAGCGTTATGTTTGGAGAAAGGAAAACACTGCATTCCAGCATAAGAACCTTATCCCATCTGTGAAACATGGTGGTGGTGGTAGTATCATGGTTTGGGCCTGTTTTGCTGCATCTGGGCTAGGATGGCTTGCCTTCATTGATGGAACAATGAATTCTGAATTATATCAGAGAGTTCTAAAGGAAAATGTCAGGACATCTGTCCAAGAACTGAATCTCAAGAGAAGGTGGGTCATGCAGCAAGACAATGGACCTAAGCACACAAGTCGTTCTATCAAAGACTGGTTAAAGAAGAATAAAGTTAATGTTTTGGAATTGCCAAGTCAAAGTCCTGACCTTAATCCAATCGAAATGTTGTGGAAGGACCTGAAGCGAGCAGTTAATGTGAGGAAACCCACCAACATCCCAGAGTTAAAGCTGTTCTGTACAGAGGAAAGGGCTAAAACTCCTCCAAGCCGGTGTGCAGGAATGATCAAAAGTTACCGGAAACGTTTAGTTGCAGTTATTGCTGAAAAGGGGGGGTCACACCAGATATTGAAAGTAAAAGTTCACATACTTTTGCCACTCACAAATATGTAATATTCATTTTCCTTAATAAATGACCAAGTATAATATTTTTGTCTCATTTGTTTAACTGGTTTCACTTTATCCAATTTTAGGACTTGAGTGAAAATCTGAGTGATGTTTTAGGTCATATATATGCAGAAATATAGAAAATTCTGAACGGTTCACAAACTTTCAAACACCACTGTTTATACAGTGCATCCGGAAAGTATTCACAGCGCATCACTTTTTCCACATTTTGTTGTTCCAGAATGGATTAAATTCATTATTTTCCTCAGAATTCTACACACAACACCCCATAATGACAACGTGAAAAAAGTTTACTTCAGATTTTTGCAAATTTATTAAAAATAAAAAAAATAGAGAAAGCACATGTACATAAGTATTCACAGCCTTTGCCATGCAGCTCAAAATTGAGCTCAGGTGCATCCTGTTTTCCCTGATCATCCTTGAGATGTTTCTGCAGCTTAATTGGAGTCCACCGGTGCTAAATTCAGTTGATTGGACATGATTTGGAAAGGCACACACCTGTCTATATAAGGTCTCAGAGTTGACAGTTCATGTCAGAGCACAAACCAAGCATGAAGTCAAAGGAATTGTCTGTAGACCTCCAAGACAGGATTGTCTCGAGGCACAAATCTGGGGAAAGTTACAGAAAACTCTGTGAATGTCCTTAAGTGGCCCTGCCAGAGCCCAAACTTGAATCCGATTGAACATCTCTGGAGGGATCTTAAAATGGCTGTGCACCGACGCTTCCCATCCAATCTGATGGAGCTTGAGAGGTGCTGCAAAGAGGAATGGACGAAACTGGCCAAGGATAGGTGTGCCAAGCTTGTGGCATCATATTCAAAAAGACTTGAGGCTGTAATTGCTGCCACAGGTGCATCGACAAAGTACTGAGCAAAGGCTGTGAATACTTATGTACATGTGATTTCTCAGTTTTTTTATTTTTAATAAATTTGCAAAAACCTCAAGTACACTTTTTTTCACGTTGTCATTATGGGGTGTTGTGTGTAGAAATCTCAGGAAAAAAATGAAGTTAATCCATTTTGGAATAAGGCTGTAACATAACAAAATGTGGAAAAAGTGATGCACTGTGAATACTTTCCGGACGCACTGTATGTGTATATATGTATATATACACACATACATACATATACACACATACATATATTTATCTATGGCAATAGAAGGGGGGAAAAAAACACACACACACACAGTAAAACCGCCCTTTAGTCTAATGGGTATTCCCTCATATTTTAGTGGAATGAATCTGAGAGTGACATATGCTTTATATACAGGGGTGGGCAAAAGTAGGTTTACAGTAGTAGTTCATTTAGAAAAAGACATGTAGTTATTGATTATTACAACAGCTTTATTAACTCAAAAGAATGTCACAATGGCACACTGCACTTAGACACAATCTTGTCAGTGCTCCAACTGCCAGCCTTCATTATTAACACATTCTTGTAGATTACTTGCTATGATCAAACATACTTTAATGAAAAAAATAAGACGACGACAAACAATACTAATACAATAATTGATAAATAAATAATACACAAATAAACTGTGTTTCACATACTCACACCTGTAAACCTACTTTTTCCCACTCCTGAATGTGCGCGAGTGAAAATTTATTTTATATATATATATATTTATATTTATTTGGACCCATGGTATAAAATATTCTAATAAAGTGGATAATCACCAGCTTTTAACTGAAAGAAACAGAAAAATACTTTCAGTAAAGTCTGGTAAATTTAGTAATTTGGACACAAAGCATTTTATTGAAGAAACGCTTTAACAAGCTATGACTTTAGTTTCATTACATAACTTTAACAAACAATGTATGCAATGATGTTTAACTGGAAGCCACACAAGACAGATCAGGCTGAATGGATACCGCTCGTTATGGGTTTACACACTAACAAAGATTAATAATTTTAGTATTGATATCAAAGAAATGTAATTTTTTTTTTTTACACAATGAATAGCTGCTAGAATTTTGAAAAAAAAACCACAAGATAATTAATTGTACATCACAACAATGTACATTAAAGAACAATATATTTTAAAATAATCTACTTTCATTTATTCAAAGTACTTTGAATAAATAAATCCAGTGTACAGGCAGAATACAAATGCAGCTGTGGCACCAGATATGCATTGCCAAACATTTTGCCACCTAGCAGTAAGATACAAGATTTTCAAAGTTAATTAAGTGTCTTTGCCCAATATGGTTTGTTGCAATATGCTGAAACATTCAATATTTGTATACACCTGAGCAATTGTCTTTGCTAAGATGGGCAATTCCCAAACAACACAACAAACTTTATACAATGCGTACATTGTCTGCAGTTTTAACAGGGAAATAAAAATACTTAAAAACATAAACAAATCAAATTTGCTTTCAGTCAGTATATATTAGACACAAAATAGGTCAATAATGGAAGGTAATTAGCAAAATATCAAACTGCAGAAACCAGTGCATAAGGCAGGTTTTACTTGTCAGTTTACATCCCACTTATATGTAACATTGTTAAAAGAAATAAAATGCAAGACAAACAGTAAACATAGAAAAAAATATATGATAAAAGATATTTACAAAATTAGAACCTTTTCATTTCTATCAACTTTACTAAATACAAAAATTATAATGTTGCAATCCTCTGGAATTACTTTGGAATGTACTGGAAATAAATGCATGGGGTAAGCTACATGTTACCAGACTGAGGGGCTTTTCTAGTAGAAATATAAGTGAAATGGACAATATTCAAAAGGTAAGGTAAAAACTATGGTTACTTCTGGGATGTAACTACAGCCAATTAACACAGTTTTAGTAGTTTTTGTAGGCTTATTTTCTTAGTAGTGTTAATTCTAGCAGCTACATGGATCATTACACTCGCATGATGGATTCCACAAAATGTAAATACCATGCACAAAGTCACCAGTTAGCACCATGTTAAAGTTAAAATAGTCAAAAGAAGTCCTGAATTACTAATAGTGTGATCACTACTTGCAATATTTATACTTTTAAACTTAATTTTGTAAAAGAATTTTACCAAGGTGTTAAATTTGGATACAAATAAGAAAAAAAAAAAAAAAAAGTTAAATGAAACTGAAAGAAGGAGAAAAAGAACACCCCAAATTTATGGAAGCTGCTTTCAAATGGAGCCTCCTGTCTCCACTGTCTCAAAGTCTATGGCTCAAGTGAAAGGGACTACTCAACGCTCTAAAGTCACATATATAACCAAAATGTACATCATTCTCATTTTGAGTGACCAATGATAACAGGGAATAAATTTTAATACTGCATAACCAGATAAGCAGAACAGAATTCATGCTTTTAAATTCAAGGCAATCTTTGAAATGCCAGCAAGGTTATTAAATAAATAAAAAAAACAAGGAAAATGCTTTTACCTTTAAATATTAAAAAGTAATAAACTATGCTTACATTGAACTATTTATGTGTTAGGTGTTTTTGGAAAATAATAAGATTCTTCAACATACTATATAATGTCAGACTTTAACAACAGCACACCTAGCCTAAACACAGGTAAAATAAGACAACCGACAGAGCTGTTTGGAATCCAGAACAATTTCCGCATTTTAATTCCTCTGACTAAATGCATGATATATTATTCAAGTCTTTTTGGTTACATTTAGTAAACACTAACTATCAGGAGGATTCTTGGTGGCTTAAATAAAGCAAGTAAGAATAGATGCTTTAATAAAAATGTTTATCAAATGCTTTGCAAACCAATACGTCACAGTACTTAAGTACTACTTTAAGTGCTCCACCATGATTTCAGTTGGTGTGAAAGTTAAAAAAGAGGAATGTTTCATATATTTGCTGCTGTCATTATATCAGAACTGAACAGCACACAACAATCAAAATGAACCAGCATATATGTATGAGACAAGCATGCATGTATTTTGATAAAAGCTAATTTTTAGCTCTACAGTGTTTAGGCCTTTGATTTCCCACTTTCTGGTATGCAAGATTCAAGTATACAGATATTTACACACTAACTATTATAAATGGCTGTGCAAATAACTTTTTTAAAACAACTAACAATGAAACATGTTACTGATATCTTTAATTATAAAAATCTCTTGAATCCCTGGATATCGTAGAAGAAAGAACTTATTTCCAAGCAGATGTCCTCCTGCAAAGTTGCTAAAGTTACAGAGAAACTGCTTTTGTTTTCCAGGTTTAGATGCACCCTCTGCCTAGTCAGCAGGTGAGTGAAAAGTGTCAGGAATGAAGACAAACCTCTGGCAAAAGTTATTCAACAAAGGCTGCAACTCAGTGCAATACATACACAAGCAAATTATACTTGCAAAAACATACATATTAAAAAATAAAATTAAAGCAGGAATTTAAATTGCTCCCATTTTCATGAAAGACGCAACTATAGCTCAGCAGTACATTTAAATAAAGAGTTCAACTTAAGGAGTGTGGGTCTGGCTAAAGAATCTGATCATATCCACACATACTTAAAGGCATAGCAACAATGGGAGCTGTTATTGCCAATTTCAACCAAGAAGTGCATTCAGAATGGCCCTTTAGACTAATGGTGTGCATTTGTGAATGCATAAAGTACAACAATCACAAAATATTAATTAAAAACCACCTGAGGACAACACTGCTCTTATAAGTGAACAGCTTATTTATAACTATAGGCAGGTTTACAGTTTAAAATCTAAGCAAAGGCGCAAAAGATGAAACTTCTTTAAAACAAGTATATGCTTAACTATTTATGAAAGGAAAGGTTTAACAAAAAAAAATACATAATGATAGTATAGACTCCTGACTTCTAATCGAAATCTGTACATTAAGATAGACAATAATTTGAAGGAAAAATCTGATTAAACTGAGATACTGATCATGGCTACTATGACTTACTAAATTTCCTTACAGCATTGCAGATTTGTGAGGCTGAATTTAATCACAGCATCTCTGTAATCATTTCAGAATGACTGCTGGTTAACTTCATTCTTTGCAATATACCCCAATGCAAAAGTTACTCCAGTCATTATTTAAATTCTTTTGGTACCACAAATATTCAATGATTCCAGAAACTAACTTTGATAAGTGCAACCATCTCAAGTCTCTGTTTGCTAATGACAAGAAGCTTAAAAATAACATTATAAAAATTACTACCTACAGTACTATATAAGAAATGAGGTTCAGGAACACTGAGGATGGCCTTTCTGATCCTGAATAACTTGGAACACATTCAACTGCAGGCCAATTAAATCACTTAAAGGAGTAAGAAGGCAGTTGAGCCCAGGTAATTAACTGTTTTATTTAGTCCCACCCCTGAATATACATAAGAAACATACAATAAATACATTCAGCAGGTAATTAAGAGACGTTGAATATCCATTCTCTTTGCAGCCTCAAAATTCTGCTCAAAAGCAATTAAACAATGTCCACTTCATCCTTCCTAGATTCGCTAACCATGAAGATCTGGACCTTGAAGAAGACTAATATGTCCCAAAGATGTCTAGCCACTTGTTCCTGGATTTTGGCTGGGGCTGGATGCACATTCCTTACTGAGGCGCACAATCTCCTGAGACAGAACCTCAAGGTCCTAAAACAAAATAGGAAACCATTTTAATTGACCGATAAAATGCCATATAAACTGTATCATGTAAGAGACATTTTTTATTATAAAAATACTAGAAAAAGAAAGAGAAACATACGTCTAGATAAATGAGAAACAGATATCACCCAATACAATAGCTCTGTGCTGCTTATGAAGAGAATAGGGGGGAAAAAAGGAAGGCCAAACAGACCAAACTGACTTGCAAGTATGAAAGGTACACAGAAACAATATGCCCGGATGCAGGAAAGATAATAAATAGTATATATGGAAATGTGCGAGAAGCTAACCAAAGTAAAATTAACAGCATTAGATTTAATGCTCAATAGTGTAATTAGACTTATAATTGCTTCTTTCACTTTAAATGTTACTTTCTATTTTGGTTAGCTGTATATGTACAAAAGTTCTGAAGGTTAAACTGTGAGCCAGTGTAACTTGCTACTCCCTTGTGTGCAATGCCAGTGCTCTTCAAACTGCCTTGGTTCACAGCTACTCCTATCAGCAGTCCAAACTTGTCTTTACTTTGTCTATGTTTAAGCCTCCTCCTCTTCCTCTAATGTACGTGAAGATGCTAAAAGCCAGATGATCATCTTACAAGTATTTTGGGAAGCTAAAGTCAAAAGAGCAAAAGTTAGCTGCTAACCCCTATGTAACAGTAAGGAATATAAAGTTTAAAAGGGTTTCCTCAGAGGAAGAATAAGCCCACCTAACTGAAGTTGTAAAATGGGAAGGAAAAAAAAAAAAAAAAAACTATAAAAGTTGTTATAAATGTGTTTTACTCCAGAGGGTCAAGGTCTGCTTTATTCAGTTTGAATTAATTTCCCCCTGCTTATAGTGCATATTTATTCTTCTGCTTGCCCGTGTATTGGTCTCTGCACTTTGATATCTATATTAGACTTATGTGCTACACACATACAAGACAAACTGTTTTTTCCTAGTTACATTCAGAACAGATAAGCAAGAGAACTGGTTAAAAATCTGTTGAGTATCGTATTTTACAAAGGGATACAAAATGCCTGTATTATCACAATTTGAAATAGCCACACTTGATGCACAAACATCCAATTGATTTCATTTTAATGAGTGCAGACTTGTACATATATACAGTACACAGCTGCATGCAGGAAATAGTTAAGTGGAAAATAAGAAACTCTACTAAATACATTTAATAATACTGAAAAAGAAAATCAATTATTAGGCTCACATATGTTTATAACAATAATAGCAACATGATTATCTAAAGCTAAACAGCGTTCAGTAATTCCATATCCATCAGAATGAACAGACCAAATCATTAGCATGTGACAATCTTTTCTTTATGCAATATTTATCTTAACAAATGAACTTTAATACCTCTCCCCTCAACCCAAACACACAAAAAAGGATTAAATAAGTGTTATGCCCTTCCCATGGATAACTATATAATTGAAGAGTTTATTACCAATACAGTAATCCCTCCTCGATCGCGGGGGTTGCGTTCCAGAACCCCCCGCGATAGATGAAAATCCGCGAAGTAGAAACCATATGTTTGTATAGTTATTTTTATATATTTTAAGCCCTTATAAACTCTCCCACACTGTTAACGTTATTAGAGCCCTCTAGACATGAAATAACACCCTTTAGTCAAAAGTTTAAACTGTGCTCCATGACAAGACAGAGATGACAGTTCTTTCTCACAATTAAAAGAATGAAAATATATCTTCTTCTCTTCAGGAGCAGAGAATTTCAGAGAGAGAGAAAGAGCGCTCGCAAAGAAAAGCAAGCAATCAAAAAATCAATACGTGTGCTTTTAAGTATTCCAAAGCATTTCCAAGGAATTTTTTAGAGGAGCGTCAGTATCTTCTAAGCAAACAGCCTCGGTGCAAACAGCCCCTCTGCTCACATCTCCTCCGTCAGGCGCAGAGAACGTCAGAGAGAGAGAGAGAGAGAGCGAGAGCGAGAGCGAGATTAAAGCAAACAATCAAAAAATCAATAAGTGTGCTTTTGGAAGCACCGCAATAAAGCGGCATTTCTTAGAGGTGCGTCCGTATCCACTAGGCAAACAGCTTCTGTGCAAACAGCACCTCTGCTCACACCCCCTCCGTCAGGCGCAGAGAATGTCAGAGAGGGTGAGATAGAGGCAGAGACAAGCAAACAATCAAGCACCGCGCGGGAAGCATATCTTATAGCATTGCGGAGTTTTAGTTAATATGTAATACATGCTCTGATTGGGTAGCTTCTAAGCCAACCGCCAATAGCGTCCCTTGTATGAAATCAACTGGGCAAACAAACTGAGGAAGCATGTACCATAAATTAAAAGACCCACTGTCCACAGAAATCCGCGAACCAGCGAAAAATCCGTGATATATATTTAGATATGCTTACATTTAAAATCCGTGATAGTCAAAGCGCGATATAGCAAGGGATTACTGTAGATGTAATTCTGTAATTCATAGAGATTACCTGAATATATGATTTTACACTGAAGGTATATCTGAAAGTGCACTTATGCTTACAGATCAATATTGTTATGAACTCTTGTTATTGAATTAAAACATACTAGTCAACCCGCGGCGTAGCATACGCCGCATAATCAGGCCGCTTTTTAAGCAAAGAGGAAAAATAAACATTTGAAAAATCCGTAATTTAATAAACCACCAACAAAAGTAACATTGCAACAATGCACGCTACGAAGCAACATACAATTGTCCGTGACTGAAAACCGGAGGTGTGCCTTCTCCTTCCAAAGCGAAGGACGGGGTTGAACGGCACTCGTTCAGTACGCACTGCCCGCTTATGTGCCCGCCCCCAACTCCCTACCTGAGTCGCTTTTGTCTGTGTACAGTCCACACGCACCTGTGAGTCACGTTGACTGTTAATTTTCCAAACATCGCCTCAGCCGGTTTCCACGCTGACCTTTCATTGTTCTTTGCGGTTCTGGGTGCTTTTTTATATATAATCCACCAAATCACCCGACCGGGGGGGATTTACAAAGGGCAGTAACGTAATCAGTGCGAGCGTATGACCCGCACGTACTGGGAATTTCTCGTTCGTGGGGAACAATTGCAAGCCACGGTCTGCATCACGAATGGGGTTCAACGGCTTACCCACGCCGGTAGACACGCTGATCCATTCAGTGTAGCGCGCGTGCAGTACCGGACATACAAGTGCATCACAGACCTGTTAATGCTCAATCTCACGTGGCTGAAAGCCACTTGTCCCTATAAGAATTTGGACACCGACCGCTGTTGGGTCGTGTAACTATTTAGCAGGCGGGAGTCTCGTTTGTTTTCGGAAATAAGCATCCAAATCGCTCCACTAAGAACTGCCATGCACCAACCACCCACAGAATCGAGAAAGAGCTGTCAATCCACTCCTTGTCCGGCCGGGTGAGGTTTCCTGTGTTGAGTCAAATGAAGCAAAGGCTCCACATCTGGTGGTGCCCTTCCGCCAATTCCTTTAAGTTTCAGCTTTGTAACCATACTCCCCCAACCCAAAGACTTTGGTTACCGGTTGGCTGCCCGCGGTCATGGGAATGACGCCGGATCGCCTGTTGCAGGGTCTGCATTGGTGAATCAGGTGAGACGGTAATGAAACAGAGGCACAGGGCTTATTGGTTTTTAAAGACTGCTTTCTTCATTGGGTTTTAACCAATGCACGGAACGAACCAACACACAATCGTCTGTGCGGCGCACAGTGTGGAAAGGGAGGAGAGGAGGACGACGACGACATCCACTCCGCTCCCTCCGTCATGCTAGTCTGCTGATTTCTCGTTCAGTATACACCGCCTGCTCAAGTGCCCACCTCCAACTCGCCACCGAGACGTTGTCGCCTTTGTACAGTGCAGATGCACCTGTGAGGCTAGGGTTGCCACCCGCTTAAAATACGGAATCGCCCCGTATTTGAGAATGAAATTGCGCTGCCGTGGTCTTGGCCCCAAGGGATGTGGCCCCGCTGCAGTATGCGTCCCTTATTTGTTTGTATTAAAAGTGGTAACCCTACCTGTGACTTCACGAATACTTTTCATTACACTGAGCGGTTTTGGCTGCCTTTCTATATATAATCCACCAAGACACCCGACCACGGCGGGAGGGGGGGTGTGTACAAAGTGCAGGAGCATCTAAGAAGACGCATGTTTGTCGCGATGCAATTGCTGTATGTAGCGTAAAACAGTTTGCTATGAGCAGCAGTTTCGTCAATGACATTTCTCCAAAAAAACCCGACTGACAGAAACAAACAGTTACCTGAAGCAGGAATTTCTATAACATTGAAAGAAGTGTTGTTTCCATGAATTACATTTGAAGTGGCAGCCATGGAGGGCAAAAGAATAGTGAACGTGGCTCACAGCTGGGTTTGGACCGCAGCACAGACCAAAGCGGTAGAGTATGTGTTTGATGAGCTGTTTGATTTGGCGGCAGTGGTCTGAGGTGCGCTCCTGAGCACGGGGAGGAGGGGTAGAGTTTGTGGGCGGGCTTCGTTGTTCCTTTCGCATGGTTTTTCATGGTGGACGCGGTTGGTGTCGAAACCGAAAAGAATAATGAAAAGTCATCGTGGCTTAGATGTGCATGTGGACTCCTTGCACAGACGAAAGGGGCTAACTGGGTGGTCGGTGAGTTTTTGCGTCAGGGCACATGGGTAGGAATGCGTAGAGTGCGAGGGTAGACGCGGGCCGGTGAAAAAGGAGTGTTGGTGGGCAGGAAAACGCCTTCCGTGTTCCTGCAGGAGCATCTAAGAAGACGATGTTTGTCTATGGTGCAAGCGGCCATGCGTTGTAACCGAAAACTCGTAGACTGCTTACTTCATTGTGTTTTAACCTCAGTTGTAAAGGAATGTTTTAAGGATCCCATGGGATACCCTCGCAAAACCGCTTTCGACGCTGCATATGGCGATTCACCTCCGCGAGAAACATGCCTCTATGAACAGTCAACGTAGCTCGGAGGTGCATGACATGAACATGGCATTAACCTGACCTGCACCGCATGTGGCCTCCACGACAGACGAATATAAATGACGCCACTTTTTCTGTGTCCTCGCGTCCGACTTGGTGGGCGTGGCCCTGTGAGTTGTAGTCATATCCAATGGTCTTGGAGTTGGTGGGCGTGGCTCCTTCCTGCGTGCGCCATAGGTGTCTCACTAGTCGGCGGCTTAGTGAATCCACGCCCCTTCCGGCGTGCTTTTCATGGTTGTCTTGCCTTAGTGAATTATATATATAGATGGCTAAAGACTCTTGATGGTGGGGTATGACTAGACGTTGTCAAGGAGATTCAGAGCAGCCATCCTTAAAATAAAAATTATATATCATATATAAAATGTGTGATTAGGACTGGTCGCAAAACCATATGTACCACATCTGTCTTGTACAAAAGGTAGGTTTATCTGTATTTCATAAGCAGACTGGCCACAGATATGTAGTTAACATAATCTTACCCAAGTGTTGTCAATAGGGCTTGTATCCAAACTTAAGCCACTTTTGTCAACATGAGTAATAAACAAAACAATGACGAGTATAATAATAGTTTTCAGTAACCTAAATGTTGATGACTCGTCGATTGTATGGTGTAGAAAAACAGCCCTCACTCCATCAATTTTTTATGGTTAAACAAAATTACTGTGGAGAGAGGGCACGTTAAGCAAATTTAATACACTAATTGCTGGGCACTAAATGGTAAGGAACAGTTGTAGTCAAAGGCATTATCCCAGATTAATTTAAGGAATAATTAAAAATCATCCTTAGTACAAAGATAACACAATCTTTTGAGAAATATGAGTTTCTTTTGTCTTTTAGTTCCACCATTGTCACAAATACTTTCCAACTATAATATAAAGGCATGTACCTTTTGAAGGTGCATGTTCTTGGTCAGCTGTTCTTCCAGCATATTCTGCAGCTTCTTGTTCATTTCTCGCAGGTTTTCATCTCCAGGTTTGACCAGATCACGTAGAACAGAGCTTAAAGTGCCACGTTCTGCCTGACCCGCACTTGCAGCATTAGACACATCTAGGGTGCAAAAAAAGACTAGGTAAGTCTTTTGTTAATTTAAAATACAGTAAAGTTACTTGCATACGACAACACATTCTTAACCACAGCACATTTCAAAGAGTATATTAAAGCCTGAAATTCTATTCTTCGTACCCGAATATTTGAGCGAGATAAAACACAACAAAAAATAAAAATTGAGTCTTCTGTAAACAAGCAAACATCACTCTGGCAATTTACTTGGACTGGAAATTAGTCTTCTATAAATACCAATTTTAAAATTACCATAAACTGTTTATCTTTTTTTATTACCAATTAAGTCAAATCTTAAAAACTAAACTTATCAAATCTGCTGCACAAATAAAAAAGGAAAAGCCATCACAAAGTACTAAAAGGCTACATTTTTTGTTGAGGAGCCAGAAGTTTTGAAAAATTAAGAAATTAAACTGCCTGTATTAAAACAAAAAGTAAAAATGAAAATAACTTGGGAGAGAATTTAAAATGTCTAAAGAAGGAAACATCTCAATTAAATGATATGGGGGAATACAGACACAAGCCAACACCTATAGTTCTGGCCTTGAAGTGATAAACTGCCATATTGTAAATACATGGTGAAAGCTGCTGTTAAATCATGTAGGCACCTAGGATTTTTTTTGCTGTAAACTGGCTTGGTCAGCTTAAAGTCACAAAGCATGTGGACCTTGCATAAATGAAATCCAGAGTACATTTTTTTGGCTTTAAAGATGTACTACAAATGATGCAACTAGGAAGGTAATGCTACAGAATGAATCGCTTTTTCTAGTGATGAGCAATTTATATTTACTCCATTGAAGTTCATAACAATACAACATACACAATACAAATTTATAAATTAAATGTGCAGTAGGGGACTTTTTTTTAATTTTTTTTTTTATAAAAAGTGCACAAGGTCATTTCTTCTAAATCATCAGACATGAAATACATACAGAATCTGCTTTTTTTCTACTTTTACTTAACACTATTTCCAAACTACATTCTACAGTAGAAAACAAAAGATATTTCTAGTTGCTGGGAAGAATTATGTAAAGAAAATAACCGCTGTGAAAATGTCAGTTAAATGGAATATGTTTTGGTAAAGCTCATAATAATTCAACATCAGAACAAAATTAACATTTAAAAAATCGGTAATGTAATCAATCAGCAAGAAAAGCAACATTGTAACAATGCACGGAACGAACCAACACACAATCGCCTGAAGTGACTGAAAACTGGCGCACCGTCCTCGCGCCTTTTCCTGTCAGACAGAGGGATGGGGGTGCATGGCGCGGAGTGTGGAACGGGAGGAAAGGAGAATGACGTCGATTCAGCTCCGTCCGTCATGCTAGTCTGCTGATTTCTTGTTCAGTATGCATTGCCCGCTCATGTGTCCACATCCAACTCATCACTTGAGTCGCTGTCTTTACACAGTACAGATGTACCTGTGACTGACGTAGACTTTTCATTGCTCTGTGCGGTTTTGGCTGCTATTCTATATACTGTATATTCCACCAAGACACCCGACCACGGTAGTAGCAAGGTGGGAGGGGGGTGTGTACAAAGGGTTGGGTCGCAACCAGTGGGAGCGTATGAGTCGCACTTAGTGGGACTTAGTTTGCAGCCCGAATGGGGTTCATCGGCTTACCCACGCCGGGTAGACACACGGTCTACCCATGCACAAGGTTCACATCGACAGCAAATTGGTTGCGAAACAACTAAAAATTATTTTTTTGTTCTTCAAAGTCACCAAAGCGCCGTGCGCTCAGTTTATCAGTAAAGTGCGTATTTGGGAACACCATTGTGCCGACTTGGTTCAACATTACTTGGCAAAAGGGAAAGTGGGGCAAGTTGCACTGGTGCATTTGTGTCTCCCATAAAAGTAGCTTCACTTTAAGTCACTTTGTGATTTTGCACGGGTAAAAAACGTCTGCTGAAGTGTCAGATTCTTCTTTAACTCTTCTGCTTTCTGTATCTTCTGCTTTGCATTCACGTCTTTCAGGTTATCTTGATGTTTTGTCTCATTGTGCCGTCTTAGATTAAATTCTGTAATTACAGCCATATTAGCTCCACAAATGAGACACACGGGTTTACCGGCAATGTCAGTAAACATATACTCAGCCTCCCATCGGTTTTTAAAGGCTCTATTTTCAGAATCAACTTTTCTCTTCGGCATCGTGAGGGCTAGCTTCGCAATAACTTGCAGCATCATAAACTAGACTTGATTAAAGCGGTAAGTGTTCAAAAAGGCAGCTGAAGCACTGCATTATGGGATCTGTAGTTTATTGTGTTACCAGCGCTTCATATCGCCGGGCCATTAATAACAATAATATATAAAATGATCTCGCGGGCCGGATATAATTACATGCCAGGCCGAATGTGGCCCGCGGGCCTTGAGTTTGACACATATGATCTAAGACGACGCATGTTTGTCGCTGAAGCGAATTGCTGTATGTAGCGTGTAAAACAGTTTGCTATGGTGCACGCAGGTGTGCGTCGTAACCGAAAACCTTTTTTTAAAGATAGCCTACTTCATTGTGTTTTAACCTCAGTTGTAAAGAAATGTTTTAAGGACCCCATGGGATACCCCTCGGTTTTGGCTGCTTTTCTATGTATAATCCACCAAGATACCCGACCACGGTAGGAGGGGGGTGTGCACAAAGTGTAGGGTCGTAATGAGTGGGAGCGTATGAGTCACATTTAGTGGGAATTCCACGGCTTGCAGCCCGAATGGGGTTCAACGGCTTACCCACGCCTCTCTGCGTTGGATAGACACACGGTCAATGTCATGCATAATTATTTATTGAATGCTAAACACTCCTGGAAAGACACGGATGTCTAAAACGGGTTGGTGTGAGAATACAACAGTAAGTGAATGAAAAGATGGAACTCTGGAGAGAGCAAAATACAACACAATAGTGAACCCGCGGCATAACAAACGGCGCGTGGCTCAGACGTGCATGCGGACTCTTACCACAGACGAAAGGAACTAACTGGGTGGTCGGTGAGTTTTTGTGTCCGGGCAAATGGGCAGGCAGTGTGAATGCCTAGAGAGCGAGGGTAGACGCCGTCCAGTGAAAAATAAGCGTTGGTGGGCAGGAAAACGTCTTCCGTGTTCCTGCAGGAGCATCTAAGAAGACGCATGTTTGTCGCGGAAGCGAATAGCTGTATGTAGCGTAAAACAGTTTGCTATGGTGCACGCGGTCGTGCGTCGTAACCGAAAAGTTGGTTTTTAAAGACTGCTTACTTCATTGTGCTTCAACCTCCGTTGTAAAGGATTGTTTTAAGGATCCCATGGGATACCCCTCGCAAACCGTTTCACACGCTGCATATAGCGATTCACCTCCGCTAGAAACATGCCTCTATGAACAGTCAACGTAGCACAGAGGTGCATGACATTAACCTGACCTGCACTGCATGTGGCCTCTACGACAGACGAATATAAATGACGCCATTTTTTCTGTGTCGTTGCGTCCGAGTTAGTGGGCGTGGCCATGCGAGTTGTCATCGTATTCAATGGTCTTGGAGTTGGTGGGCGTGGCTCTTTCCTACGTGCGCCATAGGTGTTGCACTTGTCGGCAGCTTAGTGAATCCACGCCTCTTCCGCTGTGCTTTCCATGGTTGTCTTGCCTTAGTGAATTATATATATAGATTGAGCTTTTAAAGTGTATTATGGTATTGTAGATAACTGTTATGACTGAACTTTTATATGCCAATTCAATGTAAATTACAAAAAAGGAAACTAGAGGATTCCTCATAAAAGGGATCTTATTTGGGCCCTTCACCAAAGTGGTGGTAGTGGGTATTTTATGGGGTCTGAGGTTCTCATGGCTTACTTAACTGGATTTCTTCCACGGTACCAATTCATCATCCTTTCATTCTTATCTTTAATTTCAATAACAACAAGAAGTCACAGGAAGCAAGATCTGGTAAATACTGTAGGAGCAAAAAAACCTTTGACAACATGGTGTGCAGGTGTGTTGTCATGAAACAAAATGGAGTTTTGCATGTACTACTTCTCTCATTTTCTCCAGATGCTTTCCTGTAAACACCTCCATAGTTCAATGGTACATCTCTGATTAAAAGTCTGTCCACAGAGTACAAACTCTTTATGAGCTTGTCCATTAGTATCAAAAAAAAAAAATAAATATCATCATCTCTTGAAAATCTACCATTGTTGCCTGGGGAGGCAAAAGTCAACTTTGTGACTGTAGAATAAATGCCAGAAATCTGCACTCTATCAACTCAAAACAATGTCAATCAACAGACTGAGTATCCAGATTATAGGCATATAATACCATATTTGGGAACTATACCTTACTTCTGCGCTATTGATCAATTCCAGGAATTATTTGGTACCCCGTTATACAGTGCATCCAGGAAAGTATTCACAGCGCATCACTTTTTCCAAATTTTGTTATGTTACAGCCTTATTCCAAAATGGATTAAATTCATTTTTTTCCTCAGAATTCTACACACAACACCCCATAATGACAACATGAAAAAAAGTTTACTTGAGATTTTTGCAAATTTATTAAAAATAAAAAAATTGAGAAAGAGCATGTACATAAGTATTCACAGCCTTTGCCATGAAGCATGGTGGTGGCAGCATCATGCTGTGGGGATGTTTTTCCAGCGGCAGGAACTGGGAGACTAGTCAGGATAAAGGGAAAGACAACTGCAGCAATGTACACAGACACCCTGGATGAAAACCTGCTCCAGAGCGCTCTTGACCTCAGACTGGGGAGACGGTTCATCTTTCAGCAGGACAACGACCCTAAGCACACAGCCAAGATATCAAAGGAGTGACTTCAGGACAACTCTGTGAATGTCCTTGAGTAGTCCAGCCAGAGCCCAGACTTCAATTCGATTGAACATCTCTGGAGAGATCTTAACATGGCTGTGCACCGACGCTTCCCATCCAACCTGATGTAGCTTGAGAGGTGCTGCAAAGAGGAATGGGTGAAACTGGCCAAGGATAGGTGTGCCAAGCTTGTGGCATCATATTCAAAAAGACTCGAGGCTGTAATTGCTGCCAAAGGTGCAACGACAAAGTATTAAGCAAAGGCTGTGAATACTTATGTACAGTAATCCCTCGCTATATCGCGGATTTTCTATGAAAGCATAACTAAATATATAACACTGATTTTTCGCTGCTTCGTGGGTTCTGCAGACAATGTGTCTTTTTTACTTCTTGTACATGCTTCCTCAGTTGGTTTGCCCAGTTGATTTCATACAGGGGACGCTATTGGCAGATGACTGAGAAGCTAACCAATCAGAGCACGCAGTTAAGTTCCTGCCTGCTGAATGCGGTGTTAACCAGGAAGTCTCGTCTCGCTCATTCAGCATCAACGTGTTTCGCTGTGTAAAGAGTTGTGCTCTTTGTGTTTATCTTTGTGCATAGTCAAGCCCTTCATTATGGCTCCAAAACGATCTGCTACTGCTTCAGGGGCCGTGCCCAAGCACAAACGGAAGATGTTAACGATTGCCGAAAAGGTAAACGTTTTTGGATTTGTTGAAAGCTACGATTCTTTTTATTTAAAAAGTAGGAAAGGAATATAAGATCTACGGCCGCAGTGTCCTTTTAACCAGGGTGCAAAACAAGTTGTAAGTGGATGTAATAAGGCAGTAGTCTGGATGGAATCTGCTTTAGGGATTTGGATTGAAGACTGCCAGAAGAAGAACAACGGCAGTGCTACACAATCGCCTGAAGTGGCTCCTTTAGGGGCTGTAACGCTCTCCTTTGTTGTGCAGTAAAATAAAACTCATTGTTATCGGACAAGTCATCGTGTCATTGTTGGTGTATAACCATAATTAATTTTCTACTTACAGTACTTAGTACATGTACGTATGTTTAGTGTCGCTGTACACACATTTACTGTATACGTTTTTTCTTGCATTGTACGTATTTATTGCTGGTGGCCTGTCTATCGTAATGGCTGTAACATATGTGATATTGGAGACACTCAATATCTTTAAAATAATATTTAGGTTTTACTGTATATAAACAGTGTGTTTATATACATAATTTCAGTGAATCTTACCTAATATCTAAGAGAATACAATGGGATTATGCTGTATAACTCTGCGGGGAATATTTATAAACCGTGTGGGAGAGTTTATAAGGGCTTAAAATATATAAAAATAACCATACAAACATATGGTTTCTACTTCGCGGATTTTCACCAATCGCTGGGGGGTCTGGAACGCAACCCCCGCGATCGAGGAGGGATTACTGTACAAATTTTTTATTTTTAATAAATTTGCAAAAACCTCAAGTAAACTTTTTTCACGTTGTCATTATGGGGTGTTGTGTGTAGGATTCTGAGGAAAAAAATGAATTTAATCCATTTTGGAATAAGGCTGTAACATAACAAAATTTAAAAAAAGTGATGCGCTGTGAATACTTTCCGGATGCACTGTATATTTAACAAGGATGAGTGAAATTACAGGTGCTTTAATAAGGAAAATAGCCAAGTCTGGAGGGCACATAGAATTTAAAGTATTTATTAACTGTTATGACACAGAATTTCAATTTATGACTGTTAAAACAGTAGTTACTTGAAATTATCTTTGGTGAACTCCTGTAATAAAATCGACAGATCATAGAAATAAATGCCAGCCAATTTGTAAAAGACAAACAAAAAAGCAATTAAAAAAAAAAAAACAGCACAGATATGGAGATATGTTTAGTGATTCAAAACAGATGAAAACTAATGCTGCCACCCCTATGCCAAATTGGAACATGCCAGGTGAGAAAATGAAATTAGTTCTTTTTCTAAAAAACAAAAACTAGTCAATATTAATGTATCACCCATATTTTAAAATGCAATCTCCAATCAACTACTGTTTAACTGAACATAACTCATTTAAATGGTATGCTGTCCTTCTGCAGTATATAAATAAAAAGACAACTAATTTCCATCTGCCTAGAAAAAGGAAAATAACTACAATGATAATTGCCTGCAAAAATCAGACAATGGATATAAAACACTTCTTAAAAGTTATATACTTGGTTAACAATTCTAAAGGCAACAGTTAAAAACCATTTAAAACCATCAGAGGAAAACATGAAAAAGAAAAATCAGGTAAGTCAGGCAATAGTTACCAAACTCTGGAGAAAGTCTGCATCTTGCTGTCACCAAATCCAAATGACAATAAGAAAAACCACACTCCAGCCAAAAACTATAACACATTTGGCAGCTATTTAAAAAGAAAAAGACATATGGAGCAAAATTCTTGATGTTCTGGATCATGACTTATGTCTGGGCTTTTGTTAAAATAAGTAATATGGCAAGATGGATCTAACATAATGACTTTAAATAAGACTAGCTGAAGCCCACCATAGCATACAGCGGTGTTAGAATAGGTACGGAAAACGGTGAGAAAGGAATTCAGAAATCAAGAAGAAATAAATACTTCTTGAAAGACACAGTTGTAAATAGGTGTTTTGGTGGTGACAAAAGATAATGAGTCGAAAGATCTAACCCTAGAAAAAGCCACGTGTACTGACCGTGGCCGAAGACTGGTTGTTAGAATTATCGTGAAGAGTAAACAGCATATGGGTATGAGGAAGGCCGCGCTTCTGAAATTCAATTACGTAAATATAATCAATAACAACCTCAAAAAGATGTTGTTGTAGAATGTCTCTAGGTAATTCCTACAGCTTAATCCACAAGACTCATACTACAATATCAGGTCTGTGCTCCGGTCTTTGGGTACCTGACAGTGCATGTAGAATTTCCGGCCAAGCAGGATTACGTGTGAAAGTGATAAAAAAATTAGGCTGTCCGAATTTACATACGATGGTTATGGCATCCTGCTAGTTTTACTGCATGTATCTTGGACTTCCTGGAAATGTGGACGGTAATATGATCATTTTGCCTACACGTACGTTGTTATTTTCAGCGTTTGTTTGCAGTGCGTCTGACAGTCCTTTGTATTGTTCCACGCGCAAATCTTGTTGATCTAATCTGAAGTAGCTGAGACGCGCGCCCTCTGTTTTAACATACGCATCTACTACGTACTGTTGGAATAGTTCGCCGCTGGAGTGCAAAATACTAAATGTATTCCTCATTGCTAATCTGTACGAGTAAAATTGGCATTCAGTAAGCCTTACTTGCTTGGCGGTTCTTTTATCGGGAACATGTTGTAAATCTTTGTGCCAGCCAATGTCTCCGTAAGGGAATAAAAGTGGGTAAACCATGGGATCGCAATTAATATTGAGCGTGGAAATCTGTTTACAGGAGTTGCCTATGGGACAGATGCAAATGTCCCTTTCGGCAGGTGGTTCGCCATCTTCTCAGACGAAAATCACTGAAACATTGATGTGACACGTCTGCATTGTATCATCGTCAATCCTGCCTAGGGTTTTCCTCAAAAAGCATTCGTACAGATGCTGTTGGATTGGACTGAGCGATTTCATGCATGTGTTTTTATGATTTAGCGAAGGGTTTGATGGCTCTGAGCACCATACAGCAGATACAATGGGAAACTAATAATCCTGAGGGGTGAAAAAAATATTACTTGGGTTAAAACACTGGATTTAACATAATTGTACAAATAAAAGTAATAAATGTTTGAGCATACAAATGATGTCATTTATTTTATAAAGTTTTTTCCGTTGATCTTAATCAAGGGTTCCAACACAATTATTAAGCCCACTGTTCCTGTGTATAACTCACTTTTCCTTCTTCTAAGATGACTTTCAGCAGTTTATCTACATATGAGGTCAAGTAATATGACACAGGTGTGCGACTACAAAATGGGTACAGACTCTTCTAATAACATGCATTATAAAAGCAGCATGAAAACAGAAAAAAGGAATCTCTAATCTTATACAGCTACAAAAACCTTATATTTTAAAGTGTGATTTAAGACTTAAGTAATGGAAAACATACTGTAAATTAAAAGTCAATTTTGAAAAAGATAAATTCAAAAGAGGTAAAAGGTTTAAACTATCAAAGAAGCACAAGCAGCTTAAGTAATGACTAAGAAGCCAAATAGTTGCTTAGTCTCTCCCTGAATATTGTACTGCTTCAGACAAACAAAGAGCATCACAATTAGCTTAAAGTCTGTTTGCATGTTTGTGACTATCAGCAAAATGTTCTATTTTATTAAACTTTTATCCACTCGCTATTTGTTATTGATGTTACAGAAATTCCTCTGGCTCCTAGCTTTGAAGCACTATGGTTCTTCATATTCCTGCTGTGTCTCATGGGGCCATTAAAAGAATTATACACAACTGTTTAACATTAGCATCAGTAGAGAGCAGACCTTTAAATCAAGCAAAGAAGCATTCAAGAAATCACGAACACCTTCAGAGAAACCAAAAGCCTCTAAAGGTGAGTTTTTTTCCTACTTGTCACTAGTCACTTTCAATGTTTTGCAAGAATCTGGAAATTCAAGATTGCAAGATAAGCAGTTCTGCTCATATGATGTATTAGTCCAGGAAGAACTGAAGAACTGAAAAGATTAAAAGAATTACACTTGTATCTAAAAGTCTTAGTGTATAACAGACCAGGCAAAGATTTATGGGATATTCTTTTACAGAACATATGAAATATGTATACCTGGGAGTGGCTACATATGAATTGATTACTGCTGATATACTTAGAAGTGTTATGCACAGTGACTTTCAAACTGAGCAATCTAAGAAATGAGCAAATAAGAACAGTTCCAGGAATTTAAGAGGTACCCCTGAATAAGTACTTTGATTTAAAAGCAAATTAGTAGAATGTGCACATGTGAGATGGTATGTGCTGAAAATCCCAAAGAAGCCAAGATTGAACAGTCCTTCTTAAAAAGAAAACCACCAAAAGAGGATAAAAAGAGAGCACACAATGTGTAGCAAAGAAAACACACAAATACACAAAGAGCATAATGACTCATAAAATCATTAAAAGGATATAATGGATCATCCAAATGAATACACAGTTCACAGCTAGGAAGTAATTTTCCTAATAAGAATAATGAAAAAGATTCAACCAAATGGCATTTTTTTTCCTTTTGCTGGTTAATTCCATCTGGATGTGCACATGAACATTTGGGGGAAAAAATGTTCTATTTTGGAGTAGAAATAACATCATACATTACATACCACAAGATATTTTCCCTTTAATTTAATTAGTTTCAGTGTGTATTTTTACATTAAAAAGCATCTCATCTGCTACATCTTATAAAAGAAAATGATAAAGGTCATGTACAAAAGGTATACACTGTGTGCACAATTATTAGGCAAGTGAGTATTTTGACCATATCATCATTTTTAATCCGTATATTCCAACTCCAAGCTGTATTAACTTGAATGCTTATTGGATTTAAGCACGTCAGGTGATGTGTATTTGTGTAATGAGGGAGGGTGTGGCCTAAGGAGATCAACACCCTATATCAAGGTGTGCAGAATTATTAGGCAGCTAGTTTTCCTCAGGCAAAATGGGCCAAAAAAGAGATTTAACTAACTCTGAAAAGTCAAAAATTGTAAAAAATCTTTCAGAGGGATGCAGCACTTTTGGAATTGCTAAGATATTGGTGTGTGATCACAGAACCATCAAACATTTTGTTGCAAATAGTCAACAGGGTCGCAAGAAACGTGTTGAGAACAAAAGACGCAAATTAGCTGCCAAAGATTTGAGAAGAATCAAATGTGAAGCTACCAGGAACCCATTATCCTCCAGTACTTTCATATTCCAGAGCTGCAACCTACCTGGAGTGCCCAGAAGTACAAGGTGTTCAGTGCTCAAAGACATGGCCAAGGTAAGGAGGGCTGAAACCCAACCACCACTGAACAAGAAACATAAGTTGAAACGTCAAAACTGGGCCAAGAAATATCTGAAGACAGATTTCTTTCAAAGGTTTTATGGACCGATGAGATGAGAGTGACTCTTGATGGACCAGATGGATGGACCTGTGGATCAGTAATGGGCACAGAGCTCCACACTCCAACGTGGAGGTGGGGTACTGGTATGAGCTGGTATTTTTAAAGATGAGCTAGTTGGACCTTTTTGCATTGAAGATGAACTCAAAATCAACTCCCAAACCTACTGCCAGGTTTTCGAAGACACTTTCTTCAAACAGTGATACAGGAAAAAGACCATGATTTTTATGCAGGCCAATGCTCCATCACTTGCATCGAAGTTCTCCACTGCGTGGCCAGCCAGTAAAGGCCTTAAAGATGAAGGAATAATAACATGGCCCCCCTTCCTCATCTGACCTAAACCCTATCGAGAACTTGTGGGCACTTCTTAAACGCTAGATTTACGTGGGAGAAAAACAATACACCTCTCTGAAGAGTGTCTGGGAGGCTGTAGTCACTGCTCCACAAAAAGCTGATCGTCAACAGATCAAGAAACTGACTCCATGAATGGAAAGGCTTATGACTGTTATTGGAAAGAAGGGTGGCTATATTGGTCATTGATTGATTGATTTATTTTTTTGGAATGTCAGAGATGTTTATTTATAAATTTTGAGGTGTTTATTTTCATCTGTTATAGTGAGAATAATAAACAAACAAGTGAGATGGGAAAATTTTCATTTTTCCTTTAGTTGCATAATAAATCTGCACACTAATAGTTGCCTAATAATTGTGCGCACATATGTATTCCCCTGATGATGTTCACACTCACATTTCCGTTGTGAAACATTCAGGTTTCAGGTTTATTAACATTTTGGATTGACTGATAGCACTGTGTTTGTTCCATATTAAAATTAATCCTCAAAAATACAACTTGCCTAATAATTCTGCACTCCCTGTATAAACAAAGCCCTGACAAACATAATTGTATCCAGTGCTCCTAAATATGTGTCAGAGAAAAGAAAGCATTTGCTTCATCCCCTAATCAATCTATATATGGAAAACTAGCAATTAATTACTTATACAAGCCAAAAGAAATGGACATGATTTTTGGTATCATTGAATTAGTAACACATAATTTGGAAAGCATGGTTTAAACACTTATGTAAGCATTAAACTATCAAAGGCTAAAAATAAAAGCCTAGGTTACCAAAAACAGAAAACTAATATAATTTTCAGTTATTCATAAAGTCCCTTTTGTAGGTAACAAGTAACGGGTTAACAACTTATAGCTTTTCGGCAGTAAGGGAAACTAATTAAGCCTTGAAAGTTGATGCAAACAATTCCAACAAAAGTTACAGAATTTGCTGATTAGTTACAAATCCTCAGCCTGTGTAATAAAAGTATTGTTGGAACAAACTGTGCTGCAAGGCCTTCGGAGGCATTTTTGGACTATATGGTGCTGAAGGAAGTTATATAATGCTATCATAACAGCCTGAAAAAAGGAAATTAACAAAGGAAGACAGACAATTATATTACATAAAATTGCAAGTTTTACATTTAAAAAAATAGCAAAGAAAGCCAAGGTGTCAGTGAGTACAGTTTCCTACACCATCAGAAGAAACTTGGAAGCTGGAGAAAACTCTTTCAGGAAAAGTTCTGGTAGATCCAAACACGCAACAGAATAAGAAAACAAGTTTCTTGTAGTCAATGTGATAGGCACCTTGCATGCAAACAGCTTCAGGTACAGCACAACAATGATACAAGTGCCCATAATAATAACCTCTTTTACTCTAGACCTTGCATTTATCTAACCACGCAATTCCAGCATCCTCACTATTCTAAAGACTATATTATATTACAATGCATTTTGACCCAACTGCACACCTCACGTTGATTAGTTTATATTTGGAAATACTGGTGTGATTAGTGTAGTAACCCAAATCAATGAGTAATGAGTTCAATCAGCCCACATGCTGACAGAGAAACTGTTAAGCATGTTGTAGCCAAGATTAACAGAAAGATAAGCCAATACTTTTCTAACAGAACAGATTTTACAAAGAAATTCAGTATCAAAATAGTAAAACTACCCACATGTACTTGATTAGAACAGTAAAGTTACTTGGTACAATCTGTAAATTTTAAAAAACTATTCTGCTATACTACAGCAACGCAGTGTTGCATGTGGTTAGTGCTGCTGCATCAATGATCCAGCTATCTGGGTCTGAAACCTGGGTGGTCTATGTGGAGTCTACAATTCTCCCATTGCCTACAAGGGTTCTCCTCAAACGTTCCCAAAGAAATGCATGTTAGGGGAATTAGTGGTTCCAAACTGGCCCTATGTGAGTTTGGACATGAATGGGTTATGTAATTGACTGGCATTCTGTCCATAGTTGTTTTCTGACTGATGTCTATTCTGCCGAGAAAAATTCCAATACAAACTGCATTAAGAAGATTTGAGAAATTTGTTTTATTTAGCAATACTTTTCTTATTTATTCTTGAAAAATAAAAACAGAAAACACATACAGGGAGTGCAGAATTATTAGGCAAGTTGTATTTTTGAGGATTAATTTTAATATGGAACAAACACAGTGCAATCAGTCAATCCAAAATGTTAATAAACCTGAAAGTTTCACAACGGAAATGTGAGTGTGAACATCATCAGGGGAATACATATGTGCGCACAATTATTAGGCAACTATTAGTGTGCAGATTTATTATGCAACTAAAGGAAAAATGAAAATGTTCCCATCTCACTTGTTTATTTTCATCTGTTATAGTGAGAATAATAAACACCTCAAAATTTACAAATAAACATCTCTGACATTTAAAAAAAAAATAAATCAATCAATCAATGACCAATATAGCCACCCTTCTTTCCAATAACAGTCATAAGCCTTTCCATTCATGGAGTCTGTCAGTTTCTTGATCTGTTGACGATCAGCTTTTTGTGGAGCAGTGACTACAGCCTCCCAGACACTCTTCAGAGAGGTGTATTGTTTTTCTCCCCCGTAAATCTAGCGTTTAAGAAGTGCCCACAAGTTCTCGATAGGGTTTAGGTCAGATGAGGAAGGGGGGCCATGTCATTATTCCTTCATCTTTAAGGCCTTTACTGGCTGGCCACGCAGTGGAGAACTTCGATGCAAGTGATGGAGCATTGGCCTGCATAAAAATCATGGTCTTTTTCCTGTATCACTGTTTGAAGAAAGTGTCTTCGAAAAACTGGCAGTAGGTTTGGGAGTTGATTTTGAGTTCATCTTCAATGCAAAAGGTCCAGCTAGCTCATCTTTAAAAATACCAGCTCATACCAGTACCCCACCTCCACGTTGGAGTGGAGCTCTGTGCCCATTACTGATCCACAGGTCCATCCATCTGGTCCATCAAGAGTCACTCTCATCTCATCGGTCCATAAAACCTTTGAAAGAAATCTGTCTTCAGATACATGTATTTCTTGACCCAGTTTTGACGTTTCAACTTATGTTTCTTGTTCAGTGGTGGTTGGGTTTCAGCCCTCCTTACCCTGGCCATGTCTTTGAGCACTGAACACCTTGTACTTCTGGGCACTCTAGGTAGGTTGCAGCTCTGGAATATGAAAGTACTGGAGGATAATGGGTTCCTGGTAGCTTCACGTTTGATTCTTCTCAAATCTTTGGCAGCTAATTTGCGTCTTTTGTTCTCAACACGTTTCTTGCGACCCTGTTGACTATTTGCAACAAAATGTTTGATGGTTCTGTGATCACACACCAATATCTTAGCAATTCCAAAAGTGCTGCATCCCTCTGAAAGACTTTTTACAATTTTTGACTTTTCAGAGTTAGTTAAATCTCTTTTTTGGCCCATTTTGCCTGAGGAAAACTAGCTGCCTAATAATTCTGCACACCTTGATATAGGGTGTTGATCTCCTTAGGCCACACCCTCCCTCATTACACAAATACACATCACCTGACGTGCTTAAATCCAATAAGCATTCAAGTTAATACAGCTTGGAGTTGAATATATACGCATTAAATATGATATAGTCAAAATACTCACTTGCCTAATAATTGTGCACACAGTGTATAGATATGTTAAACTAGAAACAAACTGAATTATATGCAAATTTAGTCATGAGCAAATCACATATATTTATTACAAAATTCCAACTGTTTTTATGTACATTTGTAAAATCAAACTTGTGTTTTGATCAATAAATTTGGAAAACATTTTGTTTGTACAAGTTAATGCCAACTAAAAAAATGTTGCATATCTTTTTTTCTACTGAACTCTGTTAAAATGTCTGAAAAGAAAAACATAAAAAAATAAAGAGCAATAAAATGGATTTTCAGAAGCTGAAAAGAAAAAAAAAGTGAGAAATTTCTAAAATATGTAGGGAAAGAACAGAAGTTTAAAAAAATTAAAGAGAAACACTGCAGAGTTTGGAGTTATGGTGGGAGGAGGTAAATGTTGGCCGATGAGAGCTGACAGCAGCAGGATCTAAATGATTCAGAATGACAGTATGCCTGGCTGGGCTCAACACTCATCTTTAATAATGCAGCATGCACAGGGGCTCTCAACTCAGTGTCTGTGTTGTGTCACTGATTTCCAATTTAAGGTATACATGTCAACTAAAGATGCGGAAAGTCTGCACTGTGTTAGTGTGCAATACATGTCTTGGCACACAGATCCAATGTCTGCACTTTTTAATGCTGTCAAAATAATAATCTATGTTGAGTGTGTCCATTTTACTATATGTAAATCTTATTGTAATATCGACTGTGCATCAGACTTTTTCCTACATAATACCTGATACAGAGGATGCCTAATTGGATAAAGAAATTTTCATTATAAGAATTATTGTTATTCTCATTATATTCTACTGTTTAGTTAAGTTTATAATTTTTCTTTGTTCTTGGTGGGACACATATGGCAATTCCTACAGATTCTGATCTATCATTTCCTTTGTCTAATATAGCACTGTGATTCATCCAATATGGATGAAATAGGGAAGTGAAAGTACTGAAGCATTAACCTTAATTTTAGTTTAAACATTAAAACTTTCATTCCATTATAAATTGAACTTATTAACTGATTCTGTAAAAGCTGGTACTGCACATGTTGGCACAGACCTTTGTAACGGCAATTGATAAAGACTTGTACAGATAAGTATCTGGGAAAGTAGAATTCATCAGATCCTGCAAGCCTGTAATGACCTTTGGTAAAGTAGTGCCACCTTGGCATAGCGTGATGGTAAAAGCATATATAAAAGGAAATGCTTAAATGGAAGTTGGACACATGGCACTTCACTAGAATTTTGTCCAGTGTACTCAATCCTGCATGCAGAATTTTAAATAAATGCTGGATTCTATGAGTCAAAATTATTAAACCTGCTGTCTTTCTTCCACACTCTCAATGCTGAACAGTCTGCATTGTATTTGTTTAGGCACTCATTAACTTGCAAGATCTGTATACGCTAAAGCATTACTAATAAATACAGACTAAAAAAAAAAAGGTAAATCACTCAAGTTGTAGGACCATGGATATTATTAGAGATTCCAATGCAACACTGGTCAGTGTAAAGATTAATCTACCAACGACAAATGAAAAGCAAAGTTTGACAGTAATTAATTCAGACACAAACTAGAAACTAACCAGAACATAAGCCCACTCCTTTGAAAGAAAAATGCACATAGTCCAGTTTCGCATTACCAGCTTACAAAAAAAAAAAATTTTCCTTCCTAATAAAACACTACATAATGTGTACTGTATTTCTGACAGAAACAAAAACACAAAAAATATTTGTATATTACTGAGAAAACGAAAAACCAAACCTGAAATCAGGTGGTCAGCTGATACAGGAAATGGTGCAGACGGAGAAAAACAGGGAGATGGGTTAAACCCTTTCTTAAGCACTCAACCCAAGTGCAATGCAAGAAAAAGCTTATTATCAATGCTTAAATTTTTTTTCAGTCGTACCTGCAGTAACCCTGTTTGCAGATCTGTATGTTAGCTATGGTTTGTAACGATACCAGCAGAATTTCTTACAAAAAATAATAAAATGGACCCTTTGAATTTATTAGTCTGTCCATAGGTTATGGCAAAAATAAAAAAAATTAAACTTTGAATAAACTACCACATAACAAATATGATAAATACCAGACGTTTTGAACTAGCTAATCAATAAACTGTTCTATCTGCACACATGCAGGAAAAAATGTGTTTTGTATTAGAAAATAAATAAATACATAAAAAGATAGACTTTCCTTATCTTTGAAAGCATTATTGTAGTTATATTAGCTATTATTAATTACTGCTTTGGTATGAAAAATAATGGGACCTAGAATATGGATACACTAAAGGGAAACTATGAGAAATACCATTCAGTCAGTCAATAAATCAGTATTATTTCAGAATCAACATGAAATATCAAACAACAAAGCTTTACAAAGTATAGTCAATATGACGTTGCATGACTTTATGTCATAGGGTATGTCTGACTTGCCAACTGCAGTTTCTTATCTTTTCACTGGACCACATCAATTTACACAAATAATTGCCAGGCATGAGACACTGTTACTAATGTACAAGTTTCTCTTTTGATTGTTAGGTCCAAAACACCCATGTTCCTTATTACTTGACACTGCATTATAATTACTGTACTTGTGGATGTTCATTCATTGGTTGCTCGCTTTCATGCACACTGAGCCTAACCCTATGACTAAAACCCGAGGAACAGTGTGCTGTCCCTTGCCAAACTGAGGCACTAGTCGTTATCTTCTTCTTTGGGACACCTTTTCCCAAACTCCTTACCCTGTCCCTCCCTGAATACATTACAATACTATTTCTCCTATACAGAGCCAGTCAACCCAGTAGGTTATATAGGTGACCATGAAGGGCACTGTTTATGAAAGTTCAGGGGCTCATGGTCCTCACTGCGAGGGGCTCCAAGGAGTGCACACTCTTGCCAGTAATAGAATGTACACCCTGGACACTGAGGGGGACACCTCTACCCAGTTGTTGAAGTTTACTAATACTAAAAGTGCACTATGAATGCCATTTATGTAACTCAAGCAGTGCATGCTTCGGACCATTTCGCCTTTTCCACCTTTGTCACACTATGGACACTGAGAGCTGCTGTTTTGGTAACTCGAGGGGTGTGTGCCCCTACCAAATGCAAAAGATGCAATATGAGCTTTGACTGACAATGCTTACAACTTTAATTTGAACAATACAGTGATCCCTCCTTTATCGCGGGGGTTGCATTCCAGAACCCCCTGCGAAAGGTGAAAATCCGCGAAGTAAAACCATATGTTCATATGGTTATTTTTATATATTTTAAGCCCTTATAAACTCTGCCACACTGTTATAAACATTTCCCGCACAGTTATACAGCATAAACCCTTTGTATTCTCTTAGATATTAGGTAAGATTCGTTGAAATTATGTATGTGAACACACTGTTTATATACAGTAAAACCTAAATATTTTAAAGATATTGAGCATCTCCGATTATCACGTTACAGCCATTATGATAGACAGGCCACCAGCAATAAATACGTACAATGCAAGAAAATTATATACAGTAAAATGTGTGTACAGTGACACTAACCGTACATACATGTACTAAGTACTGTACGTAGAAAATTAATATATGGTTACTCACCAACGACACGACAACTTGTCCGATAACGATGAGTTTTATTTTACTGCACAACAAAGGAGAATGTTACAGCTCTTCTAAAGGAGCCTCTTCAGGCAAAACCCTAAAGCAGATTCCATCTAGACTACCGCCTTATTACGTCCACTTACAACTCATTTTGCGCCCTGGTTAAAAGGACACTGCGGCCGTAGATCTTATATTTTTTTCCTCCTTTTTAAATAAAAAGAATTGTGGACTCGTTGATGCCGTAATGACGTCCTACAGTGGTGTAGCTGTTCCCTTCCTTCAACATAACCAAAACTTTTACCTTTTCGGCAATCGTTGGCGCTTGGGCACGGCCCCTGAAGCAGTAGCAGGAGCAGATCGTTTTGGAGCCATAACGAAGGGCTTGACTATGCACAAAGATAAACACAAAAGAGCACAAAAGTTAACTCAACACAGCGAAACACGTTGATGCTGAATGAGCGAGACAAGACTTCCTGGTTAATGCAGCGGAATCGAATTCGTCGCTCCGTCGCGGAGTGAATCAGCACACAGTAACTTTATGTACTCTGATTGGGTAGCTTCTCAGCCATCCACCAATAGCGTCCCTTGTATGAAATCAACTGGGCAAACCAACTGAGGAAGCATGTACCAGAAGTAAAAAGACCTATTGTCTGCAGAAACCTGCGAAGCAGCAAAAAATCCGCGGTATATATTTAGATATGCTTACATATAAAATCCGCGATAGAGTGAAGCCGCGAAAGACGAAGCGCGATATAGCGAGGGATTACTGTATATTAAAAATAATAAATATACAAAGAAGCACACATCACAAACTTAACTAACATTTTAATACTGAATAAAAATATTTTTTTAAATAATCAAACCTTGAAAATGGAGGTTTGAGTCTCTTTGTTGCACATGTCTAAATATTTCTAGAGTTATCTATGAGGTCATCATACTAAAGCTTCTGTGCAAGGTCTGAGCTGTTGCTGATGAAAGCCAAGCTGTTTAAATGTTCTTGTGCTATGGATGACCTCAAATATGTCTTGATGAGCTAACATGTGGTATCTAAAGGCAATGATATACCTATTCAGTTGTTTCGTTTATAAATGAAGGCCTAAGTAGTATTAACAATAATGATGATGACGATCCTGGAGCCAGTGTGTTGTTACTCTTTGTTACTTGACATAGAAAACAGTATCATTTGTGACATGTGATACAACAATAACAAACAGTAAATTTAATGCCACTGCAAATTAATAAATATTACTACTACTACTATTAATGAAAATAGAATAAAATGAATACTACTACTATTGAACATGTCTAATTCTTCTTCTTCTTCGTTCAGCTGCTCCCATTAGGGGTTGCCACAGTGGATAATCTTCTTCCATATCTTTGTCCTCTGCATCTTGTTCTGTTACACCCATCACCTGCATGTCCTCTCTCACCATATCCATAAACCTTCTCTTAGGCCAAACTTCTTTTCCACTTATCTGGCAGCTCTATCCTTAACATCCTTCTTCCAATATACTCAGCATCTCTCCTCTGCACATGTCCAAACCAACACAATCTCACCTCCCAACCGTCCAACCTGAGCTGATCCTCTTATGTACTCATTTCTAATCCTGCCCATCCTTGTCACACCCAATGCAAATTTTAGGATCTTTAACTCTCACTACCGTCCTGTAGACCTTCCCTTTCACTCTTACTGATACCCGTCTGTCACAAATCACTCCTTGTGAAGATGCGGGTTCCACTTCATGCTCCCATCTCTGTTTTTGGGAGCTCTTGAACCCAACACCATCGGTAATGGCAACGGATGAGCTGGTCGGTGAAGACATCAACGAAGCAAGGGGATTGTGTAAAAAGGTGCAAAGTGCTTTTATTTAAAAACAGTCCAAACAAAGTGTTCAAATAATTTGTGTAGTGTATAAAAAAGTCTTTAAATAAATAATCCATTAAAAACCAAGTGAAAAATGTGGAGGTTAAAATAATTCCAATAAAAAAGGTTAAAATATAGCTGACTGGAAGCAGTCCTTTTAAAAACAAAGCCCAGCGCATTCTTCTACTGGCGACTCCCCTGCTTCTCCCATTCTGGCTATGTACCAGGGGAGTCGACCTTTCTGCAGCTGACCTTCTCTGCCTTCTGGTCTGGTGGCTTTACGATCCCTGGCTTCGTTCTGCTAGACTAAAACTTGGGTTCCCCAGTGACCAGGATGCTCATGCTGGGGTATCCACCTCCCAACTCCCGTGGTCTTCTGCGGCAAGCCATCCTTCTTCTGGTCACTCCTGCTCCTTACTAAATGCTCAGCAGGAGTGACCACTACCGACTGCCCCGGGTGCCAGCCAAACACCCTGCTAGGGCAAACTGCTCAGCTGCCTTCTGCTCTCGACAGCGAGCGTGACTTCACTCACTCGCGCACTGGCTTTCTCCTTCCTGCTTCATGTTGCCGCCTTCTCCTTTAATCTCCGTTCACTTTCTTTTTCCTTTCTCCCTCTGCACTCACGCTCCTACAATTTATAATGGGGATGTGGCGATTAGCAGTTCCCGGCATCAATTACAGATGTGGACGATTCCGCGCCTCTGCACATAAGTGAGGACCACCCGCATCACAAAGCACCAGGGAACCGCTCCGGCCACACTACCATGCCCCCTGTATAAGCTGTGAGTGCGGTGATGATCTATTTAAAAACTGGGCTTTTTCATCTGAGCTGTGGACTCGCTATACCTCACTCCTGACACTTTCCTACACCCACTTCACCCTGTCTACACTCTCTTTATCACCTCTCTTCCACAATCTCCATTACTCTGTACTGTTGATTCCAAGTATTTAAACTCATCCACCTTCGCCAACTCTACTCCTTGCATCCTAACCATTCCACTGACCTCCCTCTCATTTACACACATCTAATACATTTACTTAATATGGTAAAATACAGGGACAAAATGAATCTTAATATTTATATATTTAAAAAAATGTACATAATGATGAATTACCCATGTGCTTTCAATGACAACAAATAGGAATAAGGCATTAATGGAATCAGTAAAGCTATGTACAAATAAAACAAACAACTGAAATTCATTTGAGTTACTCTTCTTGTACTGTATGTCAAAGTTACTTGCATGGTGCAATTCAAACAATTCAGCCAATAACTAATTAGTAAGACAACCTAAAATTTACAAATGTGTCCTCAAAGCAACAACACTGTGAGAGCTCAATATGTTCACTAATGTCAGCATCCTTTAACAACATACAGGTCCAGAGGTCTACATGGCAGTAGTAAATGATCCATTACCAAGTGTCAGCTATGCCCTGTAACATCAGATATCATCAGTTAAACACAATTTACTTGGGTTAAAGCGACTGTACTCTCGTAGCTTTCTCCTTTGTAAATTTGAAGATCTTGAATGTAGTCAATAATAATTTGAAAATATGCTTCAAGTGATAACTTTTAAACTCATATATAATCAAATTTGCAACAACTTGAGATCTCTGGGCCACTGCTACAGCACTATTTCAGATACTTACAATGCCGTTCGTCTGGATCCATTGGGAAATTCTGACCATGTCATTATATTTCTTGTATAGAGAAAGAAATTTCTTTTTTAAAGACAAAAATTAAAATTGGCTATGCCATAAATTAAAACAGTGCATAAGTAGTCTGTTGAGGCTATGGAAAGACTACATAAAGGACTGGATTATACATACATAGATAATTATTTAAACATTTTTGCCACTAAAACTATATTCCAACTAAAACAAACAAAAAACAATAATGATAAGCTATGGTTTTCTAAATGTTTGAAAGTTTAAATAAATAAATAAATAAATAAATAAATGAGGGTGGCACAGTGGATCGCGCTGCTGCCTCGCAGTTAGGAGACCCGGGTTCGCTTCCCGGATCCTTCCTGCGTGGACTTTGCATGTTCTCCCCGTGTCTGCGTGGGTTTCTGGTTTCCTCCCACAGTCCAAACACATGCAAGGTCAGGTGCATTGGCGATTCTAAATTGTCCCTAGTGTGTGTGTGTATGCGCTTTCGCACCCTGCGATGGGCTGGTGCTCTGCCCGGGTTTTTTTCTGCCTTGCGCTCTGTGTTGGCTGGGATTGGCTCCAGCAGACGCCTGTGACTCTGTGGTTAGGATATAGCGGGTTGAATAATGGACTGATGGATGGATAACTAATGAGGGACCTTAAAATAACAGAGAGGGCTATTTGCAAAGAGGCTAAATATTAACTACACAACGCTAAAAAGGATCCCAAAAGAAGATATGAGGCCAAGCTGGGACTGAATTTCCCCACCATTTACTATTCCTCTGCTAGAGTTTTTTTTTTTTTTATACAAGTGATTACTGGTTACAATTAGAAGCCTCCTTTCTGCCACACACTATACAATATCAAAATGTCGGACTCATATAAGCCAACTGTACCTCACTCTTCACACTTCTGAGCATGAAGTTTGTTTGCTCTCCTGGGGACGGAAATTTCATAAGGCAGTTCAGACAACATTTATCCCTGCATACTCATACATTCACTTAGTCTTCATTTAATGCAAAATCCCTGCCTGTTTCAAAGAATCCACAATCTAATAATCACTGTGCTTAAGAAGCAAAATATTTGCTCTGTATATGATTACAGGCCAGTGGGGCTGACCCTCTACAAAAGTGACATTTGAATGTCTAATTCTTTACCTTCTAACCTTGAACCACTACAGTCTGCTATCAGTGCCAACAAGTCAATTCAGGATGCGGTAAACATGGCTCTTCAGTAAATCTTACAGCATTTAGACACCTCAGCTACTTATACAATATCCTTATTTGTGTTCATTCCTGCATTTAACACAATCATACCAGAGATTCTCCATAGCAAACTTCTCAGTATCAATCTAGACAATGCCACGTCTCTGGATTTCTGACTTTCTAAGGAACAGACGTCAGAGAGTGGCAAATAGGGAGTATCAGTCAGGGCCCCTCAGGACTGTGTTCTGTATTTCTTTTCTCTATCTTGTGTTGGACGGCTGAGGATCTTAGCCTGCTGGGACTCCTGGAGGATGGAAAGACCGGGGCATCATGTATAAATGGTGCGTATGCACAAAAATGCTGTGTAAGAATGTTTCACGTTCAAATCGCTATGTATAAAACCTAAACTTGCCGAAAAGCCACCCACATTTCCATGGTAGCTCATACCCTTGGTGTACGTAAGTTCTATGCTCAGTTTTTCAGACTGGCGGCACCCAGTGTCAAAACAGTGCTACTGTTCCTGTGCGCTTACCCTTTCTTTTTCAGATCCACATCTCTGACGCAGCTTTATAATACACTGAAATTAACTGCATATTGTTCATTAGTTTAATGCATCTGATTGTAATTAACCTGTAACAATATAATTGTGCACAGAATGGTCAAACTATTCTAAATACAATAGCTGCTTTAGCGTTGTTACTCTCACTGCACCTTCTTCATTCAGCTGCTTCCGTTAGGGGTTGCCACAGTGGATCATCTTTTTCCATATTACTCTCACTACACCACTGAGTATTTACAGTATATCACTGTATCTGAGTGGGGAATCACAGTTGTACAGCAGCTGAGAGAATTATCGGTATATAGCATCTAGTACATGTTGCCTCAGCCATGCTGTCTATTGAACTGCTCTCACATGGCAAACGCTTCAGAGCCTTTCCTGTACTGACCTCGCAGTTCAGAAACAGTTTCATCCCAAGAACTATAAATGCACTCAGTCAGTCTATTATGTGCTCCTTGTAAAATGCTTTGTACTTATAAGTACAATTACCTCACTATAAACTTGCAATACAGTTATAATATTGCAAAACCTGAGCCACTTTATAAATATGATGACAATATACATATGATGACAATACCATTTTTAAGATGAAATGCAGCAAAATATGTTTATCTATACTAATAAAAGGCAAAGCCCTCACTGACTCACTCACTCACTCACTGACTGACTGACTGACTCATCACTAATTCTCCAACTTCCCGTGTAGGTAGATGGTTGAAATTTGGCAGGCTCATTCCTTACAGCTTACTTACAAAAGTTGGGCAGGTTTCATTTCGAAATTCTACGCGTAATGGTCATAACTAGAAGCTATTTTTCTCCATTTACTGTAATGGAGTTGAGCTCGAAAGTCGTGGGGGCAGAGTTTCGTGTGACATCATCACGCCTCCCACATAATCACGCATTACGTACAAAACCAGGAAGAGCTACAAAAAGTGCTGAAGAAAACATGCATTATATAATTAAGAAGGCAGCAAAACAATTAGAAGCGAGCGAGTGACATATAAAACCACATTCAGCGGCTCACGCAGTGCGCAGACAAAAAGCAACAGTTCCAAAGAGTGCTGAACAAAAACTGAATTACACTGCTACACTCAAATAGACAAACCACACGCCGTGGCGCAATAGTAGAGGCCAGCTTCAGAGGTTCGATTCCCGAGAGGGGATGCACTGAGTATGTACACACGCTTCCCGACACATTTTAGCCTCACATCCCCTTGGTTTGAGACGTATGAAAAAATATGCGGTTAACGCAGAAAGACAGATCACCAATTGAAGCTTTATGAATAATGGATACTTTATTCGCGATCAATGATTGTTTTGGTAAAGCCATACTCAGTGTATTCATTAGATGAGCGGTAAAAAATTAAGAGCGAGGCAAGGATGACTTATTGAGGCACACAGGCAAAATTACAATAGCACGCAGGCTCAATGTACTGTAGTGAGCGTTAACTCGATCTGAATTGCGCGATCACATTTGAAAAAATATATCTTTTCAAGTTCTATTTAGTCCATATGTGTCAAACTCAAGGCCCGCAGGCCACATCCGCCCGGCGTAATTATATCCGCCCGCAGATCATTTTATATATTATTGTTATTAATGGCCCGGGGATATGAAGCGCTGGTAACACAATAAACTACAGATTCCATAATGCAGCGCTTCAGCTACCTTGCCTAACACTTACCGCTATAATCAAGTCTAGCTTATGATGCTGCAAGTTATTGCAAAGCTAGCCCACACGATGCCGAAGAGAAAAGGTGATTCTGAACATAGAGCCTTTAAAAACCGATGGGAGGCTGAGTATATGTTTACTGACATTGCCGGTAAACCCGTGTGTCTCATTTGTGGAGCTAATGTGGCTGTAATTACAGAATTTAATCTAAGACGGCACTATGAGACAAAACATCAAGATAACCTGAAAGACCTGAATGCAATGCACAAGATACAGAAAGCAGAAGAGTTAAAGAAGAATCTGACACTTCAGCAGACGTTTTACCGTGCAAAATCACAAAGTGATTTCAAGTGAAGCTACTTTTATGGGAGACACAAATGCACCAGTGCAACTTGCCCCACTTTCCCTGTTGCCAAGTAATGTTGAACCAAGTCGGCACAACGGTGTTCCCAAATCGCACTTTGCTGATAAACTGAGCGCACTGCGCACTGAGTTCGCACGCGCTTTGGTGACTTTGAAGAACAAAAAAAGAATTTTGAGTTGTTTCACAACCCATTTGCCGTCGATGTGGAAACTGCACCTGTGCAGATTCAGATGGAGGTGATTGAGCTGCAGTGTAATGGCACACTGAAGGCAAAGTACGATACTGCACGGCCCGCACAGTTTATTCACTCCATTCCCACAAAATGCTCCAGCTCCGCCTACATGCGGCTCGAACCTTGTGCATGTTTGGTAGCACATATCTGTGTGAGAAGCTCTTCTCAGTCATGAAGACTAACAAAACAGCACACAGGAGTCGCCTCACTGATGAGCACCTGCAGTCCATCCTGAGAATCTCCACAACACAGAACCTCACACCAAACAAACGAACTTGTTGCCAAAAAAGATGCCAGGCGTCTTTATGATAAAATGACATAAGAGCAAAGACAACTGAATGATTTGATTTGTTATTGCTGAAAAGAACAAATTTTATTTATATTTCCAGGTTTTGTTATGCACCATGTTCATATTTGAATTTGTATAATTTTGACAGGATATATTTTTATGGAGAGCAAAATCTTTTGGGATATTTAAAATTTAAGTTTATTTTTATATAAAATTACATAAGAGTAAAGAAATTTGAATGTTTGTTCTTTTAACGCTTACTTTATTTCTAACTTGTATTATTTAGACAGGATATATTTTTATGGAGAGCAAAATATAAGTTATTTAAGGTTTGAGTTGATTTATTCCAGAATAATATTCTGTCGACTAAATAAAAATTCCTTCTATTTAAAATTTAAATAGAACTTGAACATATACGATAGTTGTGTGTGTGTGTGTGCATGTATATATGTAGATATGTATGTGTATATATATGTTTATATATATGTATGTGTGTATATATATATCTATATATCTATATATATATATATATATATATATATATATCTATATCTATATCTATATATATATATATATATATATATGTGTGGGTGTGGATGTGTGTGTATATATGTATATATGTGTGTTTGTATATATATGTGTATATGTATATATGTATAGATATGTATATATACTGCTCAAAAGAATTAAAGGAACACTTTTTAATCAGAGTATAGCATAAAGTCAATGAAACTTATGGGATATTGATCTGGTCAGTTAAGTAGCAGAGGGGGTTGTTAATCAGTTTCAGCTGCTGTGGTGTTAATGAAATTAACAACAGATGCACTAGAGGGCAACAATGAGATGACCCCCAAAACAGGAATGGTTTAACAGGTGGAGGCCACTGACATTTTTCCTCCTCATCTTTTCTGACTGTTTCTTCACTAGTTTTGCATTTGGCTACAGTCAGTGTCACTACTGGTAGCATGAGGCGATACCTGGACCCTACAGAGGTTGCACAGGTAGTCCAACTTCTCCAGGATGGCACATCAATACGTGTCATTGCCAGAAGGTTTGCTGTGTCTCCCTGCACAGTCTCAAGGGCATGGAGGAGATTCTAGGAGACAAGCAGTTACTCTAGGAGAGCTGGAGAGGGCCATAGAAGGTCCATAACCCATCAGCAGGACCAGTATCTGCTCCTTTGGGCAAGGAGGAACAGGATGAGCACTGCCAGAGCCCTACAAAATGACCTCCAGCAGGCCACTGGTGTGAATGTCTCTGACCAAACAACCAGAAAGACTTCATGAGGGTGACCCAAGGGCCCCATGTCCTCTAATGGGCCCTGAGCTCACTGCCCAGCAGCATGCAGCTCGATTGGCATTCGCCATAGAATACCAGAATTGGCAGATGCACCATTGGTGCCCTGTGCTTTTTACAGATGAGAGCAGGTTCACCCTGAGCACGTGACAGAAGTGAAAGGGTCTGGAGAAGCCATGGAGAATATTATGCTGCCTGTAACATCATTCAGCATGAGCAGTTTGGTGGTTGGTTAATGATTGTCTGGGGAGGCATATCCATGGAGGGTCACACAGACCGCTACAGGCTTGACAAAGGCACCTAGGCTGCCATTAGGTATCAGGATGAAATCCTTGGACCCATTGTCAGACCCTATGCTGGTACAGTGGCTCCTGGTGCACGACAATTCCTGGCCTCATGTGGTGAGAGTATGCAGGCAGTTCCTGGAGGATGAAGGAATTGATACCATTGACTGGCCACCACACTTTTCTGACCTAAATCCAATAGAACACCTCTGGGACATTATGTTTTGGTCCATCCAATGCCACCAGGTTGCACCTCAGACTGTCCAGGAGCTCAGTGATGCCCTGGTCCAGATCTGGGAGGAGATCCCCCACAACACCATCTGTCATCTCATTAGAAGCATGCACCGATGTTGCCAGGCATGTATACAAGAACACAGGGGCCATACAAAGTGCTGCGTATAATTTTGAGTTGCTGCAATTAAATTTTGGCAAAATGGACTAGCCTGCCACATAATTTTTCACTCTGATATTTGGGGCGCCTTTTAAATTCAGGGCTCTGTAGGTTGATCATTTTCATTTCCATTAAACGATGTGGCATCCTTTCGTTCCTAACACATTACCCAGTCTATATCAGTATAGATATCCAGGAGGATTTCTTTTTCCCATTGAGATCTGATGTGTTTTCAAAGTGTTCCTTTAATTTTTTTGAGCAGTTTATATATATGACAGAAACACTCATCACACATAACAGTGACAAAACAATTACATTGACAATCATGTTTTACGTTATTTTCAAAATTTTTCCTTTTCTTTTTCATTGCTTCTTTTACACACTACTATGTGTGTGTATGTATATATATATATATATATATATATATATATATATATATATATATATATATATATATATGCCAGCAACACTCATGACAATGACAAAACAATTACATTGTCAATCATGTTACGTTAGTATTATTTTCTGCTTATATATATATATATATATATATATATATATATATTATATATATATATATATATATATATATATATATATATATATATATATATATATATATATATATATATATATATACACACACACACACACACACACACACACATATATATATATACACATATATATATATATATATACATACATATACACAGTGGTGTGAAAAACTATTTGCCCCCTTCCTGATTTCATATTCTTTTGCATGTTTGTCACATAAAATGTTTCTGATCATCAAACACATTTAACCATTACTCAAATATAACACAAGTAAACACAAAATGCAGTTTTTAAATGATGGTTTTTATTATTTAGGAGAAAAAAATCCAAACCTACATGGCCCTGTGTGAAAAGTAATTGCCCCTGAACCTAATAACTGGTTGGGCCACCCTTAGCAGCAATAACTGCAATCAAGCATTTGCGATAACTTGCAGTGAGTCTTTTACAGCGCTCTGGAGGAATTTTGGCCCACTCATCTGTGCAGAATTGTTGTAATTCAGCTTTATTTGAGGGTTTTCTGTGGGTTGTGTATATGTATATATATGTATATGTATATGTATATGTGTATATATATATATATATATATATATATATATATATATATATATATATATATATGTTTATATGTGTGTGTGTGTATATATTATATATATGACAGCAACACTCATCACTCACAACAGTGACAAAACAATTACATTGACAATCATATTACGTTATTTTTAAAATGTTTTCTTTTCTTTTTCATTACTTCTTTAACACACTACTTTTCCGCTGCGAAGCGAGGGTATTTTGCTAGTTATACAGATAAAACTAACTTCATTTAAATAATCTGTATTGTTAATAATTAAACATGTGAGGATACGGTGCCGCAGTGCTAGCAAGGCGCTGGCGCTCCATTCACAGATTGTTCCTGCCTCGTGCTGTATTCTAGCTGGTGCTGGCACGACACTGGAAGGATAGATGGATAGAATAACTAAACACGTACTATGAAGGTATTTCAATGTACCTTAAAAGTTTTGAAGAATCTGCGTTCTAAGCTTACAGATGGTACATTTGAAAGAGACAGTACTGCTACAATAAAGTATTTAATAAAGTATAGTGTGTCTTGTCAGAGGAACAGAAAGCCCGGAAGCACGTAGTGATTCACACACAAAGAGCACATAGAAGATCAAATACAAAACAAAGCATTTAATGTGCTACTTTAAAGATGATGGGATTTGAGAAACTAGTAAATTAAACAATTTTAAGATGAAGTTTATGATGTTCTACTTTAATGACAAAATAAACTATGTGAAAAAAGTGGAAATTTAGAGATTAAAGTTGACATTTTGTGCTTTTTTCCCCCTCTGTACCCTAATAAGCTTTCATATGACACTCATCGACAGTGGGCTACGACTCACCTTTTCACGGCAACTTTGATATCTGGCAACTTCTTTTTTATTTAGGGCACTGTGCGACTTTGTGAACTTGAGCTTGAGTTTCTCCAACATGCTATGTCACTCGATCAACTTCCTTTTGTTGTTTATACCACCGTTTAAACCAACAAATAGTATGTTTTTCCTTGCCTCTACTTGGTATTCGCTGAAATTCTTCTATTTTCCTGTGTGCTTTTGCCATTGCCTTTTCACAGAAGCCTGAGCTTAAGTGCTATTTATACTGATTTGCATATTCAAAGAGGCGTTACTTCTAGGAAGAGTTGGGGCGGGACAGCAGGCGCGTGCACATGCGTTACTTTTCACGCTCAACAGGATTTCTGGAGCAGAAGAATGGGGAAGTTAGCGTTCGCACAGATTTAAGCATCTGGATTTTTTTGTGCGTAAGCACAATTCCACTTTTGTCTGCATGCCATGTTATAGTGTGAATTCTAAGCATGGCGTTATGCATGAGGCCCCAGGAGAGACACAGTACCTCCCTCGGGACAAGAGAGGGCAGTCCTCCTAGTTTGTATCGGAGCCACGGCATTGGAGCTTAGAAGCTCAACCCTGTTGGTGCCTGTGGCCTGTGTTTTGCTGTGCAAAAAAAAAAAAAATATTGTGTGCTTTTGGGACTGTGTGTCTCAGTCTCTGTGTCTGGGCTGATCATCACACACTCTACAACAGAGACTGCACTTCCAGTGACACATCTGTTAAACTGCTGAAGTCTGCTAATGGCACCACGATGACTGACCTGATCACAGACGAGAACAAGATGCCATAACTATCTTAACTTGAATTCCTTGAAAAATACAAGAATTACTTTGGATTTTAGTAGACACTCCTCATCTCTTACACCACTAGTTTAAAATTATGTCACTGTGAACAGGGTGAAATAATTTCAATTTCTTGGCACAACTATCAACTGAACTGGAGCTCAGCAGTGAATAGTGAATGTTTCCATCAACCTGTTCCAATCAGTGTTGTACAGTTTTATTGAGTTGTTAATGAAAGCGTGCTCATTTTCTCCATAACAGTGTAGTATAGCAATGTATTTGCTCATTCAAAACAAACTGCAGCATGTTATTCGGACAGCTGCATTGATTGTAGGCCTGAAATTAGACTCCACTGAGGTCCTGTATCTAGCATGATGTTTTAGAAATATAATTAAAGACTCCACTTACCCAGGCCGACATCTCTTTCAATTATTACCAACAAAAAAAATATTACCAGTCACTGTCACTAAAGGCAAAAACTACTAGACATATAAACAGTTCTACCGTAGTCAGTACTGTTAAATCTGTGTATTTTACTGATTTCTAAACTCTTCCATCCAATCTAAGTTATATTTATTTAATAAGGACTTACTTAATATATCACTGGTCAGGATAGCAATTCTGCTTTACTATATTGTTTTATATATTTGTGTTTTGTGCAGTATGTTTTTGCTACTACTGTATAACATATTGTGATGATGTAATGTACTTTATATTGTATTATTTAATTGTATTAACCTTGTTATATATATGGAGGCAACAACATGAGAAATTCCTAATTTGGCTATAAAGAATATCCTGAGCTAATAAATGATATAGTTCATGCTGTCAATGTATGTGGGCAAATGTAGCTTGTCTATGTCTACTCCTTAGTTGACAAGTTGTAGGGATCCACATTGTTTTTTACTTATTCAAATATGGGTGTTCTGCATCCCGAATCAACTTGTCCTGCAATGAGCCCTTCTCGACTGACTGTGGTAATCTATAAACCTTACAGAAGATACATAAAAAGAAGATATTTATAAAAAATTGAAAAAACAGAACCAGAAGTATTCTGTCATAACATGAGGTACTAAATAATTTCAGCGTTTCTGCGATTACTTTCTGCAGTCAACATTCAACTTTCCAGACGAAAGTTATTATGCAAAAAAATATTTTAATTCTTTGAAAGGTTTACCAATTTGGTCATGGAAATGGTAATAATTTACAGATATCTAAATACTTTTTCCATTATGTTTTAGTGGATAATTTGCTTACCAATATTTGGAAAAATTATGATAAATGCTATCATTACAGTTTTAACAAGAAAAATAATGCATTTATGCATAAATTCAGTGTGACAGGAATTTCATTATGTACCTCTCCTGTAATAAAACAAAATAATAACACCTGTAGCTTTCTATAAAAATACAACCACCAAAAAAATACAACCACCACACTTTCTTTTGGGCATTCAAAAAGACACTAGTAATTTTGTTTAACACTAGAATTGCCAAAGCCTGTGAAGAAACTCGCAATCCTGGCCCACCTTAAATCCGTTTGCACCTCTCTGTCAACATCTTTTGTGTTGTAAATGTGTCGATCAACACAAGCAGCCTCCTTATCCTATCCCCCCACCAAAGCTGACAAAGCTGAACTCCCAGCAACTTACATGCAGGTAAACAGACTTGAGCTGAGAGAACTTTCAGCCCTTTCTGCGTTAGTGAGTGGATGGGATAGCAGGCTTCTTGCTGCTTGTGTTGATCGACACATTTATAACACAAAAGACGCTGACAGAGAGGTGGGAATGGATTTAAGGTGGCCAGAGATTACAAGTTTTTTCATACGCTTTGTTAATTTGAATGTTAAAAACATTGTACTGTGTTATTATCTTATCTAGGTATGTAGAATACCCAGGGACCTTGAAATTGTTTGCATACCTGCTTAAGTCTGTGTCACACATGTATTTGGATGGCAACCAATATGAGGGTTGGCACTGTTTTCTAATTCTTCTCCTCCTGTCTACTCAACAGATCTTAAAAAAATGACAATGATGAGACTTCAGGGTTTCGGCCCCCTGAGCCCACCTCTTCCTTTTTGAGCTGTATGATTTTGGACTTGCATCTGGAAAGATGTTTTTTGATACCCATTATTTTTTCATCAAATACACAGGGTTCACCTTACGGTGCCCCAACACTTTATGATCTCTATCTTAAATTTCCACAGCATGGAGCACTGAATTTGGCTAAATCATGTGCAAGTCCAGGTGTACCATGGCACATGTCGGTGACAAGCACCTGAAGAGTTTTAGATTGGTTTCCTTTTTGGATTATATAATTGCAGTAATCTTCAGATGTTAAAAGAATACTGTAGGTATATGTGTTTCATGGAGCACACCATAAACCTGTGGCACGAAGTAATCTACAGAATTAACTGATCTAGTTTCCTTTAGCAACATTGGGTACTTTGATGTACTTACACATTATTTTCTTTTGTGTGGCTAAGCACACTACTGTGGATGTTGATTTTACTCCATAGTCTCTTCTACAAATCTACACTATGTGCAAGAGGCCAGTTTGTACAAATCTATGGTAATATGCTCTCAGGTTGAAACTGATTGTTGCCTGGCTACCTATTGGCCAGACAAGTAGTCTGATGCAACAACATTTCAAATGTTGAGCTTGAAATTCTATAATGTTGTAGCTAGATGCTTTTAATAATAAGGTTGCCAACTACAACCTCTCTTTCCGATGCACAGTCTTTCCCAGACACTAGACATTAAAACACATTAGGCCTATAATGAGAACAATTGCTTCATTTCAATGCCATCACCTTTGGAAGTTATTAATTGTAGTGGTTAGCTGAGATACAAGAATTATTAGAAACTGGCCAATAATCAGTTTTGTGTTTATCCTGTCTACCTGGGTTTCATCACCTCATGTCAGAAAGATTAGGAATGTCAGAGGAAAAAAAAAACAATTTTGGATGTGCATGAAATGGTAAACATATCACATTAACTTTCTGCTAAAGAAAAACTTGTGGGGAACAGTTTTCTGTTTTTAAGAAAATAATGTTATTACATAAACCATTTTTATCACTTAAAGTCAGCATGATGTAAGTGAGCTGCTTACGTCGAAGTCTGTAGTTATTTAACAAATTTCCTTCAATTTTCCACTTAAATTGAAACACAGATTATGGGTTACAAGTTATTTTTAAATGTTTTTTATCTATCTATATATCTATATATCTATATCTATATATATATATATATATATCTATATATATATATATCTCAATATCTATATCTATCTATATATATATATATATATATATATATATATATATATATATATATATATATATAAATGCTACAGTATATATACTGTATTAAAACTTGACAAATATGAAGGTTAACAATGGTTTTCAAGCACAACTCAAGACTGAAAAAGGCAAAAAGATTTTATATCTAAGGTTGTGTTTGTTCTTGAATTTCCTATTTATACTCTGTTACATTTAACATGCAAAAAAAAGTTCACAAAACCTCATTCATCTATATGCAATGGACTGAATTTCTAAAAGCATGACCTTGAGTGTGTGAACATTCCCTTTGACAGAAAGATGCTAGGGTAGGCTTCAGCTACACAATTCTAAATCCTAATCATTGATTAGGAAATACATGGATGAACTTCAAATTTAGTAAATTCAACACAATATTCCAAAGAGCAGAAAGACAGTATCTCAAAGGAGGACAATTTAAATTGTTATTATGGCCAATGCAACATTTCACTTTTGCTATAAGGATGGATGGATGGATAGATGGATAGATACTTTATTAATCCCAAGGGGAAATTCACATAATCCAGCAGCAGTATACGGATACAAAAAACAATATTAAATTAAACAGTAATAAAAATGCATGTACGTAAAAGCAGACAATAACTTTAAATAATGTTAGCATTTACTCCCCCGGATGGAATTGAAGAGTCGCACAGTGTGGGGGAGGAAAGATCTCCTCAGTCTGTCAGTAATGCAAGACAGTGACAAAAGTCTGTCACTGAAGCTACTCCTCTGCCATGAAAATGACACTGTTCAGTGGATGCAGTGGATTATTCATGAATGACAGGAGTTTGCTTAATGTCCGTCGCTTTTGCCACAGATGTTAAACTGTCCAACTTTACTCCATAATACCTTCTTCATCTAACATTCTGCCTTAATTTTAACATGAGAGTATTATGATGAATGTTCAATTTTGGTTTTTTTTTGAGAAACAACAACAAATTTTAGGAATTTTTCAGAGAAAAGAAAAACTAGACAAAATCCGTGAGGAATGTTGTGCAGTTTTAGTTCTGTTTGTGTGCAAATGATCTTGATAAAAAAAGTAAGCAGTTTGAACTACTGGTCAAAACCTTGGAGTACAAATCACAATGTTCTTAGTTCAATATCTTCAGCTCATTCATAGTTCAACCCTTACCATGTCAATTAACCGCCCACATCTGAAACTGTAAATACAATTAAACAGTTGTGTTATAAATATATAATTTGTCAGTGACTTAAAAAGCACCTCTTATCAGTGCTTTCAATGAAATGGTTACGCAAAATAAAAATAAACTAGCGATATTTAAAAATGACAGAGACTGTCTCGTAGCATCAGTCATGAGGCATAAACCAACACTAGAGATAACACAAGAGTCCATGTTAAGGTACACTGACTCTCACACCTCTGAACCAGCACGCCGTACAAACCTCTGTGGACACTATAGACTAAGTATCATGTGTAATAATTTTTTTTCTTTAGCTAGTTTCAAAACTATCAGAAACTGAACTAAGTCTGAAGCATTTCATTTATACAGTAGATATTTGGGACCAAATTCCATTCAAATGACTTACAAAATATAATTTAATTTCACAGAAGGTAACTGATACAAACCACCATGTTTTTCTTCCCAGCAGAAAACCTACATTAATTTTCAGTCTCATCTGTAGTGTACTTATTCATCAGAAATACAGGCAGTCTCAGGGTTACATACGAGATAAGGACTGTAGGTTTGTTCTTAAGTTGAATTTGTATGTAAGTCTGAACAGGTACATTATTTTAATAAATGCTATTGTTGACCGACTGTAACCAAGTGCTGTGCCAATAAATGATGGAGTTTCACCTCTCTCTGACCTTTTGATTATTTCTACTTTATTTTCCATGGTGATGGTTTTTCTCTTCTTTACTGTATCACCAGCATTTGCATCAGATTTGTGTTTCAGAGACATTGTTGAAGGGTGAAGACAAAAGGTTAAGACAAGCTCTTCTGCATAGCATTGACACGCTATCACAGCAGGAAGGCACCCCTCGTTAGAACGTCTGGTGTATTGACGAGAGACAACTTCTTGCTATATATTTAACATTACAAGCAGGCTTGCTATTGAGAATGAATGGGGGCGGCAATGGGTGGTTCACCACCCGCCCACCACACAGTCACCTCCACTTGCAATACAGTATGCTGCCTGCAGCATCTGCCCACTGAGAACGACAAGGGTGTGGTCAAAGGCGGGTAGTGAATCGCCCCCCACCACCCCCATTCAACAGGCAGCCATTCAAGGCACACTACAATGCTGCCCCCCGCCACCCCGTTTACCTTCAATGGCCTCTGTTCAGTCACAACTGGGTCACTGCTTGCAGCATCACCAGCCGCCCACCGAGAACGAACGGGGAAGCCGTTCAAGGGACACTGCAAGGCTGTGTGGCGAGTGGGCAGTGAAATGCCCCATCAAGCCTCTGTACTGCACACGAGCAGTAGCTGTGGCCCCGGTGACTATGGACCCCGGGGTCACCTCTTGCCATGCACCCAGTCGCTCACTGAGAATGAATGGGGTGTGGCCTCCACTGTCCCATTCATTAACTGGAGCTGCCCGAGGGACACTACACAGCATGAGCAGCGAAATCGCCTCTGTCCAGCCACCGCTTGCAGCATCCCCAGGCCGAAGATGACGGAGCGGCAGTTACTGAGGAGCCTGCGCCGCGTCCCCCAGACAGATGAAGAAGCAGCTACAGCCCCGTTCGTAAGTCGGAGGTCCGTAACTCAGGGACTACCTGTAACCTGCTTTTGTATAAGCCATTTTATTCAAAGAACATGAAAATGTAAAGTACAAATCTTCAAGGCCAAGCAGGTAGCAATAGACAGTGATAGCACTGATTCAGCAGAAATGGCTTGCTTTACTACTGTCACAGAATTAAGGAATTACCTAGCCAGGGTTGTGGTATCCAGGCTAATGTTAATGGGAACGGGAGAGAGAGAGAGAGAGAGAAGTAATCCCAACAAGTACAGTCTGTTTCAGTAAAACTACAAGTTGTAATAAAGAAAAGGAGTAGCTATTAATTTTGTACGCAGCTCTTTTCTGTCTCAGTATTTTATACAAACTACAAAGATGGCATAAGCAGAGCATAACATGAATACGGTACTATAAACAGACATAAATAGTAATTGCAAAGAAGACTAATGTAGTTCTTAGGATAACTTATACTTATGTACATGTGATTTCTCTTTTTTCACGTTGTCATTATGGGGTGTTTTGTGTAGAATTCTGAGGAAAGAAATTTATTTAATCCATTTTGGAATAAGGCTGTAACATAACAAAATGTGGAAAATTTGAAATGTACTATGTAAGCAACAGAGTACTTTTCTGAATACCAGATTTGTTGTTCCCTTACACTTTATTATTAGTTCACTGGAGCCTGCTACTCTTCTACATCTATACTAATAAAAGGCAAAGCCCTCCCTCCCTCCCTCACTCATCACTAATTCTCCAACTTCCCGTGTAGGTAGAAGGCTGAAATTTGGCAGGCTCATTCCTTACAGCTTACTTACAAAAGTTGGGCAGGTTTCATTTCGAAATTCTACCTAATGGTCATAACTGGAAGGTATTTTTCCATTAACTGTAATGGAGTTGAGCTGGAAGGGCGGAGTTTCGTGTGACATCATCACGCCTCCCACGTAATCACGTGAACTGATTGTCAACGCAGTGCGTAGAAAACCAGGAAGACCTCCAAAAAGCGCTTAAGAAAACATGCATTATATAATTGAGAAGGCAGCGAAAAACAATAAGAAGCGAGCGAAAGTGACATATACTACCATATTCATGAGTGTTGCTGCCTCGAAAGAAAGCAAGGTGTAAACCTAAACTTTAAATTAAGTTCATAGACAGGCTACGCTGGCGTTCACATGCCCACAGGTAATGCGGGATACAAGTTTAATGAGAGGACGAGGATATAAACGAGTTTTGATCACTTTATAACTAAGTTAAAATTGTAGGTGAAGGGGTGTGCTTATGCAAATTCCGAGAGACTGTGTTTGTGGGGGATTGACAGTTAAGGCGGGGGGAGTCACGTCATCATCTCCCCTCCCATTCATCTAATTTCGGTCTGAGCTGAGCTCCGGCTAATGCCGCCTTCAGAAGTGACTTGTCAGACTGCCACCAAATACTCACAGAAAAATCCACAAGTTAATACACACGCTGTCTCTATAGAGTTTCTCCACACTGAATCCTCCAGGCACTACTTACAAAAGGTCACATTGGCAATCGTGTTACGCTATTTTTAAAATCTTTCCTTTTCTTAGCACAAGCACAGCTGAGAAGCTTCATGCATGTGCTCCATAACGCTAAAAATAATGCATTTAATCACACTTTGCATTACAAGCAAAGGGGAGCTTTTGTCAATGCATGATTTCCTGGTACACCGATTACATTGATCAGCGCATCCCGATTCATTTTACCCTCGCACCACCTTAGTTTGAGAAGTATGAAAAATATGAGGTTAACACAGAAAAACAGATCACCAATTCAAGCTTTATGAATAATCGATTCGCCATCAATAATTGTTTTGGTAAAGCCATCCTCCTTCCATTTTATAATTTTTCCGCCACTAGCCATGATTAAATGAACGGTAAATAAAGTAAGAGCAAAGCGAGGGTGACTTATTTAGGCAGGCATATATATGACAGCAACACTCATGACAATGTCAATCATGTTACGCTATTATTAAAATGTTTCCTTTTCTTTTCATTACTTCTTTAACACACTACTTCTCCGCTGCGACGCGGGATTTTGCTATATATATAATATATGAATTACCTCCAAAGAGCGCTGAGACTTTTGATATCATGAACGTGTCTGCAAAAACTGTGGTCTCCTGCCCAGCAAAAGTCGAGCAGCCAGCGCGCGCATAGCTGTGCCGCCTTTGAGACGCTGACTGCGCTTCTGCCTTAAGTCAAAGTGAGCACTTTTCATTTTTTTCATCCTCCCCCTGCGCTATAGCCCAGACAAGTGCAAACACGGGACCCCTTTTCTACACCACGGAAAAATAATATTAAGGCGATTCACACTTTCTTTTGCACGATATGATTATGAGGTCCTCATCTCGGATTATGAAAACACGCACACGAGTGGAGGACTGACAGTGCCATCACAGCCGATTAATGGCGGGACGCCTCACCAGTCTACACAAGCATCATAACGCCAGCGAACACATCTCTCTATACTATATAAAAGAAAAAGGCAACTTTCCTTTCTTTACACCTTTTTCCTTTTATCCCAAACCAAAGCCTTTCTCTTAACACTGCAGAGGACACAAAACTAATTTTCTTTAAATGCCGGTAAGGCACATTACCACAGGCACAAATTTGAACGCTCACATAGAAAATGTAATTTCTATACCACAGCCGTCGTGTAGCGCTTTCAAAAGGGATCAACTACCGAGAGATGATCCATATACATTTTAGCTGCTGTTAGTTACTTACCTGTTGTGTTACACAGTCTTTAAAATGTAGTTTACCTGAAACCACTCCAGTAGTGCTCAATGTACCTGTACTTTTAAAACGTTAATGTTTTACTGTTTAGACTATATTTTATTATTTTTCCCTTGCACTCAGTGACCAAAGCTATACACACACATATAGACACATACAAACATACACACAAGTATATGTATGTGTATATATATGTATGTATGTGTATATATATATATATATATATATATATAAACACACACACACACCCCTATCTACATTATACACAAAACAATTACTTTGACAATCATGTTACATTATTTTTAAAATGTTTCCTTTTCTTTTCATAACTTCTTTAACACATGACATCGCTGTGAAGCTGCTGGTATATATATATATATATATATATATATATATATATATATATATATATATATATATATATATATATATATATATATATATATATATATATATATCTCACAGCTTACACTCATAACAGTGACAAAACAATTACATTGACAATCATGTTACGTTATTTTCAAAATGTTTCCTTTTCTTTCTCTTTCCTTCTTTAACACACTACTTCTCGCTGCTGCTGATATATATATATATATATATATATATATATATATATATATATATATATATAGATATGAAAACAATATATATATATATATATATATAGATATATATAGATAGATAGATAGATAGATAGATAGATAGATAGATAGATAGATAGATAGATAGATAGATAGATATGAGAACAACACTCATATCAATGACAAAACAATTACATTAACAATCAAGTTACGTTGTTTTTCAAATTTTTCCTTTTCTTTTCGTACCTTCTTTAACACACTACTTCTCCGCTGCGAAGCGCGGGTATTCTGCTAGTACAATATACACATAAGTTAAACATTCCTGCTGTAGACCACTTCTTACTTTTCCTAATGACTGACTTTGGGTTTTGTTGATGATCACTGCAAAAGACCATTTTTGATCAAACTGTATTTGTTTGAATTATAACAGGAAATTAGTAGCATATCCTGTAAAAAATGGTAGATTCAATCAGATTTTAATGTAACTCTTAGGCCGGAGTTATACTTCACGCGACGCATGCTGCAGCGGACTCTCCTGTTACGCAAGCGTTGTAATGTTTTTACTTGCGCGCATACTTTACGTAAATCTGGAGGAATCCACCAGGTGGCAGTACGAGATATTATCAAGGTGAGAACACGTTCAGCTTCTCTGTGTTGTGAATTGCCTGGAACACTCATTAAATTCTGATGACACTTTACCGCAATATCTCTGAAAATTATGTTTATTCATTAAATTCATCAATCCAGGGATGTGTCCATTCCAGCAAGCATTGAGCACGAGTGAGAAACAATCCCTGGACGAGGCCTCAGCTCATCGCAAGGTGAATACAAACACTCGCATACACTAGTGTCATTTTAGTGGCACCAAATCCCCAAATGTGCATATCTTTGGAAGAAAACCGGAACACAGTGTGGAATATAAGCAGGAATCAAGTACAAATCTAAAGATTCTAAATGTGCAGAGAGTTGGAATATCATACATGTCATGTGTTCTGTGTGGTGATCTATTGCTGCTTGTCGCTTGCTGTCAGGTCCAAGAAGCTCGTAGCGATTAAAAGCTGGGATGACGTTTACGATGGTCTGCTTTAATGATAAAGTAAACTACAAGGCTAAAGTGGACGTTTCAAGATTAAAGCCGAAATTTCCACTTTAAATCACAAAATACACGTTTTCACCGTGTCCTTTATTTTTTTCTCAGTGGCTCAAATACAGTGCTATACATTATGTTGCTGTTGTTAAGTTGCAAAAAAAATAAAAAAAAATAAAAAAAAAGACGGCACAAAAGATGGTATGTGAGACTTTTAAAATGTATCATGTCATTACGATCGGGAATATGCGACGCTTGAATATAAAAGCACCACGAATGCATCTGTATGTCGGCATTTTGCTTCACCACATCGAAGCATTGATCCCGTAGGATCTGCATAGAGGCTTTCTGTCACATGTAGATAGTAAACAGAGACACTGACGTCACATTCCGACTTTTAGCACACTGCGCCCCCCAACTTTTTTCTGGTACTGCAACTCGCGCACACATAGCGCAAATTTCTAATAACTGCTCAGAGGACGCGTGAAATGAACGCTGGGAACGCGTGGCAGCCATGATGTGGGCGCGTATGCGTCCTGAGTGTGAAGTATAAATGAGCCCTTAGATCTTTAATCTTGTACTGTTAGTACGGACGTTTTGAAGGGATTTAGATCAAAAGCAAATTGCACACAAAATTATGGTTTCTTTTAACTTATTACACATAGCATTGACATTTATAGATTACAATGAATAGAATAAATTCACAATTTCAATATCGACATCTCTATATTCTGTCCATAGGGTACCCCAAATGCTGTCTAAGCATTTAAATTAACCATGGCATATTGCAGCTTGTGTTTTACCCAGGGCTTAAAGTGGGCTGGTACACTGTACTGGTACCTGCCTGTTTGCACTTTGCAAACTGGATCACAGTTGCACATCGCTGTCTGACCTTGAAGGGGACACATTAGTTCCCTGCAATATTAAATGTAATATACCAACAAGGGCCCACACTGTCCTATACTTTGAAGTATATGCACTGTAAATAAGTGAGACTGACAATCCAATCCTGTTTAACACTAGAATTACCAGAGCCTACGAAAAAACTCGTAATTCGATCCCACCTTAAATCGCTTCTTAAATCCCTTCACACCTCTCCGCCAGCGCCCTTTGTCTTCTAAATGTGCTGATAAAGAGAAGCTAGTAGCAGCCGGCTATTCCATCCCCCCACCAATTTAGAACGTGCACAAACTTCTCCCAGCTCATGCCTTGATTGAGTATCTGGGAGTGAAGTGGAGTTTTAGAGTGTAAATAATAGATTGTTATTTGGAACACACGCATTTCATGTCTGTTCCGTTTCTACAGTAATCTGTGTCAACACATTGTTAAAACAGAAACATTTTTTATATTCTAGTAGTAGATGACAAAATGTAGGCATAAACTATATAATGTATGAAGCCTGAAGTCCAAATAGCAAAGAAACATTTTCATAAAAGGTTCAAATATAACACAACAATTGCGCTTTTATTCAAAAATATAACTGCAGAAACAAAAAGCCGCTTTAACATGCGACATTGACAGCAGTTTTTTATAACTGCCTCCATGGTGCAATGGAATCAGTTTTCGCCTTGGAATCAAAAGGTCGCGAGTTTGATCCTGCAGCACTCCGTTTTGAGAAGTAAACTGCTCCTAGTCTTACTATTTTAGAATAAAAGCATACCTTTGATTTCAGTCTGTAACAGCTGGTGCAATTTATGATCCTTGTAAAGGTTAGCTTTTTTTTAATTCACTTTTCATTCTCTCAGTCACGTTCAGAATCAAACCATACAACCCCATCTGACACGGCTGTTTTCACTAAAGACGTGTACTGGGTCATTAGGAGCAAGAAGAAGCTGCCAGAATACAGAATACCTAAGGATGACACTTGTAGACCACGTCTTTTTGGAGCTTCACCTAACTTTCATTCACTTTACATCTCATTTTTCATGCAGCTCGCCACCTTGTCTCTTTTTTCTGCTCAGGGCATATGCTCTCCTTCACTTACCAGCAGCCCTTTATCTTGGTGTAATTACAGCTACAGTTTGCACAGTATATCTGTTCAGAGTGTGGAGTTAATTTACATTAACTGCATGCTCCATTTCTCCTCGCAGTGACAGCTGAAGAGAAAAAAGGGAGTGCTGCCTAAGAACATTTCTGACAAATAAAAAAAGCATGTGCTGGCTAATTTTCTTTTTTTTCTACAAGTGACCAGTTTCCAACTAAAACAGTGAAAGCAATTTTTGAGATTTTTGAATACTGAGCTTTTCTACTGTGGGTGGGTTTTACCATTAAAGAGTGTCATGCGGAACGATTTTCGATGCTGCTCTGATTGAATTGAAGTACTGTATAGTAAAAAATATGTTAAGCACAGCGCATGTGTTCTTGTTCTGCGTCCCCACCTACGATTTGCGTATGCGACTCACATGTAAACAGAAGCCATGTGTTCAGTGCAGGATGTGGTACATTAAAACAAACCTCTTGTTATTATAAATATAGCGCATGTGTTTGCTCTCCGCATCCCCACCTACATTTTGCACAAGTGATTCACATGTAAAGGGAGACCATGTGTTCAGTGTGGGCCATGGTACGTTAAAATGTGTGAGTTATGCTGTGAAAGTATCATGTGTCGTACGTCAAGTGTAAAAAAACATTATCAAACTAAACATCAGTCCGCATTTAAAAACTCTGATGAGAAAACTGAAGCTATAAAAAGGGCTGTTTCTGGCTTTAAGAAACAAACTACTTATTTTAGTTAAATAATTGGAACCAAAAACAAAGCCACCAACTATAGTTATAAAAAATTTTGACAAAACATTCTTTTCACATATGATCCTATGTATTTTAAAATATTGAATGACCAATAATATAAGATCCGGTTATAATGGGCCTCAAAAGTACATAATAATATATATTTTTGAAGCCCATTATAACCGGACCAATTTTGATACTACATATAATAAAACTGGTAGAATTAAGACGGCACACAGAATAACATTGTAATATAGGTTCGGCACGACTTCGCTGAAAGGTTGCTGACCCCGATATAGTGCAATGTCACTTTTTGGCCGTTCAATGCTGTCCTAGATGTATATTTAACTAAAAGGATAAAGTGTTATTGACTGAGTAAGCAAGTGAGTCAGTCGATCAATTAACTTTGCATTATATATTTATATAGATAGATGTAAATATTTACATCACTATTTATTGTAAATTTTATATTTACTATTCTTTTGTTTTTGCAGTTACATTAAGTAGAAGATCACATTGATACATGCTACAACTCTTCAGGATTATAAATACTGGCCTGTATATATTGCAGATTACTAATTAGGTAACACAATGAACCAGTAAGACATACTGTACCTATTCTGCTTTCCATTACATAAGTTTCAATGATTGCACTCTTCTTGCAGATATCTTCAGCCATTGAGGAACAGCTTACTTCTAAGTGTTTTACCTGTAATAAAAAGGCAGATCATTAGTCAAAGAAATGTACATATTTGAAAGATAAACTGCATAATTATGATGTTTACAGTTCCTTAAGACAATAGAGTCCATAATGTGATTACATTACATATTTGCCAGTTACTAACCTATACAATAAAGAGTCTAAAATAGCAAGGTCATTGCCTTTTTGTGTGTGTCTACAAAAAAAGCAAGGAATCTATTGACACCATACCTGTTTGACTGTCCAGATGTAACAACAGAGAACCATTCTGTGCAATCTCAATCACTAACTGGAACATATTTTCAAACCTCCTTCACTTAAATTACCAATTTTTCCTCTTTTACACATCTGATAGTCTCTCTTGACGGCAAAATAAATCCTCATTACAAATTAATTAAATGCTAGCAGTCTTACACATGGCTGGGTACATGCCATAAACTCAGTGGCTTGCAAAAATCTCTGCAATGCCAACTTAGGTCCTCTGTTGCTTTAAGTTGCACCAGTTATGTTAAAAGATCTTAGTAAATGTAAATAAATGCAAAAAAAAAGTTACTAGTAAACAATAGAAAATGACATTCCCTAAGTATGGTTTCTCTAAGTTGTTTTGCTGAGTGAACATGCACGCGGTATTTAAAACAACTTCAAAACAGGAATACAGATTACTTTCCACAACAGTCAAAACTCCCCAAAACACAACTGAATGTTATGTCTTGTCCATAAGTCTAAGTTTTCTCACTTTAAGACTATCAATGCAGGGTAATGCAGGGTCCAAGAATGTAAAACCTGCCTGGGTTTTATACCAATTAAAAATGCAATTTTGGCAACATATATACAAAAATACAAAATAACCCTTTTAGTCCTTTGTTTTGTTTCACAAAAGTGTGACATTTTAGCCACTTCCATTTCAGACCATTAATGAGTGTTTAGTTTTGTACTTGTGGCAAACTTTGCTGTGTTATACTCTTCTAAATACACAGTTAAAACTCGAAACTTTGGTCTACTGAGTAAGACCAAAAACCAAAAACAAAGTAAAAGATATTGAAATGCTAGTATCGGGTAAAACATTCCTGGTTGATGGTACAGTAAATCAAACTCTTCTCTTATTGGGCAATGATCTGCATAGCATATAAAGTTGTAGCAGTTGTCCATTTCCCAGCAACCCCAAAGAGGATTGCCCTCATTGGATGTCTGCTATGGGCACAGGGGCGGCTGGGGGCAAGAAAGGCAAGTGGGAAACGTGAAGAGGCTGGTGAAGCAGCAAGAGGAGATCTGTGTTTCTGTATAGCCCATGTGTCCCATCCAAAATAACCACTGTGAAGTCATTTGTACCTTGGATTGTTTCTAGCAATGATGAATGGACTGTTTCGTACCTGCCTGTCATGTGAATAGTGGTGGATTAGTCGTCGTGAGTCTTCAGAGGGAGCACTCCCGCAAATCTCACCCCTCACCACTCAGGAATAATGGAAGGACTATTTAATTAATTTATTACCAAATCTGTTCCCAGGAACGAAACTGTCATCTTTACTCCATACCATTTCATCCGTTTCTTGCGCATTGGAACTGTGATAAAAGACATTGTCGGGAGTGTTTATTATTGTGGTTGATTGTTGTGTTAATATTTGTATCTGAGAAATCACTTCACACTTTTGTTTTCAGTCGGCTAGATAACTGTAATGCACTCCTCTCAGGACTACCCAAAAAAACACATAAATCAATTACAACTAGTGCAGAATGCAGCTGCCAGAATCTTAACTAGGAAAAGAAAATCCAAGAACACCTCCCCAGTTTTTATGTCACTACATTGGTTACCTGTATCATTTAGAATGGACTTTAAAATACTGCTTATGGTTTACAAAGCCTTAAATAATCTCTCTCCATCATATATTTCAGAATGTCTTTCACATTACACTACAAATTGTAACCTTAGATCTTCAAATGAGTGTCTACTTATTATTCCAAGAGCTAAACTTAAAAGTGGTGAGGCAGCCTTCTGCTGTTATGCACCTAAAATCTGGAATAGCTTGCCAATAGGAATTCGCCAAGCTAATACAGTGATGCACTTAAAAAAAAACTGCTAAAAATATATTTTAACATGGCTTTCTCAAAGCTTCATTTTAGTTTAATCCTGATGCTCTGTATACTTAATTATCATTTAAGGTGGTTTCGAAATCTGTACTAACCCCAACTTTCTCTGCTGTTCTTTTTCCGTTTTTCTGTGGTGGCAATCGGTGTCACCACCACCTAATCAAAGCACTGTGATTTTCCTACATTGATAGATTAAAAGCCAGAAGTCTACATGACCATCATCAAGTTCTTCCATGTGAACCCTGAATACAATGAGGACTGATTGAGGTAATTTATGTTAGGTAGAATGCCTAGAGAGGGCTGGGTGTCTGAAGTTTTTGTTTTTTCTGTCCTCCCTGGCCATCGGACCTTACTTTTATTCTATGTTAATTAGTGTTGCCTAATTTTTTTTTCTTATATATTTTGTCTTTTTTCTCTTTCTTCATCCTGCAAAGCACTTTGGAGCTACATCATTTGTATGAAAATGAGCTATATAAATAAATGTTGTTGTTGTATCACCGAAGGGGAGGGCTGTCTGATTTTTGTGGTTGTTAATTGATTTTAACACAATATATTTCACACATTAGCTTGATTCATGTCTCTGTCTGTGAGTGTGTGTGGGTCAGGCCAAGGCTGGGTGCGTTCTGGGAATCCCTACCATAAAAATAAATAAATAACCATCCTATCGATGGTGTGAATCTGAGCAGCACCAGACCGGTACAAAGTGGACTGTAGCTGGGATCCAATAAATGATCCATATATTCTATTATTGAAAGGTCCGGATAAAAGTCTGTCCAGAAAGAATGCTACTGTCAACTAGGAATTCTGGGCAAACGGCTGGACATTGCAGTAGACGTGCTTATCACAAATGTTAATATAAGGGTACGCAAAATGGTTGTGTATGGTCAAATTACCCATTGCAAGCAATGGAAGTAGCCAGCTGTTCTGATGGCGTGTCATTCAAGTTTGTTGGCTGGATGGATGATACAATGTATTAATTGTCTCCATGTAATAATACGACTTAATTTCACAGGAATTTAGGCTGTTCTGCCCAATTACAATCAAGGCAGAGTCAACAATAAGAAGTGGTCAATAGCAGAGATGCTACTGAATGCAGTGAATAGAGTCCAGCATCTGAAAGCAATTGCTGCATTGTTCATACAGTAAATGTATAAATCCTTAATTATTAAATGAAACCTTAACTACAATCATCAAAGCTACATTTTTCCTATTTTTGCTTGTGTGCCAGCAGCAACAGCCCTGATAAGTCAACCTGGCCACGTACTATAAACACCACCAAAGATTTGCCCCTACTAATTCATTCAACGGTTAATACAATTAACAAATACATCCCCTAGGCATTTCTAGTGTGCCTTAATAGCAAGATGGTGAACCAGATTTTGATCCTTTATGTGGCTGTCATGAGGACCACTAATGTGAACATTTAATAATTTAAATACCTGGCCTTGCTTATTGTTTTTCAATAGCAGTTGTCATACATCATTGATCACTATTTCTAAGTGCACTTTTTTAATGTTGTTGAATTTATTTATTTAGATTTCAAAGGTTAATAAAATATAACTATTTAAGTCTATTAATCTCTCTAATTTGCGCAGTATGCAATTCTCTAAAGATGATCTTAAATCCCAATGGGGATGATAGCCAGTCAAACGTGATGTAAATGTTTATGAAAAAGCACAAAGAATTCAATTATCTTTCAATAACGTGGCAAGTTGCTGTATCAGCTAAAAAATATTTATTAATGATACGCAACAGTTTTGTCTTACCTGCATTAAAACAGAGATATATATAGATATATATATATATACATTTTTAACATTAAATGAACTAATGACAATCATGTGTGTCTCATTTTAGATGGTGAACACAGCATTTGTCTTAAATTCTTTTACATAAAGGGCTAATACTGACATTTGATAAAGCATGAGAAGGATGAGAAGCTGCTAAATTGAAATACCTTTTTTTTTTTACCTCTTATTTTGTTTGTGACCAGACAGTGAAGTGTGTATTGGAATGCTTCTCTCTGTTCTAGCCATAAATATAGAACAAGTGCTAGATAAAAGGGTAAAGAAAAAGCTTCATCTTCACCGTCACACCTAAGACAGCAGCCCTGGCAGAGGCAAACCCTGAATTCTACACAGCAATGAATGCACAGGCGTCTCTTGCTAAAGCTCTGTCAAGTATGCCTGCCATTATGCTGTCTTCATTGCCAAGGTGTTATTATGGATCACTGGCTGAAACCCAAGGCTTTGAAATGCAAATCTATAAACTCTGGATTTTAATGTTATTGTTCACAAACACATAACAGTCTTAAGTGTGCATAATCCACTGCTGTGCTGTGAGGGATCAGCCCATAAGGTGCAAGGCAGGAATTAATCCTGGAGAAGATGACAGTCCATCACAGAGCCCATTGAAACACACATCCACATGGTCAACTTTTAGTATTTGAGTGGAAAAAAAAACAGTTTCTTTCTTTCTTTTTTTAAACCTCACAAGCAGGGCAGCATGCTGATGCAGTGGTAGCACTGCTGCCTCGCAGACTTGCGTTCGCTTCCTGGGTCATCCCTGCATGGAGTTTGCATGTTCTCCCCGTGTCTGCGTGGGTTTGCTCCGGGTGCTCTGGTTTCCACCCACAGTGCAAAGACATGCACCGTTAGGTGCATTGGCGATCCTAACATGTCCCTGGTGTATGCTTGGTGTGTATTCTGCGGTGGGCTGGCGCCCTGTCCAGGATTTGCTCCTGCCTTGCACCCTGTGCTGGCTGGGATTGGCTCCAGCAGACCCCCCATGACCCTGTGTTAGGATATAGCGGTTTTGGAAAATGACTGATTGAACCTCACAAGCAAAGGGGGAATAAGCAAACACTACACAGATAAGACCAGAAGCAGGAACTCAACAGAGAGTCCATGACGCAATCTAGCATTACAAAAAATAACTGTATTCTACCTCCTTATAATGTGTGAATAGTATCAAAAATACATAATTAACTGAAAGTGTAACTCTCTCTTGCCTGTTCTTTTACTCTATTTAATTGAGATTAAAATGTAAAAGTGGAGAGGACATCCTGAACTGCAGTACCTGACAAGAGTAGTAAGAGTGAGGGATTGCAGGCATTTTGTTAAAAGTTTACATAATAAAGGGTATACAGTGAAAAAAACAGGGTTTCATAGTATTACATGATGTCATAGTAGTAGTATATAAAACATTCTAATCTATTTATTCCCTATCCTGATCCATTCCTTTCAAAAATAGCACCTCTTCTTCAGTCTTATTAACTGCAGTTATGTTAGCTCTAAGGAAGAAAGAAACCTGGAGAGAAATTCCACGGGAACATCTGATTTTATTCACTTTTAAAACTAATCTCTCTCTAATTATCACATGAAAGAAATTTTTTTTATACATACAGTGATCCCTCGCTATATCGTGCTTCAACTTTCACGGCTTCACTCCATCGCGGATTCAAAAGTAAGCATATCTAAATATATACAGTATCACGGATTTTTCGCTGGTTCATGGATTTCTGCGGACAATGGGTCTTTTAATTTATGGTACATGCTTCCTCAGTTTGTTTGCCCAGTTGATTTCATACAAGTGACGCTATTGGCGGATGATTGAGAAGCTACCCAATCAGAGCACGTATTACGTATTAAATAAAACTCAATGATATACGATATGCTCCCCGTGCGGTGCTTCGCACACTTAAAAGCTCTAGCAGCACATATTGATTTTTGATTGTTTGCTTTTCTCTGTCTCTCTCACTCTCTCTGACATTCTCTGCTCCTGATGGAGAGGGTGTGAGCAGAGGGGCTGTTTGCCTAGAGGATACGGATGCTCCTCTCAAAAATGCAGAAAGACTACCTTCACATTGCTCCCTTTTTCTTGCAGCCGCTTTTTCGAGGTGCTTTGCATACTTAAAAGCCCAACAGCTCTTATTGATTTTTGATTGTTTGCTTTTCTCTCTCTCTCTGACATTCTCTGCTCCTGATGCGCACTCCTTTGAAGAGGAAGATATGTTTGCATTCTTTTAATTGTGAGAAAGAACTGTCATCTCTGTCTTGTCATGGAGCACAGTTTAAACTTTTGACTAAAGGGTGTTCTTTCTTTCTGTCTAGAGGGCTCTAATAATGTTAAAAACGTATTTAGAAGGTAAAGAGGTTTTCTATGCTCTAACTGTGAAAATATTAGATTTATAAATAAAGAATCCTACTTCATGGAAATTCATTTATCGCGGTACAGTCTGGAACGGATTAACCACGATAAACGAGGGTTTACTGTAACCTGAAATGTGGCTGGTTAACACTACAGGGTAAGCCATTTATATGGATACACCTTAATAAAATGGGAATGGTTGGTGATATTAACTTCCTGTTTGTGGCACATTAGTATATGTGAGGGGGAAAACTTTTCAAGATGGGTGGTGACCATGGTGGCTATTTTGAAGTCGGCCATTTTGGATCCAACTTTTGTTTTTTCAATAGGAAGAGGGTCATGCGACACATCAAACTTATTGGGAATTTCACAAGAAAAACAATGGTGTGGTTTTAACGTAACTTTATTCTTTCATGAGTTATTTACAAGTTTCTCTTTGTTTACAGCCATTGACATGTCGCAGAGGTTAACACGTGAGGAGCGGATAGAAATTGTGTTGATGTCTGGTGAATGCAGTAACCAGGTCATTGCAGCCGATTTCAATGCAAGACACCCTACGAGACCACCCATCTCCCATGCTACAGTTAGCAAACTGCTTGCTAAGTTTCGTGAAACTGGTTCAGTGTTGGATTTGCCAAAATGTGGACGCATGAAAACGGTCACTAATGAAGAAACATCAGTGGTTGTCCTAGCTTCATTCAGCAAGAGCCCACAGCGTAGCACTCGCCGCATGTCACTGGAGAGTGGCATTAGTCAAACATCCCTTCGGCAGATATTAGCTACTCACAAATGGCACCCTTACAAACTCCAGCTACTGCAGCATCTCAACGAAGATGATCCAGATCGGCGCACTGAGCAGAATTGGCAAAACAAAAATTGGAACAGGACCCTCAGTTTACGCAGAAGATTTTGTTCAGTGATGAGGCAAACTTTTATGTGAATGGTGAAGTTAACAAACAAAACCACCGCTATTGGTCTGACACTAACCCACATTGGATAGATCCCTCCAAGACTGTTGGAACAAAAAAAATGATGGTATGGTGTGGTATATGGGGTACAAAGATAGTGGGGCCATTCTTCATCAATGGAAACCTCAAGGCCACTGGATATGTGAAATTGCTACATGATGATGTGTTTCCCTCTTTAAGCACTGAAGCTGGCATGTTCCCCGAGTTTTTCCAGCAAGATGGTGCACCACCACATAATGGGTGTCAGGTCCTAGCATTCCTAGATGAACAGTTTCCTGGAAAGTGGATTGGTTGTCGTGGGCCAGTTGAATGGCCCCCAAGGTCTCCCGATCTGACCCCATTTAGACTTTTATCTTTGGGGTCATCTGAAGGCAATTGTCTATGCTGTGAAGATACGAGATGTGCAGCACCTGAAACTATGGATACTGGAAGCCTGTGCTAGCATTTCTCCTGCGGTGTTGCTATCAGTGTGTGAAGAGTGGGAGAAGAGGGTTGCATTGACAATCCAACACAATGGGCAGCACATTTTATAAGTGGTCAGAAACTTGTACATAACTCATGAAAGAATAAAGTTACGTTAAAACCAAGCACACCATTGTTTTTCTTGTGAAATTCCCAATAAGTTTGATGTGTCACATGACCCTCTTCCTATTGAAAAAACAAAAGTTGGATCCAAAATGGCCGACTTCAAAATGGCCACCATGGTCACCACTCATCTTGAAAAGTTTTCCCCCTCACATATACTAATGTGCCACAAACAGGAAGTTAATATCACCAACCATTCCCATTTTATTAAGGTGTATCCATATAAATGGTGCACCCTTAGAATTACCAAAGACCATGAAAAAATTTGTAAACCCGTCCCACCTTAAATGTCTTCGCACCTTTCCGTCAGCATCTTTTTTCTTGTAAATGTGTTGATCAAGACAATCAGCAAGCAGCCTGCTATACCATTCCCCCCACCGCCGCAAAAACGGTAAGAAGTTCTCCCAGTTCAAGCCTTGATTATCTTGGAGTGAAGTGCTGGAGTTTTACAGGGGAAATAATAAGAATGGTATTGCAAATACATACATTTCATGTGTGTTCCGTGTCTACAACAATCTATTGTCACGCACAAGTGCATAGGGAGCAGTTGAAAGACCCAACAAGTAGCGCAAAATTGCATGTCAGGGGACAACAGCAGAGTACTAACTTTTCTCTCTTTGTTCCTTCAGGAAAGATAAAAATCCACCGCCGTGAGTTCACGCCGAAAAATATAAACAAAGATGCCAGCCACTTCTGGGTTCCTTCCTTCCTTCCCTCTGGTCCCCATCTGATGATGTCACCAATACCCATCCACCACAGTGGTTCCTTCCCAGCATCGTGTGTCAATTTCCTTCCCCACCTCAAATACTACGGCTGTCATTTCTTTATTGTCTGGTGTTGTACTGCCAAACTTAACCATATTTTGAAAGGAAGAACTTTACAGTATAAAGGGGCGGAGTCCCCAAAACTTTATGATCTTCCTTGTCTGTTTATTTTTACAGTTGCGTAGTCAGCAGGATTAAAGTCCTAAAATGACAGAATGACAAACCTGAACGCTGTCCTGACCACCATCATGACCAAGCTCCAGGGGGTGAAGCTGGAGCTCGTGACAACCAAGGCGGAGCTGGCAGAGACGAAAACACGGCTCGCAGCAGCAGAAGCCCACACAGCCTCCATCTCCTCTGACTGTCCTGCTCGCCGAGTTGGACAATATAGAATCATACCTACTGGTATTCGAGAAGACTGCCTCTTGTAATCAATGGTCGAGGGCGGAGTGGGGCTCCATACTAGCACTGTACCTCAAGGGCGTTGCGCAGCAGGCCTATTATGACCTCACCGAGGAGGAAGCTGCCAACTATGACCTCCTGAAGGCCAAAAATATACGCTACACCGTGACCTCGGGCCAGCAGGCGAAGGAGTGGCAGGCACTGGAAGTTTGACTGTGAGAGCCCAGCGAGGGTCCAAGCATTTGAATTCTGGGGCGGCCTGTGAGGGTCTAGTAAGCGCCATGACGGAATACCTTGCCCAGCAGGTCCACTGGCATACTTATAAAGACATGAACGGTCTTCTGGAGGTCCTGAAGTGCCAACTGGTGGTGAACCGACCCTGAGGAGGGGTCAGAAAAGTCTGCCCACAGGGCCTGATAGGGACGTGTTGCTCCCCTGAACCCACCTGTCGAAAAAACAAAGGAGAAGGCTCCCAGCCCACCACGCGGTTTCAAGTGTGGGGAGCTGGGACACTTTCTTACAGTCTGTCCCCTAAATGCCAAGCCAATGGACAACACTTGGCTCAAAGGAGAGAGGTACTTTTCTCTGTCGAATCCCCTGGCTGTCCCAAACACGGGAGTGGTGTTGGTGAATGGGCATTCGGTGTTGGTATTTTTTGATTCCGGGAGCAATATCACCATTGTTGCTCACTACTATATTTTAATGCGACAGTGGGTCGCCCAGAAAACGAGTGTGACCTGTGTGCACGGGGAGACCAGACTGTATAGATCCGCAAAGTGCTTTATAACCTAGAAGGGTGACTCTAAACAGCTACTTGTCACTGTCCTGCCCGAGCCTCCCTTCTTGGCTATATTAGGATATGACTGGTTGGAAAATAAAAGTGATTGCACGGAACCCACTCCTAGAACTAAGTTGGGTCTGATAATGGGCAGACAAGAAGCCACCCAGAAGCTACACCCAAGCTGTGCTCCTCCGCGACTATTGATGATGTGGACAGATGGGAGTGGGAGGCTTCCGCACCTTACCTCAACCCGGAACTAAACCTGGGTGGGGGTCAGGAGCAGTTAACTCTACCCCAGGTCCACCACCAAAATACATTAACGAGCCTAGACTATCAGTTCTTTTCTACACCGGCCTCATTTAAAAGAGAACAGTGAAATGAGGATTCCCCGAAGTTCGCCAGGAATGCCATCGTTTCCGTAGACGGACAAACTCTGGAAACTACCCCACCACCAACGGGACCCTACTTTGTCCTAAAAAATGACCTGTTGTATCAAGTAGCAGAACACGAAGGCAAGGTCAGGATGTCCTCCTTAGTCCCTCGGACCTACCCGCGGGAGGTCTGCGAGCTAGCACACACCTACCTCTTAGGTGCCCACCTCGGGGCCGAGAAAACGCAAGAGAGAGTGAAACTATGATTCTATTGGACCTGGGAGAACGGTATAGCAGGCTTCTTGCAGCTTGTCTTGTTCGACATTTACAAGACAAAAGATGCTGACGGAGAGGTGCGAAAGGATTTAAGGTGGGCCAGGTTTACGAATTTTTTCGTAGGCATTGGTAATTTTAGTGTTAAATTTTAACAAACACAGTTGCAACTCAAACAATTATCATACAACTAAGGCAAATCTAATTTTTTTTCTTTAATCTATAAAATTGTTTAATTTTTCACATAAACTTATTTGCCACAAGATTTTTGTAAACTTGAAAAAAAAGACTGCTTTTATTATCCTAATCACAACCTTTTTATCAAAAAGAGAGAAGGTGTAAGTGGCTATTCTAATTCTAATGACTATTTTTGGAATTGATAATGTTGAACATTTGGATGGTGGATTATTGACTAATTATTTTCTTTCCAGTTTTGTTAATTTATTTTGGTTCTTTTACTTTTTTTTAATTATTATTATTGGGGACTATGATCTGATTTTGAGTTTTAAAATATGTATCATTAAATTTATTTAATAATGAAGTCTTTAATGTTAAAAGTATTGACATTTTATATAGCTTGAGGTTCCTGTTTGGTAACAGAATCACAACAGAATCATTTAAAGATCACAAAGCAGCTCCCTGTTTGCAATCAATGAACGTATAGACGGTGTTAAAAATTTGAAATTGTAGGTGTAATGCAACAGGGCCAGCCAGATTCACAACAAGAGAAGGACCTTATATGCAGTGTGTAGGTGTTTTACTTTACACAATAGTATGTTGTTATCTATCCACTTCTGTAGCATGTGAGTTAAGAAAATTAAGAATCTGTTTAAGTAAATACACTTAATTTAACTTCACCTCCGTGGAACACAAAGTAATTAAAGTGTGGTTGAGTCTGCCAAAACATAAGAAAAAGAAAATAACAAAATGTTAGTATGCGCAATCAACAAAACTGATAGCAGACTTTACCTTCTCTTCAAGCATCCATTTTTCCTGCTGGACTTCAGCCAAACGCTGGAACAGTTCACTAATCTCATCATCAGAGAGATCTGCTGGTCGTTGTGACTGGGGGCTGCTGGTGTTAGACTGAAACAAAATAGTTTAAAACAATAAAAAGTCTCCAGTGTCTGTCAAAACATATAAAAAGTATGGCTCATTCACACTGAATTCATTAAGGCAATACAATTCTTTCACTCAATAAGATAAAAATAAGAATAATTACACATATCATGATTATTAAATGTAAATGTAAACCTACAGAACACAAGTTGACTTCAGTATTCAGCTTCTAAGATGTAAAATAGTTTCCACAAAATATATTTTCATCATCATGTCTAAACAACAGATTTCATGTTTCATATAATTGGTAACATAAAAAAACTGCTGCAACATAATTTATAAAAATTTAGAAAATTGTCATTTACTTCTTTGACTATGACCAGCCACTCTCAACAAACTAATCAACTATCACAAAACTATTATAGGTAACACTTATTAGGATTACGTCTCTATTCATCTTAGAATACAGTAATCAGATGACTTAGTAGGTGCTACTCATTCATTGATTGTGAGTCAATCAAAAGGTTATTACAGTCTCTGCATGCTTAATTAATAACATCATTAATTAATGCTCACCAAATTCCAAACTTTGTACAGTTCTTTAAGTGATTTTTATTTTTAAATTTTATGTAAAAAATCATTGTTTCCACTGTATGATTTAGGTAGGTTAATATTCTTCAAATTTAATATTTTGATGTGCCAGCAATGTAGTGTAATTTACCAAACTGTTCTTAATGATGTAAAGTAACATTAAGCGCATCCCAACACATAGATGTTATTCAGGTATGGCATTTTTTGTGATTCCAAAAATAGTTTTTGATGATTAACAGAAAATCTTATTCTGATTAGGCTGATGTGACACTATACACTATATGGGCAATTGTATGTGTACACCCCTACAACTTAAGTTCAGGTGATTCAGCCAAACTCATTGGTAACAGGTGCATAAAATCAAGCACATCGTTATGCAATTACCATTGACAAACATTTGTAGTAGAATGGGTAATACTGAAGAGAGCAGTAAATTTAAATGTGGCACTGTTATAAGATGATAGCTTTGCCACAAGTCTGCCCTGCTTTATCTGCCTCAGTCAACTGCAATTGCTACTATAATGATGTGGAAATGTTTAGGAGCAACAAGGACACTCAAACTGACAGAGTGGGGCTGCTGAGTACCGAAGTGCAAAAGCATGTAAAACTCATCTATTCTATGTTGCATCACTCATAACAGAGGTAGAAAAACTGCCTCTAGGAGCAACATCATCAGAAGTATTTGTGATGGTGCGGGTTAGCCCCACACTATAGGGTCCTTCCAGGGAACCTCTTGAACCTGTTACCATCTGTAACATACCTGAGGAATGAGCTAGCGGATGAGGACACAACACACAAAGCAAGGGGTAGGTATGAAAATGAAAAGTGCTTTTATTAAAAATCCTAAACCAAAGTGTACAAAACAGTGCAGTGCATCAAAAGTCAATAAACAAATACATAATTAATAAAAACAGTGTCCAGTGGAGGTTAAAAACAATCAAATAAATAAATCCATTAAAACAGAGGTAAAAAAAAAACAACAATACAGGAAGCTGTCCTTTTAACAACCTTTGAGCTCTGGTGCAACTCTGTTCTCCTAGCATCTTCTCCCTTTACCCTGACTGGACCTTGCAGAAGGAGAAGACGCCAAACCGTCAGGTACAGCCATCATTCTTAAAACGGCAGGCCCGGGTGCCTGCTACTCCATGGCTCAATAGCAAGGATCCCCACCAGGACTCAGGCTCGGGTCCTTACTGTCCATGGCTCGCAGAAAGGCTCCCAATCAGAGCCTCTCTGACTCCCACTGCCATCTCAGATTTCCGTGGAGAGTTGCTCTCACTCTTGAACACTCCAGCTCCCCGAGATGATCGACTTCAGCAGCCCCGAGTGTCGGCCATACGCTCTCCACCTGGGGCTCTCCTCATGTTTGTTTACTTCCTTTCTGCCTCACTATTGGACAGTCTGATGGACAAATTTGGGTTTCGCAGATGCCAGGAGAATGATGCTTTTTGGACTTCACAGTGCCTACTGTAAAGTTTGGTGGAGGAAGGATAATGGTCTGGGGCTGTTTTTTTGGCCTTGGGTTAAACCTTTTGGTTCTAGTGAAGGGTACAGTTTATGCAACAGCATTCAAAGACATTTTAGACAACTATGTGCTTCCAGCTATATGACAACTGTCTGGGAACTCTGATCCACCATGAACGTGCTTCTTTTTTGCCTAAAGCCATGTCCATAAATGCATGGTTTAATGAGTTTGGCCACTCCAGAGAACTCTGACCTCAATCCAACTGAACACTTCTGGGATGAACTGGGACAATGATTGTGAGCTAGATCTTCTAATCCAACATCCGGACCTGATCTCACAAATGCACTTTTGACTGAATGCGCATAAATTCCCACAGACGCATGCCAAAATCTAGTGCAAAGCCTTTCAAGAAGAGTAAAGGCTGTTACAGCTGCAAATGGAGGACAAATCCACTTTATTGTCCATGGTTTTAGAACTGGATGTCCAACAAGCTCATAAAAGTTATGGTTAGGTATCCACAAACATTTGGCTATATGGTGTATGACCCAAGGAAACGGGCACCTGACAACAGTGCTCATAACTGGGATACATTTTGGATAATCCTAATTTTTATCATCCATTGTTTTTCAACTGTTTATCGTGGGAGCAACAGTCTTAGCAATGAAGCCCAAATGCCCCTTACCTCAGCCACACTTGCCAGCTCATATTGTGGGAACCAGAGGCGTTCGCAGACCATCTGGGAGATATAAGATGGTCGTGCCCGTAAAACCTCCACAGAAAGGTGCCGGGGAGGCATCCTTTTCAGATGCCTGACACTACTTAAGTTGGCTTGTCTCGATGCAGGTGGTCAGCGGCTCTGCTCTTAGCCTTTTCCGGATATCTGTACTTCTATCTGTAAGGGAAAGTCAAGCCACCCTACTGATGAAGCTCACTTCGATCACTTGTACCCACAATCTCTGCGCTTACTGTCCCCTATCTAGATAGATAGATACTTTATTAATCCCAAGGGGAAATTCACATACTCCAGCAGCAGCATACTGATAAAAATAAACAATATTAAAGAGTGATAAAAATACAGGTAAAAAAGACAATAACTTTGTATAATGTTAATGTTTACACCCCCGGGAGGAATTGAAGAGTCACACAGTGTGAGGGAGGAACGATCACCTCAGTCTGTCAGTGGAAAAGGACAGTGACAGCAGTCTGTTGCTGAAGCTGCTCCTCTGTCTGGACATGATACGGTTCAGTGGATGCTCCATGATTGACAGGAGCCTGCTCATCGCCCGTCACTCTGTCACGGATGTCAAACTGTCCTGCTCCGTGCCTACAATAGAGCCTGCCTTCCTCACCAGCTTGTCCAGGCATGAGGCATCCTTCTTTATGCTGCCTCCCCAGCACACCACCGCATAGAAGAGGACACTTGCCACAACCGTCTGACAGATCTGTAGCATCTTATTGCAGAAGTTGAAGGACGCCAGTCTTTTAAGGAAGTATAGCCGGCTCTGTCCTCTCTTGCACGGAGCATCATTATTGGCAGTCCAGTCCAATTTATCATCCAACTGCACTCCCAGATATTTATAGGTCTGCACCCTCTGCACACAGTCGCCTCTGATAATCACGGGGTCCAGGAGGGGCTGGGTCTCCTAAAATCCACCACCAGCTCCTTGGTTTTGCTGGTGTTCAGGTGTAAGTGGTTTGACTCGCACCATTTAACAAAGTCTTTGATTAGGTTCCTATGCTCCTCCTCCTGCCCACTCCTGATGCAGCCCACGATAACAGTGTCATCAGCGAACTTTTTCACATGGCAGGACTCCAAGTTGTATTGGAAGTCCGATGTACAGTATATAAGCTGAACAGGACCAGAGAAAGTACAGTCCCCTGTGGCGCTCCTGTGCTGCTGACCACAATGTCAGGCCTACAGTTCCCGAGACACACATACTGAGGTCTGTCTGTAGATAGTCCACGATCCATGCCACCAGGTATGAATCAACTCCCATCTCTATCAGCTTGTTCCTAAGAAGCAGAGGTTGGATTGTGTTGAAGGTGCTAGAGAAGTCCAGAAACATAATTTTTACAGCACCACTGCCTCTGTCCAAGTAGGAGAGGGATCGGTGTAGCATATAGATGATGGCATCCTCCGCTCCCACCCTCTCCTGATATGTGAACTGCAAAGGGTCGAGGGCGTGGCGGTTGAAGATGCGCTGTAGAGGGCTCCCCAAGCTCCAGCACACAAGCCTTCAGCAGTCGTGGCGATACTCCATCTGGACCCACTGCTTTGCTGGTACAAAATCTCCTCAGCTCTCTGCTCACCTGGGTTGCTGTCTATCTATCTCACCATCACATTCTACCTCACTCGTGTTAAGGTCCCCGAAGTACTTAAACTCCTCCACTTGAGGCAGTAACTCATCTCCCACATACAGAATTCAGTCTCTCTCTTTCCTACTGAGAACCACTGCCTCAGGTTTGGAGGTGTTGATCCTTATCCCTGCCACTTCACACTTGGTCTCAAACTGTCCCAATGCATGCTGGAGTTTCAGATAACCCAACTGAGGGGAAAAATGCAACGTACAAATAAACAGTACAATGCACAATTCCATGTTAGATTAGACAATGATTCTCATAAATTAAGTGTATTATTGGTCCTTGTTTCAATTTATCATCAGAAAAATTCATTGAAAAGCTACATTTCTAACACTAACTCTAGTTCCAAAAAAGGTTTAGTTTTTGAAAGAGGAGATGAAGTTACAAGGTACTATCTATACTACTGCTACTAAACCGTAAGGTTTTGAAAGTAGATACAAAGGGGTGTGCAGAAAACTCAATCAAGGTTCTTTTTGGAGAAATCTCTAACTTGCATGTTGTAAAAGAAATGTGTTCATGAAAGGACTATATTGTAGCCATTTCTAATAATTTTAGAATTCACTGATTACTCTACACAAGAAAACTAAATGTGTGAAAAAGCAGGACAAAAGACAGTCTTTACACTAACACTGTAACATAATAAAAAGCTATTCTACATAGAACATCAACTATGCTTTATGCATAATTCCACTCATTTAAAAAGAGTGTTCAAAAATCGTAATTCTACAGTCCTATACCTAAAAGTATATATTTGATCAGTTTGCAGCTGAGTGCATTTTCCAGTTATCACCGATAAACAGCCATTTGCAAAGAAGTCTACTATTGCGAGTTGTATTTTAAACTGACTAACTTTGAAAGTTTGTTTTTATTTTAGCAAGTATAAATTACTGTAATATCATGATGTACACTGAGCATGAAAATATTACAAAACCTTTTTTTAATGCATGTTTATTTAATCCACAATAATGATTCACGTTCTTACTCTGAAATAAGCCCAAGATAGGCTCCAAATTTTCCAGATGTTGCTATTTATTTTTGTTACTAGGTACATGTATACTAGCTGCAAAAGGACTCTTATTTCTATCCGATTCAATTTTAGATAATGTACTTCTTATAATGTGACATACTAAATTATGTATTTTTCTTTTGTATTTATATACGAAACACATTTTCTGTTTGAAAAAAACTGATAGGTTGATCTGGGTCCTGATCACATTCCCCTCGAAAGAACGCATGAATTGGGAACATAGCCTAAATGAATTCTTAGAACAGCAGAAACTAGAATGGTTGAAGAAAAAGAAAACCATGCTCCAATCAGTAATCACTATCTGCATCTGCCTTTACCAGCTCCTATCCACAAGCGCCACAAAGCTTGTAATAGTTTTTTGAAAACTCGGTATAAAACAAAAAAAGAAAGAAAGATGTCACCCTGTCACTGACACATGCTTCTTCTCTGGCATGCACTTATACAGTGAACGAGTTTCAGAATTGAACATCTGCTTCTGACCACCAACATAAAGTTTAACCACTTGTATATGCTCTTAAGTTTAGTTTCACATCACAAAACCTTTTGGTTGGGTCCCATGGTATTAGGAGGTTTCTGCAAGAATGCAATCCTTTAGTCTCTACCATATAAATTAGGCAAAAGGCATCTCCAGTGATCAGAAAAGTCGAAATTGTAAAAATAGGAACTGTGACTTGGCCTTTTTTATGATTGCACCTTTAATTTTACTTATATTAAATGTATCCTACAGCTTAGGGAAGAATTTTTTTTGTTCCGAGATACAGTTGATGTGGAATGTTTAAATTGTTTAAATTTCAGTGTGAGGGGATGCTTCTCTGTATAGATGAATAAATAGATGCTACAGAAATAAACCTAACTGACAGAAGCTTGAAGTAATATAAAAAATATTAAAAAATGCGTATATATCAATAGTAACATAACCACAAATAAAAACAGTTATCATTTATTCTCTCAAAAGAATGTTCTCAAAAAGCATGAAATAAAACAGGACGGAGAAAACAAGTTACACGAGGCCATTCTGAACCCTCCTAAACAGACATGAATGCCTCCCTGTGCTACAATATACTCACTCTCTCAAAATCCTCTCAACTCCCAAATCTCAGCTCAATGTCCCACTTGGTATGAAGCACTTCTAACAATCCCATTGGGTTTACTTTTGGCCAAGCTCTGAAATTCCTCACTGAAGCAGCCTCAGGCTGTTTGTTTGTTCCCCCAGGTAGTTTTTGTGCTTCACTACTTCACTGTACATGTCTATTGGGGAGTGACAGGAGGCAAGTTGGCTTTGGTCAACTAGACTTTGACAAAACTTATTTTCCATTAACTCAATTTATATTTTCCTTAGCTTCTAGCTTTGTAAACGCAAAAAAGTAAGGATGCACAGATACCATTTATAACCAACTAGCAAAATACCCGCGCTCCGCAGTGGCAAAGTATTGCCTTAAAATTTTTTTTAAACTGACGGAAAATATACCAAAAATTATTTGTTAAGGATCTCTTTGCATAACACATTGTCAGTTACGCCCTCCGGTTGTAATATGACCAAGCTGTGTGCTGAGCTTAGACCATGCAACGTACAGATGGCCATGTGAAAAGTGATCTTGTCTCAAATCTCACAGCTTGGATTGCTGCTGTCATAATCGGTTTGAGTTTCATGGTTTGTTTCAATTACGACAGTATTTGCAGGACTTGTGTTGAAGTGACATTTGGCATCTGTCAAGCGTTGTAAGCATACAACCGGTTTCATCAATAACATCGCATCCAGCTTTTGAGAGTTTAAACATTCATAAACATCAAAGTGTCCACTACTGAAATCGTCACCTGTGAATCTAAGATGTTTAAGAGGCATTGGCGGTTGTCGAAAGGTGTAAAATATTTGGCCATTTTGGTACACTTGAAAGCGACAATCGAACAATTCAGCGGCAGCCATCAACTCACATGCAGAACCATAGGTGAAGGGCTTAAGCATTTCACTCTTATAGTGCTCCTGTGTAGTATAATTATCTCCTGTACCATCATCAGTCCACACCTTGAACCTGTCCTAGTCATTCAATACATAAGACACAATGTTCCTCCGGATTTTGAGAGTGAGCCTGATAAGGCCGTGCAATATGTAACAAAGTGAATGGAAAAGGCAGGTGCCATCTCCGGGCATGGAAACCACTCGGTAAGTGACAGTTCTTTGATCGATGGTGATCACCTCGATACACATGGTAATGGGGGTATGGTTGGAAAGATAAAGGAAATGGGTACCTGAACAATGTAAAGAGTACTTACTACACATTGCTGGCCAATACCAAGTGCTGAACGAGGAATCTTATTAGAAATACAAAGAATGATGTGACATTTTCAGTAACAAATATATGATAACAGTACAATACTATCTAATAAGGGATTATGAATAAAAAATATTGCCTTTTCAAGAAAAAAATATTTTATTGATATTTATTAAAAGTAACAATAGTTAATATAAATATTCTAGGTGTAGACAACAATAAATACAAACTCTTTTAAAAAAAGAAATTTCAATCAAAAAATTTGCAACCCGATTTATTTTTTGGCAAGTGAAATAAATATCCTGATTTACTAAGCTTTTATACAGGGTGTCCCACTCGGGAGTACAACTTTAAAAATGCAAATTACTCTGCAACGCATGCATGTATCATCATGCAACAAGGTTCAAAATATTCCTTATTTAATGAAGAATTGATTCTGTGTCAAAGTGGCGGGCACTATAGCGGCCACGGATCTGGCAGCGGCCGGGCTGCGCCAGCCAGGCACAGACGGCCGTCTAGCCCCAGACACCAACCCTGCACAGTGGCGAAAGCAAGCATGCAATACTTGTCCATATTTGACGAATTTGTGAAACAACTGAATAACTACAAACTTCAAGAAAGTTACTTCCAACAGGACGGGGCAACGTGCCATACCTCTCATGGCAGTATGGAAGAGATCCGATCGTTTTTTGGAGACAGGGTGATCTCGAAAGGTTTGTGGCCACCTCGATCACCCAATTTAACTCCCCCAGATTTTTTTCTATGGGGATATTTAAAGGGCAAAGTTTATGCAAGCAAACCCAGGACCATCAAATAACTGAAAGCAAACAGAGGGTGAAACTGCTGCCATCTACAGTGACATGTTGCAGAGGACATTCTCAAATATGGAGCATAGCGTTTCCTTGTGCGCAGAAGTTGGGGGAGAACCTTTTCAGCACCTTTTGCAATGTGGACTTGTTTTCCACTAAATACAGGTATGTTCAGTTCTTACAGCTCGCCTTTACGTTCATGTGTTCGCGAGTAATTCGCATTTTTAAAGTTATACTCCCGAGTGGGACACCCTGTAAAAAAAACGGCAGGTTATTTTTAAAAAGACAATAACATTTTAGCTCAATCACAGAGCAGTCTGTTTCTTATCTATAAATCTTTGAGCCACACTAAAAAGCTGTTCACTGTCCTAACTGAAACATGATTCTGGCAGAAGCTTTTGTGCTAAAGCAGACAGGGAGGTCTAGGGTGACTTGCCTGGCCTGCTGCAACCGCAAACTTCACCATAAAAACAGTTTTGGAAAATGACAGATGAAATGTAGACAAAAAAGAGAATCAGACTTTATAACTTTATCAGGAGTGAAGAATAACATCTAAACTCAGGATATAGGATTAAAATTAGGCATGTGTAAATATTAAGTTAAAGTTCAAGTTTACTGTTAGGTGTATATAGTAGAATAAAATTCTAACTGCAGTACATGTATGATATATAGATATTTATCTATATATAGAGAGATATATAGATAGATATAGCTTTTTTTTTATTTTTGTGTGATAACAGGTATAAAAAGATTTAAAGACACTTCAAAATGCAGCCCTTCCAAAAAATCTACGTTAATCAAAAAGACAATGCTCTGCCATTTTATCCTACTTTATCAGTCCAAAAAACTGTCAGAAATTGTTAAGTTTACCAACAAAAAAAGTTTGGCTTTTTCTTTGTTTTTGTTGCAAGGAGGTCTATTGTGCATGTATAATTAGTGTTGGAAATGTAGACATTATTGCTTCACTAAGGTCATTTTGCTAAGTAGGCTCTTGTATATAAATTCAGAAACCAACAGTCCTTATGTGCTTTGCTTTACAAATGAAATAATGAAAATTAAATCTCATTTACTAAACTAGTAGGTAACTGGATGTCTGGGGGCTTGCAGCATGATGAGACTGCTCTTAACATTATGTTTTCATCTTCTGCTCCTGCTTGTCTCCTCCATGGCTCCATGGGACATCTATAAGAGGTTATTTGGAGCTTTTCTAGTCCTTACAGAGAAGTAGAAGCCCTTTCCAACTGGGGCACTGCTTACGTGTTTTACATATATAATGGGGAACATTATTACAATTTGTTTTCCTGTTTGCCTTGATTTATCTTTAATATTTGATCATAAAAAATACTTGATCATTTTAAGCTCCTTTGTGAGTTGCTTTAGATAAATACAACCATCTGATAAGCAAATAAATATAAATGTACAAAAAACAACTTTCTATACATGCAGTAAGTTTGAATCAAATTGCAACAAATTTGGGCAATAATTTCTTGTTTGGCCACTCCAACCTACATTTTTGTTGAGCTGTACTACATTCAAACTGCAAATGCCATAACAAATACAGTAAGAAATAAATGGGTGATGGTAGAAAATAACATTTTTTGGCTGATAATTGCTGATTAAAAAGAGATCAGAAGCAGAAGAGGACAGCCAGTCAAAACATCTAATATTTTACTAAGTGCACATTACTTTATAAATTTCAGTACAGACCTAGAGCAGTTAAACTATAAATGTAAATGAAAGTATGTGTGTGTGTGTATCGATATATATATATGCATTTTGCAATATAATACTTTAGTAAGCAACAACACCATGACAATAAACAAACAGAATTCATTTTCAACATTTCATTTACATCATATGTCAGAAAATGGCTGCTTAATAAAACAATTTTGCACTGCAAATTAACACTAGAATCCCTGAGGCCTATGAGATGGAGGTGTATAGGGAAAATAATACAGTACGGAAAACCTTTCTGCTTTAGGTATGTGTTCAGCATTTCTTGCCTCGTATTTATTTCTTTTTATCTTACACTCATCCAGATCTTTGTAGACACGGAACACACATGAAATACATGTGTTCCAAATAACAATACACTGTATTTTTTACCCTATACACCTCCAGGTATCTCACACGCAGATAAGGAGCCTTGGCTTGAGCTGGGAGAACTTTTTACCCAAACTGAGCTCCGTCAAGCAGGGGGAAAGGGGACAGCAAGTGGCTTGCTGCTTGTGCTGATTGACACATTTACTAAACAAAGACGCTGATGGAGATGTGCAAAGGCTCGCCAGGATTACGGGTTTTTTTCATAGGCTTCAGGGATTCTAGTGTTAATGCATTCTAGTGCATTTTTATTGCATTTCAGAAAATGCAAAAATAAATTACCCTCAGGTAGTTTACCTCATGTATCTTTTTACTATATTACTTATTTTTTAAAACTTATCTTCAATTGTGTAAAAATTTTCAAAGATTTTTTTGTTATATGATCAATGCTAATTCATTACCTAGTATACAATAACAGAATAAATTTACTTGGTTTTACTAATAAAATGATACACCGGAAGTTAACAGAATTCTAAGATTATTTTCTGAAACAGGCAGGCATCTAAAACCATTTTAACATCTCTCAATGTGAAAACAATTAAAACCTTTTAAATTGTATCCCTCTACAAACACAGAATGTGACATTTAAATATTTTAATGATATTCAACAAATATAGAACTTTGACAAGAACATCTATACACTGTAGAACTTATTTTTCTTTCTCATCCTCGATAAACAGCAACAACATACCTTACTTCCACTTTGCTGCGTTGGTCCTTCTTTCATCATTTCTCGGTAACTGAATGAGGACACACTGCTGCTGTCTCCTGTTTGTGTGCGACTAGGTGAGCTGATCTCAGACAGGACTAGTTCTTCAAGACCTTGAATCAAAAAAGGGATGGTACTAAAAGGGGTTGTGTATTACAACAAACTCTTGCAAATCAGTAGTTCAAATCAAAACAGAATAACTATGGATACCAAACCTGGATTACGTACATGACACAGGTGCATACATTCTATACAAGAATTACAAGACAAAAACATTTTTTTCAAGTTAACTGTTTCTAAGTGGTTTGGGCTAAGGCAGTTTGATATCATATCAATAGATTAATTCTCAAGAATAACTTTTTTCAAATCTTTAACTACTTAACATGGGAGGATAATAGGTAATGTATATCATTCATAGCATTGGTTCCAATGAGTGGACAGACCATCTATCAAAGGCAATGCAGTACCTTACTACTGCTTCAATGCTAGTCTTCACAATGATTTTTAACGTGAAAAGTTTCCATTAAAATTTACAACAGTGCCACCTTAGAGGATATTAATATGAATTAAAGAAGTAAAAGGCATGTAGTGCGGTCTTAAGATATAATAAGCACATTCTGTGGAACAGCAAAGAACTCAACAAAACCAAAGCAAACTGGAGCTGAGCTGAGTGAAGAGAGTTACTAAATCAGATCTTGACAAGACACAGTTTCTGGTAGTTGTAAGAAACAGAAAATGATTGTTTGGAAGTATTTTAAGAACTTTTTAAAATTTAAGTCTCATCTTGACTGCTAACATTTTTCTTTACATTTTTAAACAACTAAATTCACCACCAGCTGAAGCAGATGAAACCTGAAGGTGGCCAAATAGATGTGAAGCAAATAAAATATATGATGTCTATTTTCATCTGAACATACTATAAAATCAAATACGTTGGAGCTAAACTTAAAATAAGACTACACAAAGACAAGATTTTCTCCTATTTATCTTTAAATGTTTACCATATTCATTCAGCTACAGGAGAGAAGAAATTCTGAGAACACATTTTTTGATTGAAGTTATTTCTTCAGATTGCGATATTGTGAGGTTTATGTACATTTCTACAGAGTTTCGTTCCTACAGACATCATAGGATAGCATTTTTCTGTACTGAACTCATTTAAGCTCACTTAACATCATCAACATACCACTACTTCCAGATCCTATCTCCTCACAGATGCCAACTGATGGATAAAATGTTGGTAAAACTACATAATCATTGAAATAAAACAAATTACAACTGGTATATATCCTTTGAATAGAAGTCCTCCATATAGAAAATTTAAGTTTCACTACCCCATAGAAATACATGTGCAGAATCTACTATGCAAGGCACTTAAAACTCTACTTCACAATATCTTCAAAGGAAAAAAAAATAGATAAATGACACTAACAAGCAGTGTTTAAATGGATAGCCCATTATAATAAAAAAGTTCTATTAAAGGAAGTGTAGGACAAGTAGAGCAGGAATGCTCAAAAATGCTACAGCTAGAATTTTAGTTCACTCAGAACCTTGGGAACATACATCTCATGCCTAATTAAAGCCCATGCACAGGTAGCCTATTAAAGGTTCTTCTGCTTACATAGAGCGTTCCTCAACATAGTGTCCCTTTTATTTTTCTAAAATGTTATATTATTACAAACCATGTCATACCTGACAGTCTTCTAATGTAGAATTATTTATGGCTTACCATATTCAACACAAGTTGCTAGGTGACTGAGTATTTACTTCTGCAGCTAATATGTTATGTTAACTCGTTAGCTCTGCATATTCAACAGGCTTCAAAACTTGATTCTTTAAAAAATAATTTAAAAGGCATTTATTTTTTACCAGATTTTTATGTACTTATTGTACTCTAATATTTATGCACAGCTAAGCAGAAAAGAGTGTACTGTGTGTATTCATGTAACAGAAACATATTAATAAAGTGTCAGTTTTGTTTCATCTAGCTATTTGTGACAGATGTGTTAAAACAGTGTTATCAGGTGATGAAGCAGCCAGTGCTTATACCACGAAAAATCAGTGGCTCAGGCCCGGAATGTAAGAAGGGGATGGATGGTATTTACTTAAAGCACACAAAGGACTAAATGCATTTATAAAGCACAAGGAAATTATCACAAGCTTCATTCTTGTTTTCGGATTTACAGCAGCTGATGCCAACAAACTCTTTTTGTGCATTTCAATAACATCAGTGTGGAGTTTCCACATTTTACCATGGCCTGAATGGATTTTCTTTGGGGTACAGCAGTTTTCCTTAAAAATGCCAATGAGCTGCAAATTAACTGGCAATTCTAAATTGTCCTAGCATGAGCGTGTACTGCAATAAACTGGTGCTCTGCTTAGGGTTGGTCCACAGCTTGAGTTTGATGCTTCCGAGATAGGCACTGGTATTTGCCAGCACAATCCTGAAATTAATTGTGGAAGATGAATGGAGAAAAGATTAAGATCTTGAATTAGTAGTAATATAAAATACTTCTCTTGTGCTTTTCCTAGATTAAAGATGATAATAACTGCTAATGCCAATTTATAAAATAAGACCTTTGTTTTAGTAAAACTGTACAAGGTTTTTTTTTTCTTATTCTCTTTTTAATAATTATCCCAGCTCCTGTAACTGATGTTTAATCCCTAATGTGTAAAGCTGTGATTATCTGATAAAATAAATATAAAAAACAAGTTTAATGGAATTAAAAAAAATACCGAAGCCCATCATTTTGAATATACAAGAATTTAAATCAGGTTGGCTTATTTCCAAGAGTTTTTCTTTGCATTTTAATGCGTTACACAGAAGGCCCGAGATAATGTAAGTAAACAAAAGATTTTAATTGATGGTAGAGTTCACAACAGCAATTAAAATAAAACATATTGGAAAACTACTTTAAATTAAAAAAAAACTGTTACAAAAGTTAAGCAAATGTAGAAGAGATCAACAGACAACCGAAGACCACCTTTTAAAATTCACGCTAGGTATGCTCTGGTAATTTAAATGACCTGTAATTTAAACATACTTTAAATGATGATATATTGAGAAATTTTTTTTTTTGGCCTCTGTTTTTCAGATTTTTTTAAAGCTAATTGACATCTGATGAAACAGCAAGTGTAGGTATATTCACTACAGGCTATGTTTCTTTATGTTTCAGTTTTCCTGGAGTAGACAACAAAGCGAGAACTTTTTTTTCTTTTTGTAATTCTGATTTTTAAATTTTACTTTATTAAAAAAGGTATGCTTTTTTGTTTACTGGGGGTGGGGGGAAAGCAAGTGAAGCTAGAATTCTGCTTTAATGGTAATATGAAGAGCCTACAATTGGGGACAACAGGGTCCTGGGACAAATGTGAAACTGAAGCCATCAAAATGATTGAATACATTAATTTCATAACAGAAAATATTGCTGTATATTTGAATTTAATCTTGAGAGCGTGGCACTCCATTTCCCGAGACTCTACCATCATTGAAAGGAGTAAAGGAGTACAAGATTACTAATAAAACAAAAAGAATCCCTTTCATCTAGAGTGGCACTGGTACTGCATCAACGTTAAAATTACAAATTTACCTTGATTGCTACTCTTGAGCTTTGACTATGCATTTTAAGGCAACAAGATGTTACTTAAATCAATGATATATCCATCTTCTAATACAAGTTATGAGCCTTACTTAAATGATGCACCAGAGAGGGTTAAAACAGAGGATGAGACAATAAACAAAAGAATAAACAAAAAATGACAGAGGAAATTTTACATTTGATGCTATGAAACTGGTAATGTACATCTATAATATGTCCAGTACTGCACACTGAGAATAAATAACTGCAGGGAGTGGTTACCACTGTTGGAAAACATTAACTGGCCTAGTAATTAAAAAAGCTCTTACACAGCACTTGCACTTCTTACCATGATTTACCATGTACGTAGTTCAGGAGATCATGGACTGGAAGAAGCAATTGAAACTGGGAGGACCAAATGGTTAATTAGAGCAAATATGATTATTGGCCTTGTGTAGCTGGAAAGAAGTTTCCTGGCTATCCACCAGTTAAAATGATACCTGACAGATGTAAGAGATTACTAAAAAGTCTGATGTACCACTATACAGGAAAATGGGGTATTGACATCCAATATATGTGCTATTGGGCATAGCTTCAAAACATGAGGATTAAAAGCTTCAATGGACAGTTTAAAAGGAAGCTTTCATTTTCTCGTTTTGTTTTTACATCCTGCATGAATTGGCTGTTTCAGAGAAGAGAAAAAAAAAGTATAAAAATAAGTGAAACAATTATTTCCAAATTGTTATATTTAGCCATAAAACTCAAAAAACACATATGGCATGTCAACATAACTTGAAACTGCCATTTGAAGTGAATGTCTTCAATTAGTTTTAAAGTTTTTACTTTTCTTTGGACTGCGGTGGTGCAACTATAAAATGGGAAAACCTTTTCATTTTGTAAAATACACAATTACTGAATACAGTGACAATCAACAAAAAAAAAAGTTTGTGGGGTAAAGAAAAGCACACAACAACTGTGAAATAACCACCTTAACTTCTACAGTGCTGAACCTATCCAATGTGAACACAGAGAGAGATACAGACTCAGCCAGAATTCCCCAACAATCTAGCAGCTGAGAAATGTGGCAGACATCAAGTCTGAACATAAAATAGTGACTCCAAGACTCACATAACATGTATGAACTATCACAAACATCTATGTAGGGCACATATACTGTCAAAAATAAATCTTGCATGTGTGAAAAATAATTATAAAAAATAGCTAACTATACGCAAAATAACCATTACTTTAATTAATAAAAATGGGGTTTACCCTTTTTATTGATTATTTAATTCTAATTCAATAAAAAAATGAAGAATAATATTAACTTATTATTTTTCTTAAAATGTAAACATTTTTTATAACTTATTCTAAGTAAAAAAACTATACTGTGAATTGAACACATTTAAGTTAAATTTAATGACATGGCACTTCCTCTCACATCGATTTCTTGGTCGTTACAACAACGCATTCAGCTGTAACGCTTATGCATAATAAGAGCTATTTTACTACGAATGTGTAAGTATAAAGCATATTAATTCTTTATTAATTAATTAATTTATGAATAACTAGTATTTCATTTCGAAAGTTACAGACGTAAGCATTTGTTGTTTTCACAAAACCTTTCCCTTCATGTGGGAAACATGGCGTACAAGGTTTTTTTTAACAACCTCACTTGTTGGTTTGCTTTAAGAAGCAAGCACATTTCTTGGATAGTTACATATGTTAATTTTTTTTTATCATTTAAAACTTTTATTTTACACAGAAAATGAAAATGACACTTTGAGATAAGTTACGACCTGTAAACAACATAAAAAGACATTTGCCTAACCGTCACGGTATTATTTGACCTCTTATTTAATTAGTGTTCTACAGTACATAGGTAATGTATTTTCTGGTTAACTTTAAACACTTTCAATGTTTGATTTCCTACATCCTATTTTATTTCAGGATTTTCGCTATCGCATACTGAAAAGTAGTGGAAAAGGCGGCCATTCATTTAAGCGGATATGTTGGCGTAAATGCAGGACGTGTTTGAAGAGCGGCATCTGCCTCAGGATTTCACTCTTTCACTCTCTACGTTTCCTTCCCATATACCACTCATTCCTGGGACATTTGATTGAGATGTACTTTTTGTGTAAGTTTAAAAAAAGAAAAGAAAATCTGCATTGACATTTGAATGTCAGTAATTCAGTAAAAATTATCCTCAGACATTTGATTTAATTTTCCTTTTAAAATATAACTCCGTTGTTGTTACTATATGTGTATGTTCAAATAAATGAATATATGGAATTTTAGCATATGTTATGGTATATGAAAACTGTACATTTTGGTTTCCATTATATTTTGTTCAAGACGAGACAACAGATGAACTAAGACAAATGAAAGCAGGTTTTCTAGCTTTACACCTTACTTTTATAACAGTTGTTCATAGCTTAGTGCTAATTTGGTTTACAGCCTGGGAAAGGAGGCCTGAGCCATGCCTCAGGCTATTGATTACTTTATGGATGGACATCTGGAACAACAGTTTGGTTTACACCCCGGGAAAGGAAGAACTACTGACACCTCAGAGTACATTAAAGGTTTTGTTGTTTGGGAAAACGGACAGTGAATTAATTCATTAATCATTTTGACAGCCGGCCAATCAGGTGCATGTGTTGTGAAACCAAGGCATGACATTTCATAATAAATATGCCTTGGTTCGAAAGCAACGTCAGACAGAAGAAAGCAAAGAAGAAGGAGAAGAAGAAGAATAAGAAGAAGAGGAGGAAAGGACGAAGAAGGCACTGGTCGTCAGAAAGGCATCATGAACATCGATTGCTAAATCAAACGCCTCCCTGGGACATTCATCTTTGTCATCTCTACCTTTTTTCGTAAGCTTTTTCTAAAGACTATATATATTCAGACATTCCTATCAGTACCTATTTTCCAGTATTCTCTGTTCCAGTGGTATTATTATTATTCTTGTAATAAATACCATGCTGCTTTTAACTTTCTAAGCTAAATGTCTAGAGTGATTGAAGTAATAAGTTAGATTTCTTTGAGCACCTGGTGACAGCCGGATTTTTGCCATTATTTCTGTGCTGCGGGGTTTATAAGGCTGAGAGTGAGGGCGCCACTCAATAGTTAGGGACAGTACGCTAAAGAAGGTATTTCTGGCTGATAAATGGCCTATAGTCAAGAGTGCGGAGTCTTTGCATGTTTAAATGTATTCTTGTAGACCAAAAGTAATATTTAGGTCTGTGATATCACTAAAACATCGTATGTTGTTCGTGCCGATAATAAACAGGCTGTGTTATTCCTAATGCACTTGCGTGGTTTAAAGTGCTAGAAGTTAATCAGTGTGTGTGTGTGTCATTCATGGGGCACTGTTGTGGTTAGGGTCTGTGTGTATGCGTATAGCTATGTATGTGTGTGTTCATCTTAAAGTGCAACAGTAAACCAACCCGATAACAAACTTGAGCAGAACACTTACTTTTGAGGAAACAGGTAAAGGGCAAGTAGAGGGAAATACAATGATAATACAGCATGTATTTGTTATACAGTCATTACTGTCCAGCATTGCATTATTACTTATTTTTTTTTTAGTACTGTAATTCAAAAATCAAACTCATTTTAGGTAAATTTGAGTAAATTAATAAATTAAATTTACTTAATAGTGCAGTATATTAAATCTCCTCAAAAACATTGCTTGTAATTTGTTGCCTTATTTTTTTATACTTTTAACACATTTTTTTTTTTTTTACAGTGTACGCAGTCTGCACACCTTGAAAGGTGCAGAGTCTTGATTTATTTATCTTTCTCTTACAGCCTTAGCATATTGTGGGTTCTAAAGAACAGTCATCTGTGGATTGCAGTCTTACTGACTAGGGAATGTGTAAACTTCAAATATGCATAAAATGAGTTTGTCTCTTTGACAAACACTTAGAATGGCCAGTTGTCTATTTGGAGTTATGTGTTTACTTTCTTGGATCACACGGACCCCAAATATAAATAGCACAATAACCCTGAATAACAAACAGTGCCTTGAAAAAGAATTCTGCCCCCAAAACTATTTTTACATTTTATTGCCACAGATTCTAAATTACAATATATTAAAGCAAGATTTCTTTCCAATTAATGCTGTATATCAAGCCAAATCAAAAGAAACCACATGAAAATCTTTTCAACGGTCTGCAAAAAAAGTTGAAAATTGTAATTGTGACATTTTTAAAAGTTCACATACACATTGTAAATATAAGACAGACTTTGTTCAGGTGCAGTGTTATTAGCTTACCAAGTCATTCAATGTGTTGAGACCTTCACTTGGGTAGGAAATGGGTGATCACCTTTACTCAATTAATTTATGAGGATGCATTCCCACTCTCTTGCTGAGATTCAATAGAATGGTAGAGATATTCCACAAAGCAAATCAAAATGAGGAAAACAAAATTCTAAACACATCAGGGATATAATCTATGAGAAGTGCATGCAGTTTTTTGCAAAAGTGTGAATATCCCAGCCAAATGGCATTTTTGTTGACATCTCAAGGAAAAAAAAAAGATTTTTAATGTTAATTTATAGCTATGACTTATTTGATGAACTAAATAAAACAAAAAAAATAAATATTGCATTTGCAAAGATTTAGGCATCCTCTCTGTTTTAAGATCTCTGAAGAGACTGTAGGCCATTAATCTGGTCTGGCTTAGCTCATTAGGTGTTAGTCTAGTCAAGAACTATCATCAGGAACTGTCAGGTGATGGCAATTCCATAGCCTAAAAATTTTGCTTGAATCTTCAAAAACTGTGCAACACTTTATCAACTGACCATGGATCTTAAAATTAAACTACATGGTGCCTTCAAAGCAAGATAAAGCTGTAAGAAGATACCAAGGAGCTTCCAGCCATCATTTCCTACAGTCCGAAATGTCAATGGAGGTCAAGATAAGATCTGAAAGACCAAGAAAACTGACAGATAGAACAGCTTTTATACTGTACAGGAAAGGCAAAAAGAACAAGGAAAAATTTCCAAAACAAGAATTCACAGAATATTGCCAAAAGAGATGTTACTAAGTACTGACTTAACAGGGTACCCAAAGTTTGCTTTGTTTTTTTTTTGTTTTTTTTACATTTTTTTAAGTTCATCAAATTAGTTTAACTGTACGTTAACATTTTTATAAAATGCCATTATTTAAGTTTGTTTTCTGTCAGTGTTGCATTTACCTTTTTTTACTTCAGCTGTCAACAAAATATGTAATTTGGATAGGGTGTCCAAAATTTTGCATGTACCTTTACCCGGAAAAGGGTACAAAAGCAACTCAAAAGGCACTGAATACACCTCATAGCCGATTGGAATCTATAATATTGAAGTGGAAGAAAATTGAAACTACAGCTACACTACCTAGGTCAGGCTGCTCCTGTAAACTTTGTTGCCAAACCAGAGTCATTTTTGTCAGAGAGGCTACTGTTGTACAAATCGTCACTCTGTAAGAGTTGAAGAAGTCGATCAATGCAATTGGTGAGGATGTTTACACTGAACAATCTCCACAGCACTGCACAAAAAGAACCTTTATGGGACAGAAGCAAGGAAAAAAATCGGAATGAAAAAACATGCCTTTGCCCATGAAGAATTTGCCAAAAAATCATTTGGAAGGCAATGCAAAGACGTGGCAGACTTGAGGTAAGATGCGATTAAAGTGGAACTTTGTGGGTTTGATTGCTAAGTAGTATGTGTGGCATATATTTAATACTGCACCTTAGTCAGGTAACACTATTCCACTGTAAAATGTGGTGGTAGCAACATCATGTTGTGGGATGCTTTTCACCAGAAGGGACTGTTAGTTTAGTAAAGACTGATGGAGAAATGAGTTAGAGAAAAACCTTGCTCCTCTTCCAGAAAGAGTAAACAGGGAGGAAGCTTGTCTTACAACAGGGCAATTACCCAAGCACAGTGCCACAGCAACAATGAAGGGGCTTAAAATAAAGAAAATCACCCATCAGTGGTACATTCACATACTTTGTCATGACTGTTTATTTTCAATTGTTATTCATTATTTTTTATAGGAATTATTTATCTGTAATATTTTTTGATTTCTCTGTAGCCGTTCCCGATTTTATCTTTTTGAATTGGGGTGGTTGTTGTGGTGTGCAAAATCTGCAAATTATGTCTACATTTTCATTATATTTTGCTCATAACAAAACACAATGAACTTAAATGCAGGACACTTGCATTGGCATTCTGTTTTCCTGAATTGTACCAGTATCAATAATAGTAACATCTGTTTGAACTGAATATCACCTGTGAAGAGATGACCACCAGGACTAAATTGATTTACAGCTTGGGAAAGGAAGACATACAGGTTCAAGCTGTATCCGATTACTTTACAACCTGCGAACAGAAGATGATGCCATGGGACTGTTCATTGAGCAAATTCATCCATCATATTGACAGCCAGCCAATTACAGTATGTAATAATCATGTGTTCTGCGAAACCCCCTTGGGAATTTTATAATAAATATGCCTCATCTGAGAACGACATTAGAAGAGGACAAAACGATGTCAGAAGAGGGCACCAGCCACGTGCAACCGTTTTAATATGATCGTCACTCAAAGCATTCCATGAATATCAATTGCTAAATCAGTGCCACCCTGAGAAATTCATCTTGAACTTTTCATATGTTTTACTAAAGACTATATATAGCCAGACTTTGTTATCCACATTTTCGGTTGCTAGCATCTTCGTCAGAGGCAATGGACAAAATCAATTAAGTGTCCAAGTTTGAGAAGAAGTTTGTGAATATCTTTCAAAAAGAAAACAAAATCAAATTTTATCATGTCACAAAAAGGAAAAAAACAGGTCTTCTCATGTCTTTCATTTTGGACTTATTGACTATGAGTCAGGGAGGCGGCACGGTGGTGTAGTGGTAGCGCTGCTGCCTCGCAGTTAGGAGACCGGGTTCGCTTCCTGGGTCCTCCCTGTGTGGAGTTTGCAAGTTCTCCCCGTGTCTGCGTGGGTTTCCTCCGGGCGCTCCCGTTTCCTCCCACAGTCCAAAGACATGCAGGTTAGGTGGATTGGCGATTATAAATTGGTCCTAGTGTGTGCTTGGTGTGTGTTGTGCACCCTGCCCAGGATTGGTTCCTGCCTTGTGCCTGTGTTGGCTGGGATTGGCTCCAGCAGACTGGATTCAGTGGGTTGGAAAATGGATGGATATATGGATGGACTATGAGTTAGGATTCAATTTCAGGTTTCACTACTTTGATCTTGTCAGCTTGGTTTTTGACGCCTGTTTATCTCCTGGTACATTCTTTTGGCTTTGTGGGATAACATTCATGATCTTAACTACATTAAACACCACTGATGAGACTTGCAAACTGCTTTCGTCCACTGCTCCCCAACTAACCTGGCATACCTTGAGAAATACTGCAAAGAAGAATGGGCAGATCTTGTTCCATAATATCATGAAAAAATTAAACACTTATCCAAAAAAAAGCACTTGCTGTACATAGCAGAGAAACATGGTTCAACAAAATACATAATTTGGGATGGAGATAAATACTTCCAAATTAAATTTTAAAACTGAAAAGTCAATTTTTTTAAAAAAAGTTTTTTTCTTCCTCTTTAGGCATCACTGTGAAAAAGAGTGTCCGATTTAAAAATAATTCCCAGTCACATGGATCAAAAGCCCAGGTTGTAACATCTGTGATGGGAGGCCACAGCCATTACCTGGGTGGAACACCAACTGCATTGAAGGACTGTAGGAGAGAGCATTTGCAGTGCAATACCTTCCCCAGGATGCTAGAAGACAGCTCTCCTGGGCAGCTGTGGCACCATAGATTCCTGCAGGGTATGCTGGGACTTAGAGCTTGGCACAGCCCTGTTGGGTTCCATGGGACAGCCGGGGTAGCCGCAGAGCCCTGCATTGGGCTCTCATCACACCTGGAAGCGATTAGTGATTAATGAGCTACCTGGAACACTCCCAGGACCAACTCAAAAGGAGCCGTCTCACTCCAAATGAAGAGCCAGAGTCAGGTGGAAGAGGACAAAGTTTGCTGGAGGAGGAAAAGGAGAAGGAAGAAGGAAAGACTTTTTTGCTGGACTGCGCATTTGGTGCTGGTGTTGTGAACACTGTGCTGTATTTTGGGGGAGCAAAGAAGAAATGCTTCCCTGACTGTAAATAAAACGTGCCGTGCAATACTTGCGTCTCTGTCTGTCTGTGTTGGGTGAGGGCGGCTATACACGACGCGGTGGTTCACACATCATTTTGGTAGTTGGGAGGAGATTGGGGAGAAATACTACAAGCCTTCTTTGTAACTTTTTTGTCTAAAAAGGAAGATAAAAGCTTCAATAATTATTTCTCTATGGGATTTTAATTAGGGTAGAAGAAATAGAAAAACTCTTAAGAGAAAATAAGTTAATTTCAAAGTTATTTTTATTCTTTTTTATAAGTACTGCTTTGTAGTATTAGTTACTTCAGACAATGAAATGGTAAAGGGTATAATAACAAAACAGAAGAGTTAATTCAGAGTTGTTTTTATAAATTGTGTGGGCTGCCCCAGCATATGCAGAAAAGAATAGGAAGGTACTAGAACTAGAAGACATATTACTCACATATATAGAATTTGGCTTTTAATGTTTTAATTTATTACCAAGGTGCTCAGAAAACTCTCCACCCAACAACACACACTAAAACCTTGGATCTTCTCTGGAATTTTTAAATGTATCATGTCACGTTGTTTCATGGCAGAATGAACACAAAATGCATTAATGAAACTAAGGGAATTAAGCTATTTTCATTTTGGGTTTCTTACCAACTGTCAAAGCCTTGAAAACAAAATTAATACAGCTTTACTGATTTAAAATGAACGATTTTCCACTTTCTCTAAAGTCAACATAAAACATTGAAACATGCTTGAATTATAGATGCACAAAGAGGTTTGTCTGGCAGTGCCAAGTACCCAGCAAAAACTCATCTTGCTGCTCCATGCCAAGCTCTGCTCCCTGGCGCATCTTTAGGGGGCTATAAAATATTTACAGCACCGCATTTGTAGTATGTCAAGAGCCCCACAGGGCTACACTTTAAACTACCGCCTACACACTGCACCATTCGGAGAACACACTGGCATAAAAGTCAGCAGGGTTCACAGGGAACGGGCAATCAAAGGGCAGCACTGACACAAGAAAGGAAGGATCAGAGATTCAGCTATAGGCTACAGCAAACATCAATGATTTGCCGTTAGTGAAATAAAGCTCCTGCAATCAATCCAAACATACAAGGCTAAAAGATAAGGTAATGTAGGTTTCCCAAAGGTTTACAGGCAATGTGGTTAACCTTAACCATCTCAGACAAAAGATTTTCACAGGGAAACCAAAAACAATAATTCTACATGGTGTATGATATGCAGTTATCGAGAAGCCAAAAAGCGTCAGAATAATAAATGTAAATGTAATAAACAAAAACTTGAGTTTATCAGCCCTAGCCTCATGAAACTAGAGAGTTCAGTAGGTACTGTCTCAATAAACAATACTTTTTACATATTAAAAAAGAGAGAGAGAGAGAGAGATGGCTTGGTGGTGATAAAATAAACAGTTACATTTGCCTTAAATACACTGATTTACATTTTTTTAAATATATATTTAAACAAAAATAATTTGTAAAAGGAACTGCTGCACAAATCAGCTAGTGCAACACAATTAAACATAAAAAGTATTCTTAATGTGTCATATTAGATGAACTTATAAAGAACGTTAAAAAAAAACCCTGTACTGAACACATCGATTTTTGCTTTAAATGATGAAAACAAAAACAATAAAAGGCTATGAAAACAGTAATATTTCCTAGTTGGCTTTATTGATTACAACATTTTTCATTAAAACGCTTACAATTATGGTGATAGTGTTATTTTAACTTTAAAATTAAATTTTCAATTAATCTGAATTTGGATCAGAAAGGATTAGAATCTTATATTCTATAAAATGTTAAGGACTATAACACAATTACTTGCAAACTAATGGAGCTAAAACCTTAATCTTGGTTTTAATTTAAAGTTTGTGAGCGAATACAGTTCACAAATTAAAAAAAAAAAAAATCAGATGATGGCAACCTTGGCAAGCTTACTTGTGGTCTATTCAACAGTGGCTTCCATCTATCCACTCTACCATAAATAACAGATTGATGGAGTGTCTCTAAGATGGCTCTCCCATTCCAGCAGAAGACTTCTGAAGCACTGTGAGAGTGGCCATTGGGTTCTGGGTCACCTGCCCGACCAAAGCTCTTCTTGCCCAGTTACTCTGTAGTTAAAAACGTCTTCCATTTCATAATTATTGATTATTTAGCAGTGAACCATTAAAATAACTAATATTTTCTGGATAAAAGCGGACAGTTAAGAAATAATTATTTATACTGTAAAAACAAAGGACAATAGTTAAAATGAATTCTAAATGGCATTCCAAGTAAGTTAGAGGTATCAATATTAGAAATGAATAAATTAAGAAAAGGGTAAAAGCAATAAGTGTATGGATGTTCCAATGGGGTTTCATTTTCAGAAAATGGAAGCTACCTCAAACCAGACATAGTCTGCTTTGTTGCTCAAATCTCTCTACAATAACAACAATCATTTTGATACAGATTTTTGCTAAGGTTTAAAGAGATTGTTGGTGGAAATGTAATACTGCTTACATCTCTGAAAAACATCAAATGTACAGTGAAGTATGTAGCTCTATGCCTGATGCTGTTAATAATCAGCAGGGAATTGGCATCAATTTAACAGATGGTGTAAAATAAATGGAAAAATAGGGAAAATATCCGTTTGCACTAAAAAGGAAAGATTGGTCTAAAGTGGATCAAAGGCAAGGTGATCTATGTTCTTAAAATTATAGAATTCATAGAATATTTTCTTTCATTTCATAAACACTAGCATTTATTTCACAATTGTTTATAATTACATTTATGAACATACAGCTTTTCTATAGTACATATAAACAGGAAAAAACACGCTATTTGATGCTTTTTAATAGCTGAAGTATATTTTTAAATTGGTAACTGAAACGGAGGAATGCCTATTAAGATATTAACTTGACATATTTAGTTATCACTACCTATATCTCACCAAAAGCACCATTCAATGAGAAGCTAAATTTTGAGCTAAACTTTGATAACAATTAGACAAATCACAGAGAATATCGGACCTAAACAGTCAGAATGTCATCTCATTTCTATGTACTTGACAATTTAATCTAATAAAAGGTGGATCAATGAAAAAAAAAAAATCTACAGGCCAATCTACTTTTCATGAAGTATATACAGTTGTGGCCAAAATTACTAGCCCCCTGGAATCATGGAACATTTTCCTAAACTTCTTCCCAGAGTTTGCAACATTGATGAAACTTGATATAATCAAACATCCATCAGTGCTATTTACTAGCTTTTGATACATTTTGTAATATAAAATATATTTTTAGTCTTGCTTTATATCAAATATAGTAAAAAATGGGGTGGTCAAAATATTAGCCCCATGTTAATGTTTGCTTTCAAAACACACCTACACTAATTAACCAATCAGCTTTGAAACCACACCTGTGCAATCAATTGGCTTCCTAACAACACCTGCAGTCAATTGGCTTCCTAACAACACTCAATCAGCATAAAGAGACTCCCAAGGAACAGGGCTCTTGAACACATGAGAGGGACTACTGTTACTGACCATGCCAAAGACAAAGGAAATCAGTCTGGAGCTCAGAAAGAAGATAGTAGAGGCTCATGATAAGGGGCAAGGCTACACTGCCATTTCCAAGCGATTCACAGTGTCTAGAACTGCTGTACGTTGCATCATTGCCAAGTACAAGGAGACAAATTCTGTTAGAAACAAACTTGGCGTGGCGTAAGCGCAAGATTTCAAGAACTCCGGAGAGAAAAATAGTCAGAGATGTCAGCAAGGAACCCCGGACATCTGCCAAGATGATTGTTGCTGACCTGGCCTCTTCTGGAGTTGATGTTTCAAGGAACACAGTTGTGAGGGCTCTTCACCGTGGTGGGCTTCACGGCCATCGTCCCAGAAGAACCCCTTTACTCAAAGAGCGGCACATCACAGCCTGACTGAGGTTTGCCCGTGAACATTTAAAATGTAAAGATGATTTTTGGAAGTCTGTGCTTTGGTCTGATGAGACTAAACTGGAACTGTTTGGGCACATGGGTGTTGCTTATGTTTGGCGAAGAAAGGGACAGGCCTTCAACCCTAGGAACACAGTTGCCACAGTTAAACATGGTGGTGGGAGCATCATGCTGTGGGGCTGTTTTGCAGCCTCAGGCACAGGGAGCCTTGTTGGTGCATGGCATCATGAAAAAAGAAAATTATGTTGACATTCTGAGGGAGAATATGCAGAAATCTGCTCGTAGTCTAGGCTTAGGTCATCGCTGGGTCTTCCAACAAGACAATGACCCAAAGCATACATCAAAATTAGTTCAACAGTTTTTCAAGGATACCAAAACCAAGATCTTGGAGTGGCCCGCACAGAGCCCAGACCTCAATCCCATTGAGAATCTGTGGCGAGTGCTCAAAGTGAATGTCCATGCTCGGAAACCACGCAATTTGGCCAAGCTAGAACAATTTGCAATGGAGGAATGGACCAAAATCCCTCAGGAGACCTGTGCTAATCTAGTAAAGACCTACTCTAATAGATTGTTGTCAGTTGTGGCTCAAAAAGGGTACAGTATTGACTATTAATGGGCATGGGGCTAATAATTTTGGATGTCTCATTTTTGCCCTTTCTTGTTTCCATTTAGTGTGTTAATAAAATATCCAAACTACAATTAGTGGGCCTTGTTATTTGGGACACAGATACGCTTTAAAAAACAAACATTTGATGTTAATGGTCATTTTCATATTGGAATCAGGAGTGTTGCCTAATTTCATAAGGGGGGCTAATAATTTTGGCCACAACTGTATGTTATTAAAATACAAAGTAGCCCCGCTGGATTCAAACTGAACCCTAAAGAATTTTGCTTATATCATTTATTATTACTTTCTTAACTTAAATACATTATTAACTTTATTAGTTGGAAAACAATCTACATTTGGACTATTGAATAATTTCAGGCACATTATGACAAAAGTCTACATACTGGATTTACTGGTACTATAAAAATGCTTCAGTGCCTCTTCTGGCCTATTTAAAATTGCATTACAAGCACAGGATACAAAATGTAATCAATAAAATGAATATAAAATCAAAGTAAATTTCACAAGGCAATTCAAAAACAAAAGTGTTAACGTAAAAGTGTACAATAAATATGACATAAATGTAATATATGAAGTATACTTCTAAATGAAGTATCCACACTGTACTGGATGAAAATCTATGAGGCCAACTTCAGAACCAAAAATATTTGAGACCCAAGTGTTGTCAAGACTAAAAAGCTATATCTGTTAAATACAAGGCTGACAGAATCACACCTGAAATGCGAGGCAAAGACGCAGCTGGTATATTATTTATAATATAAAAAAATAAGACACATTGCAGCAGAAAGGAGACAGTGAAACACTGAATAGATAGAAAATGAAAAATTAATAGTCTTCACAGGGAGGAAACTAGGTCTTTTAAAAGCCATTTAAAACATCTTCTGAGTGTTACAGAAGTTGCTCTTTAAGATGCTGCACTGGCCAAGCTGTTGTTATTGAACAGATTAGAGCTGCCAACCCCTGGGTTATTGATTTTAAAGCAGTTTGCATTAAGATGGCTGTCAGAAGTAGTGACGTTATCATAGGCCGTTATCAGAGCTAGCAGAAATGGAAAGATGGGGGATGGACGAGGTCTAACATCGATTGACAGAGCTCAGATGCTCTCCCTTGACCTTTCCAAGGGCGTATGAACAACCATAGTGAACAGAAAATAGGTAAATACAAATGTTTAGGTTAGGCGAAGTATGCACCTTAAAGCAACTAAAAAAAAGTTATTTACATTTGAAATAAATGTCAAGTCTATTCTACCACGTTCCTAAGTCACTAGGTATTATCTTCTAAAAGAAAAGTCTGACTACATTATTATTAACTAGGGATCTGAAAGTAAATCATTGACTATATTTACTACTAGAAGGGGCCAGTCAAATTGATTAATATATTAAATATAATTTGAAAGGGCACACAAGAGCTTAGATAAACAATACTCTAAATATATATATGTAAAAATGCACACAGTATATAATATTCAGGTACTGACTTAATGAAGAAGACTTGGCAATACATTGTATGCTTTCAGGATCTCTTTCATGAAGAAAAAACCTAGTTGTATGGTATTCTGCCAAAAGGAATAATATGTATGTCAACTTAACACCTTATTGTCAAGATTACCCAAAACCCAAAGAACTTTTTTGGCTCAAATCTGGAAACCAAATATTCAGAACAGACATAATCATGGTATATTCCAGCCAACATCAATAAACATAAAGGCAACATTTATATTTTCAAGAAGCAGGTTAAAAACATGATGTACTTGGTCAGATTTATAAATGTTAAGCACGAGTTGCAGTAAAGAGATGAAACATTGTGTGGCAACTAGCACTGACTAGACTCTTTGATACTCGCCAAAAAAAAAAAATGATCACAACACTTCCAATTTACGAGACACTGATCTCTCCCTCAACTGGAACATTACATATTCACAAATTACTGTCAACCATAAAAAGGAAGTACTGTCCGATTTTAAGAAGGAAAGAGTTAAGAAGGAACACAGTACAGTTGTACCTTGAGATACGAGTGCCCCAATGTACAAGTTTTTTGAGATACGAGCCATCATTAAGTCGATTTTTTGCCTTGAGTTACGAGCCAAACTTCGAAATACGAGCCATCAAAGAGCTTGTTGCCACACATTCCGAGGAACTGACAACAGAGGAGTTGACAGAACTACAGATGCAGCAACATACGGAGGTTCTAGAGGAGATTGGTATCACGGAGGAGGTTATCTCTTAAAGTGAGATAAAGGAAGTGTTTGCAACATGGGAAAAAGTTTCGAACTTTAAAGAAAAGAAACACCCTGAAAAAGTTGCAACTGATCGCGCAGCCGCGCTATTTAATGACACTTGCCTAACTCATTTCAGAAACATTCTAAAGGGGAGGACTAAACAAAGCTCCGTGGACAGTTTTCTATCAAAATGCCCTGTGAATGAAAGTGAAAGCATGGCAAAAAAAAAAAAAGAATTAAATTAAGCAAAAGTAAATTGAAAGAAAAAAACATTGCAATATCAATTTTTTTTCATTATAAACACTTTTTTATGTTGAAAACATTTAACAAAAAAAGTGGGGTGGTTTTTTTTTGGGGGATGGCACAAGTTAATCTCATTTCAATTAACTTCAATGGGGAAAACTGATTTGAGATACAAGCATTTTGACTTACGAGCTTGGTCACGGAATGAATTAAACTCGTATCTCAAGGTATCACTGTACTTATATGTATCAATAAGGATATATGAAAATACAAAGAAATTGACAGCCTTATATAGGCAAACTTCAATGGAGGTAAATAAATAAGTGGCCCTAAATTTAATACCAAGATATTCATGCTCACAACCAACCAAACATATTATTACCTTTTGTTTAATTTTTATCCTTGAAAATATGAAATAAAACTAAAGACAGTACTGATTTAACATTAATTTTTAAGGGTGTTCTGCAAATGATAACCTTGCACTATGTTGTTTACACTATGCAGAAGCAGGTTTCACAGTTGGTTTGTTTCGTATACTGCTTTTTATAATGAAACTAATGTAAAAAAAAAATAAAAAAAGAAATAAAAAAATTGTAAACTAAACTGCCATACTTAGTACAGTTAATACTTGAGTGGGAAAACTTGTTTAGTGAAAATGTATTTCGATGGATAAATGTGTTTTGTAAAAAGTTTACTGTGAGGGCATAAGGTTCACCATTATTTTTTATACTACAAAAAAATCTAGAAAGAATGGTGTATTTCTAACTTTTTATAAAGTCATGGAATGACCTTTTAAGAGAACTTTGAGGAGGTCTTTGTGATCAAAACACTTATTGTTTATGAAAAGAATTTAATCAGCCTGTCACCTGTGATGGAACCAAATCTCTTTCACCAGTTTCAATTATATGCGTCTATCCCCATCTCTATCCAAGCTGCATGTATAATTAAAAAAAAAACTGCAGAAGTTGATGCAAATTTGATTTAATAAATGTGTGAAATTGCAGGTATATGTAAATTTCTCAAACACCACATGTCCCTTTATTTATCCATGCTTTTTCAGTCCTAGCAGGAGGTACGGTGGTAAACTGATGTATTTAATGTAAACATAAACTGAAACAGTAATTTTAAATTAATTAAAATTATTAAATCAAAAGAAAACACATCAATGACTTGTGTAAATCTACACAAAAAGCTTTAACTTTGAAATATGCTAAATAAAACAATGAAGACTTAATTAAAGATGCAACTGCACAATTTATATATGTTATTTCTGAGTGATATATCATAATCCCAATACAGCACTTAACATTTTAAAAGTGCAGAAACAGAGCAAAATGCATGAATTGGGATTGGCTTCCATGTCAGCTGGCAAATAAAAAATACTAAGATCAACAAGGAGATGTAGGGATTTGTCGAGCTGGACAATGAATAGTGAAAGAATGTCAACGATAAATGCTTCCAGAAACCATATCTTTCTTTTCAAATATAAAACATGAGCGTGCAGTGAATACACTTGACTTGAGCATTCATAGTTTTCATACTTTTTCTCTGTACGTTTAGCATTCGTTTGCTCAGAAATTGATGTGCTTGCTGCTCCCTGATCAGTTCTTCTTTTCTCCACCCTAGCGGCCTGCTTCTTCTCTTCTTGCATTGACATCTTTTTGCATTAAAACTGATTAAATCAGTGTTTGTGTTTCAAGTACTTAGTTTTCCTTAATTTTCCTCTTAAGCTGGCAGTTAAGTCTTCAATCTGCCTTAAGAATGATTTAAGATATGAAGAGGTAGGGGAAGTGACGGTGAAGGTGGTAGGGATAAGAACGACACACGTACATATGCGCCGCATGGCCGTCCTGCTGGCCGCTGCCCAGAGTTGATTCTACAATAAAATTAAATAAGAATAAAAATAGGAATAACCTTGGAGGTCAATCATCACTCCGAAAGCGAATAGTAGACGTTACGTAGTATATGTGTACCACATTTCAGGTCAACAGGTCAAACCGTTTCCAAGCTACAGGTGATTTAAAATGCTGGACAGACAAATGAACAGCCACGGTGGCATTTTATATATAAAAATAGAAAGTAAGTATTACTTAAGTATGAAAAGGCAGGCTTATATCTATATCAGTAATTATTACATCTTCTTTGACATCCAGACTTATTTGGGCATAAGGTCTATTCAGAAGAGAAATAGATATTGTCAAAACCATACTATTCTTATTCTGCCAAAGATCAAAGTTGTGTGGCCTGAGGATAATGCAAATTTTGGGGACCTCTTTAAAAAAGGAATACTTTGTATCAAAATTAATATTAGGTAAGTAAGCAAATATTTATTTGGGATGAGAAAAGAAAATTTCTGCCAATTACATATTAGAACACCACAACAAACATTATAAAATCTAGCAAAACTGCATATTTGAACTAAATAGTTCACATGCACACACAATGACGAAAGGTAACACATCTGAGATCACTTTGTAATTAAAGACAATCAATAAAAAGGCCTTGACATTGAGTGATATTGATGAATTTATGCTCATAAAAATCCTTGGGAAGGAAGACAGATGGAGCATTCAGGAGGAAGGTGGTGTCCCGTGCCTAAAGAAATGCCTAGATGGTCGACGTTAAAAGGCTATTATGGGCTGTTACCACTAGCACAAAGAGATAATCATCAAAGCATTACAATGACCCTTGTTGTCCAACACAGAAACAGCTAGAGAACATATATAAACAGAAAGGTCAAAATCCAATTACTATATACTCTTGGCTTACGGATAGGTGTAAAGCTTTGCAGAATCTATCATATTAAAGCAGGTGCTTTAATATTGCTCATGTTACTGGAACTATGTTCTCAATCTGATATCCTCTCATCCTTCTTTTTAAGTAAGGATCAGCATTAGGGTAGGGGTTTCAATGTTACCTTCCAGGCCTTTATGTCTTCTTATTAAACATGGTCTCAGGCTAAAAAGGTTTGGTTTCACTTAACGCCTAATGAAAAGGAACTTCTCTATTGATAACATAGAGAAGTAAAATTTCCTAACATCTAGGTAAAAGAATAGCTCATTTGTAATGCATTTTGTTTGGAGACAGAATTAACTAAACTTCTTTTAAAAAAAACTTGCAAAATAAGGCAATTTGCTGCAGACAATTATTTTCATAGCAACACTTTTATATTTATGCTTAGTTGTTTACTCTCTCCAACAATCTATGGTGGGGTAGAATTTGAGAATGTGGCAATGAGCATGAGTATGTTGTGGCTAGTCGTTTTCTTATTATTAAAAATAAAAAGGTGGACATAAGTTTTTGTTACCGTTATTTACATTAATTCATCCATTTTTCTGTTTATTAGACTAAAAAAAAATCATCACCAAAAAAAAAAAGATTGAGCTTGTTAGCCATCAATTAGCTGACCAAATTAGATTTCCATTTAGTGTCAGCAAACTAATGGGTTTCACACCTTCTGCCACTTGCTCATGGAAGCAATCAACTGTCGCACAGTCTCTAACAAAAGATTAGGCTGCATTTGCCAGGAGTCTACACTACACTACACTACAGAATCATTCAGACTCCAAGGGATCCTTTACTTTTACCTTAAGTCTTTTCATGTACTTTAAACTGAGAATTAACTGAGAATTAATCAAAATAGTTTGCGGTGCAAAGCCTTGTGCTAAAAGGAATAATCTGAAAATTTAAGATCTCAGTACACTATGGAATTACTCTCATTTAGCACTGGACTATTGACTATAGTACTTATAAATTCAATTTGAAAACTAATTTCACCTGAGTAAATATAATTGTAGACTTGCACTTTTGTCTGTAAGTGCATTTTTGATTATTACCAACGTTTTTTTTTTTTGTGCCACTTATTAGACATCAATTTTGAAAATTTAGAGCAAAGGCCAAAAAGCTATGTTATACATTAAATCTGACAAACCCTTTTTTTTTTGTTCTTTATTGCGGCTTATACAATATCTTGTATTAGGAATTTGTTAGTTTTCGCATACCCCTTGGGGTCAGAGTGCAGGGTCAGCCATTGTACAGCGCCCCTGGAGCAATTTAAGGTTAAGGGTCTTGCTCAAGGGCTCAGCAGAGTAGGATCTCTTTTTTGGCAGTGACGGGGATTCGAACCTGCAACCTTCTAGATACTAGCACAGATCCTTAGCCTCAGAGCCACCACCCCGCCTTTTACCAAAAGAAGAGGTCAAAATAAATTTGAAAATGGGTGGAATCACTTTTTAAGATGCTTCCCTAATAGCTGTTAAAATGTCTTCCATAATCAATTACTTTTAAAGTAAAAGAGCAGCATTTTACAAGTATGTTGTCTGAGTCAAAATAACACCACAACAAGAAAGTAGAAATCATAAGAATGTATCCATCAGCAAATACATTTTCATTTGGAAATACAGAAGTTGATGCCTTTGTATTGCCAAAGTAGGAAAGATAAGTGAATACACATCCAGCTTGGAAACTCGACAGAAAAGTACTTAAACAAAACCTAAAACTTCCCAATAATGAAGAGGAAAATTAATTAATGATTAGAGTGTCTTAGGTTTTAGGTCAAAGGGTTCACCTTTGATTTGTAAAGAAGGAAAACCCTAATCATCCAAAGGGGTGCAGAAATTAAACTTGTGCTCATGTACGACTGAAAAATGTGGGTTCTTTGGTAATTTAACCTAAAAAGCTCTACTAATTCAAGTTTCATGCACTTTAAAAATAAAAATAAAAAAAAAAATCCATACTGAAACCAACACTACATTATTACATATTCAGAAATGGACAATTTGTCAAATATTAAAATATTACTAAAATTCAAGGATGTCATGACCAAATGCTATTTAACATTTGTACAAAGGGTAAAATGTATACACACAAACAGCTATGCACACCTGTTCTGGTTTTGGTGTTGGTCAAGATCTCCTGAAGACGTTCTTGAAGCTTATCTGCTCGTTTTCGCTCCAAGTGAAGCTGCCTCTTCAGGTCTTTTAGCTATAGAGGACAAAAATAAGTTTCTGGTTGCCTATTAAATTAGAAAGACAGAAACTACACCAACAAAACAAAGGACAATGAGTTAAATTATCACACTTACTGCTGAGCTACCCTTTTTCTCCAGGATTCTCTGCCCATCTAAAGTGTCTTTGATTTCCTAAAGAAAATTAAGAAGAAATAAGTGAAATACTGTCTTATTAGATATAATTAATTCTTCAAACACAAACCTTACAACTGTTGGGTTAGGATGGGTAAACTTTTACAAGCATTATAGTGGACAATACACTCTACATATCCTTAAAAGTTTAAAATATGTAGACTCTTATTAGAGGACTTGTTCTATAATTTATGCATTCTCAGTCAAAAAATATCCATGAAAATCCTTCTCTGTTAATTTTCTATAACATTACCTGTTCAGTGGCACCTAAAACCATTCAAACAGCAAAATTATATATGTATCATATTATTCAATCCAAGGTTATTACAAGTTTTACCCTTTTATTTAAATTTTTATTTCTATATTTCTGATCTTAATTGGAAATACAGTTTAGTTTTCCTACATCGTGTATGTTTAGTATTAATTGAGTTTTATTTCACAAAGATATTTCTATTTATATATATTAATTTCAGTAATTATGGTATGGTTAAAGAACTTCTATGGAGTATAGTTTTGTGTCATAATCAGAGAGAACCGTACACTTGATAGGTTTGGATATAAATTTAATGTTAGTGGAAGCTTACTACACTATATAGTTTACTATCTTGTGTTGTTTTGTGTCAGTTAAAAACAAGCATAATCAAAACCAGTTACTGAATATGAACACATTTTTTATACAATTTTGAAATTTTTAAAATATTTACTACTAGCAAAATACCCGCTACTTCGTGGCGGAGAAGTAGTGTGTTAAAGAAGCAATGAAAAAGAAAAGGAAACATTTTGAAAATAACGTAACATGATTGTCAATGTAATTGTTTTGTCACTGTTGTGAGTGATGAGTGTTGTTGTCATATATATATATATATATATATATATTTACACACACATACATAAACATACATACACACACAAATACATATATATATACATACATACACACACACACACACATATATAAACATATATATATATACATATACATACATATCTACATATACGCTGCTTGTTAAAACGGATAACTCCCGCTCTTACGTGCAAGTCTGCGTGGATATTATGAACTATCGTATTTGTTCAAGTTCTATTTAAATTTTAAATAGAAGGAATTTTTATTTAGTCGACAGAAATATCTTTGGTAGGAATGGTAAAAACAGACAGGAATATTATTCGTGAATAAATCAACTCAAACCTTAAACAACTTATAATATTTTGCTCTCCATAAAAATTTATCCTGTCTAAATTATACAAGTTAGAAATAAAGTAAGCGTTAAAAGAACAAACATTCACATTTCTTTACTCTTATGTAATTTTATATAAAAAATAAACTTAGATTTTAAATATCCCAAAAGATTTTGCTCTCCATAAAAATATATCCTGTCAAAATGATACAAATTCAAATATGAACATGCTGCATAACAAAACCTAGAAATATAAATGAAATGTGTTCTTTTCAGCAATAACAAATCAAATCATTCAGTTGTCTTTGCTCATATGTCATTTTAGAGCTGGACGCCTGGCATCTTTTTGGCCACAGGTTCGTTTATGTTTGGTGTGAGGTTCTGTGTTGTGGAGATTCTCAGGATGGATTGCAGGTGCTCATCAGTGAGGCGACTCCTGTGTGCTGTTTTGTTAGTCTTTATCACTGAGAAGAGCTTCTCACACAGATATGTGCTACCAAACATGCACAAGGTTCGAGCCGCATGTAGACGGACTTTTTGTTCTTCGAAGTCACCAAAGCGCCGTGCAAACTCAGTGCGCTCAGTTTATCAGCAAAGTGCGATTTGGGAACACCGTAGTGACGACTTGGTTTAACATTACTTGGCAACAGGGAAAGTGGGGCAAGTGCACTGGTGCATTTGTGTCTCCCATAAAAGCAGCTTCACTTGAAATCACTTTGTGATTGTGCACGGGTTAAAGCGTCCGCTGAAGTGTCAGATTCTTATTTAATTATGCTGCTTTCTGTATCTTCTGCATTGCATTCAGGTTAACCTGATGTTTTGTCTCATAGTGCCGTCTTAGATTAAATTCTGTAATTACAGCCACATTAGCTCCACAAATGAGACACACGGGTTTAGTAAACATATACTCAGCCTCCCATCGGTTTTTAAAGGCTCTATTTTCAGAATCAACTTTTCTCTTCAGCATCGTGTGAGCTAGCTTCACAATAACTTGATTAACTCGGTAAGTGTTCGGCAAGGCAGCTGAAGCGCTGCATTATGGGATCTGTAGTTTATTGTGTTACCAGCGCTTCATATACCGGGCTTTAATAACAATAATACAGTATATAAAATGATCTGGGGCGGATATAATTACGCCGGGCGGATGTGGCCCGCCCTTGAGTTTGACACATATGGACTAAATAGAACTTGAAAAGATATATTTTTCAAATGTGATCGCGCAATTCAGATAGAGTTGACGCAAGCACTACAGCCTGCATGCCTCAATAAGTCATCCTTCCCTCGCTCTTACTTTTTACCGTTCATCTAATGAATACACTGAGTATGGCTTTACCAAAACAATCATTGATGGCGAATAAAGTATCCATTATTCGAGTATGTAGATCGGGTTATATATATATATATATATATATATATATATATATATATATATATATATATATATATATATATATATACGCTATCGCAGCGAGAAGTAGTGTGTTAAAAAGCTATGAAAAGAAAAGGGAACATTTTAAAAATAACGTAACATGACTGTCAATATACAGTATTTGTTTTGTGAGTGTTACTGAGTGTTGCTGTCATCAAGGATTTGATTATCATTATTTCTTTCAATCAGGTTCGTATTTGTAGGATGTGTTGTGTTCAAGTTACATTCCGTGTTTGTCAATCGTTGTAAAGATGACAGGTTTCATTCATCGATTCGTTTCTTACTGCATCAATAAACAGCTCGTCTTCTTCTTTATCTGAGACCTGACACACTGCATGCACGTTTTTTACACTGTCTTCCTTTAGCGGGACATTGACTTTTCCAACGTGTGCTTTGTTTTGGATTTATGAATATGCTTGTATGTATCAAGCGCTTCATATTTTTGCTGCCTTTTCAATTGTGTAATTCGGTTTTGTTCAGCTCTTTGGAACTGTTGCTTTTATCTGTGCACTGCGTCAGTTCACGTGAGCCTCGGTGTACATGCATCGAAGTTTCCCAGCTGTGCTGGTGCCATCTCGTGCTATGTCCATGGCTGTATTTAATGTTACCTTAGTCCTGGCACTTAAAACTTTCTCTCGCAGTTTCGCTGAGTTTGTACCAAACACCACCCTGACCATCTCATCTTCCTCTGCATAAGCACAGTCCTTAACCCGTGAATATTTAGTGGAGTTTGCGATTGGATTGCCGCGGACGGACGGCCTTATATGGGCAGGCACTAAATTACAAACGCCAGCGCAGCCTGTCTATGAACTTAAATTTAAAGTGTAGGTTTACATCGTGCTTTGTTTCCGAAGTAGCAGAAGTCATGAATATGGTTGTATATGTCACTCGCTCGCTTCTTATTGTTTCGCTGCCTTCTCAATTATATATTGCATGTTTTCTTCAGCGCTTTTTTTAGGTCTTCCTGGTTTTCTATGTACTGCGTGATTACTTGGGAGGCGTGATGATGTCACACGAAACTCCGCCCCCACGGCGCTGAAGCTCATCTCCATTACAGTAAATGGAGAAAAACTGCTTCCAGTTATGACCATTACGCGTAGAATTTCGATATAAAACCTGCCCAACTTTTGTAAGGAAGCTTTAAGGAATGAACCTGCCAAATTTCAGCCTTCCACCCACACGGGAAGTTGGAGAATTAGTGATGAGTCAGTGAGTGAGTGAGTGAGTGAGTGAGTGAGTGAGTGCTTTGCCTTTTATTAGTATAGATGTCATTTGTTCTTAAAAAATGTGGGCTGACTATTAGCATGTTTCATCTTTTCCTTTTCCAATTTGTAATGAAATTTAAGTGAATATTAAGATGTTTGAGGGCTTTTTACCCTAAATGTCTACAGCACACAACATATCCTACTCCAAGACAATAAGTTTGCAATTAATGCGTTCAATATTGTATTCAAAAATCTCCAATACCAGGCTTTATTTTCTACCAGCCGTATTGATCTCTCATTCCGTTTCAGGCACATACAATTTATAAACAGAATTTTGCCACCTGTAGGCCTGAAAAGATATAAAAAAAAAAAAATAAAAAAAAATTCAGAAAATAGATTCTACTGTGTTCTGATATGTGCGATTAAGAATATCATGGGGGCTTAGAAAGAATAGGGCTCTTAGGCTTGAATCAGTGTACAGAACTCACCTAGCTGTATTGAGGGAAACAAAGGAGAAACAAGCATGTCGTGTCAAGATTAAGGGTAGTGAGACTTGAATAGCCCATGCATAAGACTTAATAAACCCTTAATGAGCAGAGCAAGAACAGGTAATAGGAGTGTGGACAACCACAAAATGAAAGACACAACATCTGAGATTAGGAGCAATAAATATATTTTCTAAATTTGCTTATCCAGAGCAGGATCTCAGGAAACCTACAGCCTATCCCATAAGCTTTGGTTGCAAGCATGACAAATCCCTGGACAAGGTGACAGCCTATTGTAACAATACTATATATATATATATATATATATATATATATATATATATATATATATATATATATATATATATATATATATATATATATATATATATATATATATATATATGATGTTAAGAACAAAAAAGTATGATATTTCAACTATCTATTTTGATGGAGAGAGCGAGATTGAAAAGAGGGAGACAAATATTTAAAACATAATTCTACCACTGGATTATTTTTACAATATCATGTATTTTGAGCTGTGACTGCAAACTAAAAAAGAGAAATTAATAAATAAATAATAAATACAAAAACACATTAGTAGGTTTAGTTTTTCACCAGTTGGAAGACTCTCTTCACCTACCTACCTGTAGACATTGCCAACTTGGGAATTTTATAAGATTGCATTGCTTAGTTGCTGAACGACCTTTTTAAAGCAAAAGTGATTGATCAGCAACATTATGCTGATCTTACATGTTGACCATCAGTCTCTCAATCAGTGCTGTTTTATTTCAAAAAGAATTTCTTCAGTGTGAAGTGGCGGATGAATTATTGTCAACAAAACGTAGAGACCTGACAAATAAACCGAAACGTTACTCACTTGTGATTTTTCTGTCCATACAAGGTTTTGTTCAACAGCACATTCCGACGTTGAATTACATCTTGATATACAAGAAGAACTACGAAATACGTCATCTCTTCATAACAGACATCAGATTCATGTGAAGCCTGGAATTTGGCTTAGTGCAGGAGTGTCAAACCCAAATACACAGTGGGCCAAAATTAAAAACTTGGACAAACTTGCGGGCCAACCTTGATATTTGCTGAAAAAATGTCTACATTTGAGGAAGTTTTTCCTTCTCATCAGATATAATGATGAACAATTTTCATATGGAAACAAACTTAAGTTTTGCTCAAACATTGAATCTGGAACAAGCAAAGCTTAATACTATAAACACATGTGAAATCAAATGTCAGATAAGAAACATCTGAGGCATTCATTTCTTAAATAAAATTTAAAAAAATGATTTTGCCTTTTTCTCCAATTGCCTTCTGAGGTAAATTTTAATGGTAGCCTTTTTTTCACAGGCTAACAATAATAATAATTATTTCAATGAAAATCCAACCATTCAAGTGCATGCCTTCGAGTAACAAGAAAAAGTGCATAAAGAAAACATTATTTCAGGCTCAGTTTGCTACACTGATCCAATCCAGATACTTGACATCTCTTCTTGGATGCTAGTTCATTAATGTTTTGGGTCAGGCTCTGAGTTGAGGAAATCCTCAGGATTGAGTGAGTGACTTCTGTGTGATGTTTTGTTCATCTTCATCAAGTAGAATAGTTGCTCACACAGATATGTGCTGCCGAACATAGAGAGCATTTGAGCAGCTTGGGTACAGAGCTGGGGCATTGCGTCAGGGATGTAACGTGGAAACTGTGCAGCGCCCACAGTATCATACTTTGACCTAAGCGTGTCACTACACTGGAGTTCAATCAGCTACATTTTGAGGTTAGTTGGTGCGCTTTCCACGTCAACTGCAAACGCATTACTAAGCAATTCATACCTACATTTCTGAGCATCAAAGTCAGCAAATCGCCAGGTAAACTAAGTAAGCAGAGTTTTTCAGCAAACTGTGCACTTGGGAACACGGCGGTAGAGATCTGTGTTTTTATGGTTTGGCAGCAAGGAAAATAGCCCAGGTTTCGTTGCAGCATCTAAGTCTCCCACAGGCACAATTTTGTTTTAAAAGCCCTTACTGTGGTGTACATGTCTGTGATGACACAGCCCGGCCCCTGAAGCTGCAGGAACAGCACATTGAGATGGCTCGTGATGTCAAAGAGAAATGCCAGCTCAGACAGAAACTCTTTATCCTGGAGCTCTGCTGTGGCCTTCCCTTTGTTTTCTAGAAACTGGCAAATTTCCTCACGCAGCTTGAAATATCTGTTCAGTAACAATCTCACCTCTGTGTGATATGGCATGTCTGCGTATTCCAAACACCACTATGCCAGAAAAGACTTGAACTGGCGGTGATTCAAACCTTTAGCTCTAAGAAGGTTAACTACTCGTGTTATGGTGCTCATAACATGTTCCATCTTCAGGGCTCTGCCACACAACGATTCCTGATGTATGATGCAGTGATAAAACAGTTAGCTCACTTGCACAGTTCTCTCCCCCGAATCCTGGTCACCAATCCACTCCTTTGACCGCACATCGCAGGCGCACCATCTGTCGTTAGTGCCACAAGTTTATCTCAAGGTAGCCTCATTTGAGTTACATATTTGGAAACCTCTTCAAAGATTTCTTTTGCTGTGGTTGTGCCATGCATTGATTTTAATCCTAAAAGTTCCTCTGTAACGCACTGATTTGAGTCCACTCCACGGATGAAGACTGACAGCTGGGCAGTATCAGAAGTGTCACTGCTCTCATCCACAGTAAGGGAGAATGCAATGAAATCTTTTCCCTTTTCCATCAACTGTTCATGTAGATTTGTGGCAAGATCACATGCACGATCAGCTACTGTGTTTCTGCTAAGGCTCACATTTAAAAATGCTTGCCTGGGCATACAATCTGGGCACACAACGTTGCATACTTTGATCATGAACTTTTTGACAAACTCTCCCTCACTAAAGGGCTGGGCTGATTTTGCAATCTCTGCTGCCTCAATAAAACTAGCCTTCACAGCTGCCTCACTTTGTGATATGGCTTTTGTGAACATAGTCTTTCGTAAAACCATACTTCTTTTTATCTCCTCTACTTTCTGGCACTTTTGCGCTATGTCAAGGTCCTTGTACTTGTCGTGGTGTTTCGTTTCATATTGTCTTATGTTATATTCTTTGGTTTCAGCTACGTTGGCTCAGCACAAAAGACAAACAGGTCTGTCCTTTACATTTCTGAACAGATATTCTGCTTCACACTTTTCTAGAAAGCTTCTGTTTTCCACCTTTCGTTTGGCCATTTTTGGGAGGGGTGGCCCAATGTGACTGGTAGCATGAGGTCGCTAATGAATGTTAACAGAGGAGGGGGCGCTTGTGGGTCCTAATTGATGCGCTAACATACCAGCAGAGCATTCTGGGATTTGTAGTATTAGCGGTGCATACTCTGTCTACCAGCGGGCCAGCTCGAGTAGACATTTAGTATTTTCTCGCAGGCCAAATATAATTACACTGCTGGCCAGATTTGGCCTGTGGGCCTGAGTTTGACATTTATGGCTTAGTGTGTGCTGCTGTTTATTAGTTGCTGTGTACATACTGTATGTATGGCTCAGTCAGAATTACAGCTAACATGCCATCATTTAAGAACAGTCTGGAACTCTGTAGGGGATTATTTGTACCTAATATTTCTCTCATGAGCCCTGGAGATCCAGTGAACAGCAGCTTTGCAAGTTGCAGAGCACATTACAAGCAAAACCATCACCTTGGTATGCTTTACTAAAACTTGAAACAGTATCCATCATGCTATCACTATCAGCTACCGAAGAATTATCAGTTATCACACAGTAAATTGCTTCTTTCATCACATGCTTTATGCGCCCATATTCAGCTTGCTCTGTCACTGCAAATGCTGTGTCAACACCCACCGTTCACTGCATGAATATATGAGGGCGACTCACGGTAGATGAATTTTTGTTTTAGAGATAAAGTTACAAGTGTTAATGAATAATGGCAGGAATATTTATTCAAAGACCAAATATGAAATTCTTAATATATTTTGATTAATTTCAGAACCCCTGTAGCCAAGGTTAGCCACTGTGTAAATATAGTAAATTGTTACTTTATTTCAGTTAGTCTTTTCAGCCACTTTAATAGTTTTGTTTAGCTTTAGTTTTTCATTAAGGTTTTGTTAATTATTTTAATTCAGTTTAAGAAAATGTTTTTTATTAACAGTTTCAGTTTTGATTTTAGTTTTTATTACCTAGAATAACCGTGATTCCATCAAACCACATTTGAATGGGCCAACCTAGATTTGCAATTAAAATAATTGCACCTCTATGAACTATTAACAGAAAACACATACATGCACAGAAAGAATGCTTAGACCCCATATTTGTCAATCCCCTAGACTAGAATTTATCTGTGTGATGGTTGCACTTCTATTCAACAACCACTAGTTGTTATAAAAGACTTGCACACACCTGCTTTAAGCTGACAATAGCAGAAGCATGTGCATCCCGCTCATGCTCCATGACTGCCAGTGTCTGTTTGATGCTCTCTTTTTCATCTTCTTTCCTCTTTAAAACAAAGAAAAAAGAAATAATCACATGTTAAAAAATGGAAATAAGACCCATAACCTTTTATTGCATTGGGTAAATCCAAAATACTTCTACATTGAATGGTTCAGCTGTGCAGAGACCTAATTTTGAAAGGACATTTCCTTCAATACCTGCAGGTCTTCATTGTGACCAGCCTGTAGTTTTTTAACTTCATCCTGGTACTCCAGCAAGTTTTTCTCAATAGTCTCCTATAAAAATCACAAAAGAAATACATTATTCAAAAAAAGATTTGCATGATCAGTTACTATAAGTTAATTATACACTTTTGAAAAGAAATGACATTTAACACCAAATTTTTAAAAAACTGCCTGAATTATTTTAATTCTTAAATAAGAATGAGGTAATGACTCCAACAGAAATTTAAGGTTTACACTAACTGAGCAATGAATAACTCTATACTAACACTGGGTAGGGCCTACTTTTGCTTTCAAAGCAGTCTATGTCCTTTGTGGCACAGATTCCACAAGATGTTGAAAACATTCTTTTTTGACATTCTGGTCATGTTAACATGACTGCATCATGTAGCTTCAGCAGATTTTACAGATACACATTAATACTGTGAATCTCCCATTCTACCACATCCCAAAACTGCTCTAATAGTGATCCAGTGACTGGGAAGGCCACTATCAAGTAGGGCTGCAACTAATGATTATTTTGGTAGTCAACTAATCGTTCAATTTAATTTTTTGATTAGTCACGATTATTTTATGCCTGACTATTTTGATGCCTGCGACCTGTGGTTGCACATCCTGTTCTGGGCTCCAGTACATGTCTTACCTCATCTGGTCACACCTGTCAACCTGTGAGTGTCACCCTGATGTCTCTGCATTAACACGATTAAAATTAATAATAATCAAATTAAAATAACAACCAGTGAAACATATGAATTTGAAAATAATCAGATGTTCTTATATTGGTGTGACCATCACTACAAAAAAGAAATACATTAAACAATACAAACTAAAGTGCACGTAGTCTTTAAACAAAAAAAAGTGCATTTAACTTAACCAAAAAATACATAGTTAAAACTGAAACATTTTTTATATTTTAGTAATAAATGACAAAATGTAGACATAAACTATATAATGTGTAAAGCCTGAAGTGCAAAGATCAAATAAACACTTTCACAAAAGGTTGAAGGATGATACAATAGCTTCCGTGGCGTAGCAGTAGGAATTGCTGACTTATAATCAAGAGTTCCCCAGTTCGATCCTGACTGCCTCGTATATTTACCGTTTTGAGTAGTGAGTTGCTCTTATTGTTAATACTAGCAGAATACCAAGGCAAAAATTTTAAAAATAACGTAACATGATTGTTAATGTAATTGTTTTGTCATTGATATGAGTGTTGTTCTCATATCTATCTATATATATCTATATATCTATATCTATTGTTCTCATATCTACACACGTGGACAAAATTGTTGGTACCCTTCAGTCAATAAAAGAAAAACTCAAAATGGTCACAGAAATAACTTTAATCTGACAAAAGTAATAATAAATAAAAATTCTATGAAATTTAACCAATGAAAGTCAGACATTGATTTTCAACCATGCTTCAACAGAATTATTTAAAAAATAAACTCATGAAACAGGCCTGGACAAAATGATGGTACCCCTAACTTAATATTTTGTTGCACAACCTTTTGAGGCAATCACTGCAATCAAACGATTCCTGTAACTGTCAATGAGACTTCTGCACTTCTCAGCAGGTATTTTGGCCCACTCCTCATGAGCAAACTGCTCCAGTTGTCTCAGGTTTGAAGGGTGCCTTTTCCAGACGGCATGTTTCAGCTCTTTCCAAAGATGCTCAATAGGATTGAGGTCAGGGCTCATAGAAGGCCACTTTAGAATAGTCCAATGTTTTCCTCTTAGCCATTCTTGGGTGTTTTAGCTGTGTGTTTTGGGTCATTGTCCTGTTGCAAGACCCATGACCTGCGACTGAGACCAAGCTTTCTGACACTGGCCAGCACATTTCTCTCTAGAATCCCTTGATAGTCTTGAGATTTCATTGTACCCTGCACAGATTCAAGACACCCTGTGCCAGATGCAGCAAAGCAGCCCCAGAACATAACAGAGCCTCCTCCATGTTTCACAGAAGGGACAGTGTTCTTTTCTTGATATGCTTCATTTTTCCGTCTGTGAACATAGAGCTGATGTGCCTTGGCAAAAAGTTCAATTTTTGTCTCATCTGTCCATAGGACATTCTCCCAGAATCTTTGTGGCTTGTCCACATGTAGTTTGGCAAATTCCAGTCTGGCTTTTTTATGATTTGTTTTCAACAATGGTGTCCTCCTTGGTCGTCTCCCATGAAGTCCACTTTGGCTCAAACAACGACGGATGGTGCGATCTGACACTGATGTTCCTTGAGCTTGAAGTTCACCTTGGATCTCTTTAGAAGTTTTTCTGGGCTCTTTTGTTACCATTCGTATTATCCGTCTCTTTGATTTGTCATCAATTTTCCTCCTGCGCCACGTCCAGGAGGTTGGCTACAGTCCCATGGATCTTAAATTTCTGAATAATATGTGCAACTGTAGTCACAGGAACATCAAGCTGCTTGAGATGGTCTTATAGCCTTTACCTTTGACATGCTTGTCTATAATTTTCTTTCTAATCTCCTGAGACAACTCTTTCCTTCGCTTCCTCTGGTCCATGTTGAGTGTGGTACACACCATGTCACCAAACAACACAGTGACTACCTGGAGCCCTATATATAGGTCCACTGACTGATTACAAGATTGTAGACACCTGTGATGCTAATTAGTGGACACACCTTGGATTAACATGTCCCTTTGGTCACATTATTTTCAGTCTTTTCTAGGGGTACCATCATTTTTGTCCAGGCCTGTTTCATGAGTTTATTTTTTAAATAATTCTGTTGAAGCATGGTTGAAAATCAATGTCTGACTTTCATTGGTTAAATTTCATAGAATTTTTATTTATTATTACTTTTGTCAGATTAAAGTTATTTCTGTGACCATTTTGAGTTTTTCTTTCATTGACTGAAGGGTACCAACAATTTTGTCCATATATGTATATATATATATATATATATATATATATATATATATATATATATATATATATATATATATATATATATATATATATATACTTGTGTGTATGTTTGTATGTGTCTATATGTGTGTGTATAGCTTTGGTCACTGAGTGCAAGGAAAAAATAATAAAATATAGTCTATAAGTTATTAAACAGTAAAACATTAACGTTTTAAGAAGTACAGGTACTTTGAGCACTACTGGAGACTGTAACACAACAGGTAAGTAACTAACAGCAGCTAAAATGTATATGGATCATCTCTCGGTAGTAGATCCCTTTTGAAAGGTGCTACACGATGGCTGTGGTATAGAAATTACATTTTCTATGTGAACGTTCAAATTTGTGCCTCTGGTAATGTGCCTTACCGGCAATTAAAGAAAATTATTTTGTGTCCTCTGCAGTGTTAAGAGAGAAAGGCTTTGGTTTGGGATAAAAGGAAAAAGGTGTAAAGAAAGGAAAGTTGCCTTTTTCTTTTATATAGTATAGAGATGTGTTCGCTGACGTTATGATCGCCTTTTGGGACAGTCGCGGTGGGTCTTGTGTAGACTGGTGAGACGTCCCGCCATTAATCGGCTGTGATGGCACTGTCAGTCCTCCACTCGTGTGCGTGTCTTCATAATCCGAGCTGAGGACCTCATAATCGTATACGTGCAAAGAAAGTGTGAATCGCCTTAATATTATTTTGCCGTGGTGTAGAAAAGGGGTCCCGTGTTTGCACTTGTCTGGGCTATAGCGCAGGGGGAGGAAGAAAAAAATTAAAAGTGCTCACTTTGACTTAAGGCAGAAGCGCAGTCAGCGTCTCAAAGGCCGGCACAGCTATGCACGCGCGCTGGCTGCTCGACTTTTGCTGGGCAGGAGACCCCTTTTGTACACACGTTCATGATATCAAAAGTCTCAGCGCTCTTTGGAGGTAATTCATATATTATATATATAGCAAAATACCAGCCCTCAGCGGAGAAGTAGTGTGTTAAAGAAGTAATGAAAAGAAAAGGAAACATTTTAATAATAACGTAACATGATTGACATTGTCATGAGTGTTGCTGTCATATATATTCCTGCCTAAATAAGTCACCTCGCTTGCTCTTACTTTTTACCGTTCATTTAATCATGGCTAGTGGCGGAAAAATTATAAAATGGAAGGAGGATGGCTTTACCAAAACAATTATTGATGGCGAATCGATTATTCATAAAGCTTGAATTGGTGATCTGTTTTTCTGTGTTAACCTCATATTTTTCATACTTCTTCTCAAACTAAGGTGGTGCGAGGGTAAAATGAATCGGGATGCGCTGATCAATGTAATCGTGTACCAGGAAATCATGCATTGACAAAAGCTCCCTTTGCTTGTAATGCAAAGTGTGATTAAATGCATTATTTTTAACGTTATGGAGCACATGCATCAAGCTTCTCAGCTGTGCTTGTGCTAAGAAAAGGAAAGATTTTAAAAATAACGTAACACGATTGTCAATGTAACCTTTTGTAAGTAGTGCCTGGAGGATTCAGTGTGGAGAAACTCTAGAGACAGCGTGTGTATTAACTTGTGGATTTTTCTGTGAGTATTTGGTGGCAGTGTGACGAAGTTGCTTCGAAGACGGCGTTAGCCATGAGCTCAGCTCAGAGCGAAATGAGGTAAATGGGAGGGAGATGATGACGTGACTCCCCACCCGCCTTAACTGTCAATCCCCACAAACACAGTCTCGAATTTGCATAAGCACACCCCTTCACCTACAATTTTAACTTAGTTACAAAGTGATCAAAACTCGTTTATATCCTGCGTCCTCTCATTAAACTGGTATCCCGCATTACCTGTGGGCATGTGAAACGCCAGCGGTAGCCTGTCTATGAACTTAATTTAAAGTTTAGGTTTACACCTTGCTTTCTTTCCGAGGTAGCAGCACTCATGAATATGGTAGTATATGTCACTCGCTCGCTTCTTATTGTTTCGCTGCCTTCTCAATTATATAATGCATGTTTTCTTAAGCACTTTTTGGAGGTCTTCCTGGTTTTCTACGTACTGCGTTGACAGTCAGTTCACGTGATTACGTGGGAGGCGTGATGATGTCACACGAAACTCCGTCCCCCACGTCTTTCCAGCTCAACTCCATTACAGTTAATGGAGAAAAATACCTTCCAGTTATGACCATTAGGCGTAGAATTTCGAAATGAAACCTGCCCAGCTTTTGTAAGTAAGCTGTAAGGAATGAGCTTGCCAAATTTCAGCCTTCTACCTACACAGGAAGTTGGAGAATTAGTGATGAGTGAGTGAGTGAGTGAGTGAGGGCTTTGCCTTTTATTAGTATAGATTATACAATAAACACATACATTTGATTTGTGTCTGTAACAGCCACTGTATTAACTGTGTAGTACTTGTAAAAGTTAACATTTTTTTTTCACTTTTATTCTGTCAGTCACGATCATGCTACATACTACCGCCCCCCAGAGATCTGACACTGTTACCTTTTATATGCAGCTGGGAATAACTGTAGATGTGAGTGATTTTTTGAGACAATCTAACTGGAAATTCTCTGATCTGGATGGATAAAAGCTGACACACAAAACGCTGGCAAATCTGCCTTATTCGTATCTCATTGTCACTTGATTTTTTTATTTTTTATTTTATTGAGTGTTCCTGCTTACGCTGAATTAGTATGTGCCTTATAGCCCGTGATGTTAAAGCCGCACTGACAAAAAAACAGAGACATAGGTATATATGATATTTGGAATTATTCATTTTATGACCTTATAGTACATTTCGGAAAACATTGTGGCACGGATGCAACATTATTCATATTCGTTCGCATACCTTCTTGCGGTTGTAATCAATGACCGCGTTCCCCATCTCCTTCCCCCAATTCACCATTGCAACCATGTTTATTTTCCTCTACATCCTTCTTCTCCTCAGACGTTCTTCTTCGTTGGTAGGACTGCCCCCAGACGTTCATGTTGTGCATTGTAGTTACAAAAACCAATGTGGTTCCTTGTGGCTGGAGCCTCTATTGAAGGTTCTGTTTATGATGCATCAACAATAAAAAATTCCGTGTTGACAATTTTTTGTAGTCTACATCGTCGATTACGCCGACTAAATCGTTGCAGCCCTACTTATCATGTTCATGAAACCAGTTTTAGAGGACTTTTTGCTTTGTGAAATGGTGCATCAGTTGCTGGAAATAGTAATTGGAAGATGAGTAAATTGTGATCATTAAAAGGATGCACATTGTCAGCAACAATATTCAAATAGGCTGTGGCATTCAAGCAATGATTAACTGGTGTTAATGAGCCTAAACTGTGCCAAGAAACATTCGCCGCACTATTATACCATCACTACATGTTTGGACCATTTGACATAAGGCAGACTGGGGGCATTGATTGATGCTGTTGGTGCCAAAGTCTGATCCTGCCATCTGTGTGCCTCAGCACAGATCAAGTTTCATCAGACCATGCTACAATTCTTCAGTCTTCCAAATGTCCACTTTTGGTTAGCCTGTGCCATCTGCAGCCTTGGCTTTCTATTCTTGGTTGACTGGAGCAGAACCCAACTTGGTCTTCTGCTGCTATAGCCCATCTGCTTCAAAATTCGACATGTTGTACATTCTGATGTGCCTTTCTGCACATCACACTTGTACAGAGGGGTTACCGGAGTTACTGTAGCTTTTCTGTCAGCACAAACCAGTCTGGCCATTATCCTCAGACCTCTCTCAATAACTGCCACTTACTGAATGATTTTTGTTTGCCAAAGCATTCTAAGTAAACTCTATGTTATGCATGAAACAGACAGCAGATACAGAAATACTCAAATCAGTATGTCCGGCACCATGGCAATCAAGTCATAGTCGAAATTAGTAAGATCACATTTGTTTCCCCCGTATTTTGGTGCTTGATGTGATGAAGCTTCTGAAATGTATCTGCATGACTGTATGCATTGCACAGCTACTACATGATTGGCTGATTAGATAACTGCAAGGATAAGGAAGTGTACACATGTTCCTAATAACAATAATATGATAAAAGACAGTGAGTGTGCATTTTCACTGGTTAATGAACAGGCTTCAATTAAAAGGTGAAACTTCTGCATTCATTCAAAACTGAGTTTTTTTTTTTTTTTTATATAAACACAAATGCAGGGAATTCTCTACTGAATACAGAAAAGGCTTCAAAAATGTATGTGTTCTCTAAGGTGCATCATGGACAAGAATACAATAGCATCTTTTAAGATATATGCCTGATGAACTAAAGTTAAGAGCACAAAGATCTATAAGATCATTATTGAAACCCTGGATCAGCTGCAAAATGATTATCCACAAGAAACAAAATCAAAGTCCTGCTGAAGGTGACTTTAGAGCAATTGATGATGCTCTCCTAAGTGCTTTTGGGCACTTACAGGAATGCTACATCAATGTAAACTTTATGAGTAAATTTGACAAGGCTTTGGAAATAGCTAGAAGAGATTTTTTTTTTGGCACAAATTACTCCTGTATTTTTCATGAATGGGAAAGACATTAGAATAGCTACTGCATAGTTTATTTAGTACACAATGACACATGGTGGAGAGCACTGGAACTGCTACCTAAAAGACAAGACAATCCAATCTTTCTAAACTTTTTTTTTTTTTTTGCAGAGCCTGGTTTCAACTCACTTATTTAGTTTTTGATGCAGCAGTACAGAAATATTCAGATTAACTTTATAATTGATTTTTATCATAAAAATATTTCAAAGCAAAATGTACAAGTACTAAAAGAATTCAAGCATGGTGTGATCATTAGACATGTCCTCTAAAGACTGATATTATCTTTGCAAGATGTGTGACAGATAGGTTTTTATTAACGAAAACATGGTTGTTACAGTAACTATGCATTGGGAAATGTAAACTGGATTTACCTCTGCTTCTTTCAGCCTTCGCTCAAACCAACCTTTTGTACTCTCCATTGACTGAATCTGTTGCTGGAGTTCATCTACTATATGCTGCAAACCCTCTAGCTTTTGAATTTTTGTCTGAAACAAAAAAAATCATTCATTAATGAATCTGCTTTATACTTTGGACATGGTCCATTTATGTACATCCCAATATAAACTCAAGAATAGATAGACAGACAGACAGACAAACAAATGCTTTATTAATCCCAAGGGGAAATTCACATACTCCAGCAGCAGCATACTGATAAATCACATACTCCAGCAGCAGCATACTGATAAAATAACGCTTTTCAATAACAAAGTGAGAAGGCAGAGTACGTAACAGCTAAATTTTGTAACATCCTAAATAAAAGATTTTTTTTTTAAATAATTATGTTCATATTTTATGAATAATCTGTACAAGCTTCTCTGAAATGCATCTAAAACTATGTCTAAACATGTTACAAATCTTTGGAACACTTTCTCTCTGTGCCATAAAAAGAATAAAATACTCAAGCCTTATTACTTTGTGTTTATTCTGCCCTTCTGTATGTTTTAAAAAGAAATATTTCAATCTGAATGTACATTATGATCTTTTTGAGAGATAGATAATCTTTATTAATCCCCAAGACGAAATTCACTTACTCCAGCAGCAGCATACCGATAAAAACAATCTTAATAAAAATGCAGTGCAAGTTAAAAAATGTAAGGTGGAGAGTGCAAAGGCAGGTATAGCAGTCAATAACATTGTGCAGCAGGACAGTGACAGCAGTCTGTCGCTGAAGCTGCTCCTCTGGATGCCCACAGATGTAACCAATGTGAAATGCATCCACAACTTATATGACTTAAACATGCTTACAACTTAGGAAGCAGATCTACATAGTTAAAAGGGCTGATAAGAGGAGTCAGTTGCTACGGAACATACAAAACATTTTTTCTATACAGCAATTACGTGATGAAATAACAGTTAAAATAAAATAACATTTTTAACATTATCAAAGCTTTCCAATACAATTCAGATAAAACTTTTCTTTTCTGTGCAACCAATGTCCTCTAGTTGACCAGAGATTCTTTATCAATGACATAGTGAGTTCCACAAAGGAATCACTTCAGATCGAGGGACAGATGCAAGTCAGTCACTTTAACAGGTCAAGAAAAACCGGTAGGCATGTTTTTTTTTCTTCAAATCCAGACCAGTGCAGATCTGCCTTTGTAACCCACTGCTTTACTATAAATCAGGGTGGTCCAAAGCTTTTCTCATTTCTTTCCTTCTACTGACTGCCACAAATGCCATAGCAAAGACGTTTAATACAGATCAGATATAAGAAGCTTTCGAGGCATGTAAATAATACACATGGCACCTTCAGCAACAAAAAAAAAAAAAAAATGTGCACATGATCTCATTTGGACCTTGAGTTTCAATTGTGTCAGAAAATCCACATGCTTCAGTTGTTTGACTGATGGTTAGACTCTGGGTCATTAAGATGTATCTAGGTTTCATCCCCATTGATGAAATGCTTTGTAAATTTCTCCCAGGTTGAATTTATTACCTCAAAATTTACCTTCAAACATTAGATGCTGTCACAGGAGCCTGGGGGTTAGACCCAGCCGGGATGCCTGGAAGGACCAGGAGGTGGTCTATACGTACCCCAGGCCACGAGGGGGCATTGCCCTTGATGATGAGAGGACCACGGGGACATAGCAAGGAGGCTTAAACCCACTGGGGCTTTTGGCCACCGCCAGGGGGCGCCCCAGGCGTCAGGGAGCCTGGGAGATCGACACTTCCACCACACCTGGGAAGGTGAAGGGAAGACCTTCCAGGGGTGCCCGGAGTGCTTCCGGGTGCAAGGGCAGCACTTCCGCCACACCAGGAAGTGCTGCCGGAAGAACATCATCAAGCACCTGGGGTACATCCAGCTAGAAATAAAAGGGTTCTCCTTCCAAAAGTCGGGAAGCTAGAGTCGGGAGCAGGATGAAGCTCCCGTGAGGAGAGGAAAGGTGGCCCACGGACATTTGAGAGGAAGGCCCGTGTTAATGGTGTTTAGTTCGGAGCACTGTGTATTGTATGGGACTATGCTTAAATAAACGTGTGTTTTATAAAGTGCCGGTGTTTGTTTGGTGGTGTTTGGACCAATGCTCACAAAGCATTGAAGCCTTATTTCAGGAATCAACATTCTTAGCAAACCATGAGCCTAGACCATGTTTAACTGTTCATGAAAACAGATTTAACAGGCATATAACTAATGAATAATCTCTTGAAGAAAGTTCTAAATCACATATTTGTACAAGCAAGTTAATCTTCTTCTACTCAGATAATAAAACCATACATTCTGGTTCTGCCTCAAAAATGTTTACTGTAATCTGGCTGTACTGAACAAAAAGAGAAAAACATCCTGCACATATTTACCCTTACTTCAACTCAGCCACTTTAAATTAACAATTAACCTAGCATGAACAAGAAAAAGGGAGGAAAAAAGTATATCCAGAAGAAAACTCAAACAAACACAGGAAGAGACTGCAAACTCACTTCTCTGGGACCATGGGGCAGTTGGGTTATCCACTGTGGCATCTGGTCACCCAGCTATTTACTAAAAAAGTTACATAATTTGCCGGCCAAAAACCAACAAAGCTTGCCTATTGTTATCATAATTTATAGTTACAATGAACCAGAATAGTACAGTTCAAGAGAAATATAAAAACTAACATGTATCAGTCATTCAATTCTCACATGTAGGATTTCATTTCCCCGTTTAACAATACTGTACTTCTCTTCATCATGTTTTCTCTTATACTTTAATGCAGAGTTCAATTACCCTTTCCTCATTAAGCTGGGTTTTGACTTCATCCATGGCCCTGTGTTTCTCCTCATGCAGCTCCCTCAATTCCCTCTCATATTTTGCCCGGATACTTAGCACTTCTTTTTCATGCTGCAGGCGCACATTGCTCAGCTCTTCCTTATGAAAAGATTTTTCCTGTGCCATCTCAATTGCCATCTCATCAAGCATTGACTTTCGCTTGTCTGCTGTCTAAAAATGCATAAAAGACCAAAAAAATAAAACATTTTTGGCAAGAAATAATGATTTATTAAAAGCAACTGTACATTAATTTAGAGTCAATATTGTTTTAATTTTAGTTGAGCGTCCAGTTTAAATAATATAGTTCTTCACAGCTACATAAAAGTTGGTTATTTCTCATGTTAATACATGATGATTTAATTTTTTTCCTGCACCACCAACCTCACTGTTAAGTTTATTTAAAAAAAAAACTGCAATCATTATAAGGTTCCATTATAAGTAATTATTAACAGTTTATAAACATTGAGCGAATTAAACAGATTGGTAGATAGATAACATAAATACCCTATGTGTAAAGCAAGAGTTTATTGCTATTAACAGTTTGGTTTTTTCATACTTAAAGATGCCATATTTGTAGCCTTTACAAAATTAACTTTTAATTCTGCACACCTTACAAAATATAGAGCATTAATAACATGGGATAAAACACCTTAAAAAGAAAATTTTATAATATATGCATATACAGTATATATTGATGAAAAAAAGATGTAATAAATAAACTGTTTCAGGAATGAAATGTAAATGCAAATGAAAAGGATATGCTGGCACTGTAAACCCAAGTCTTGTGTAAAGTTTATAGATAACCTTAATATAGATGTTATACAGTATTTAGCCTATTTTGATATATTGTTTTATTTGCAGTGACAGACAAAAATGTACTTTCATATAAAAATGTAGAAGCAAACTGGAGTAGAATCCTAAATGCTTATTGACTTAAATATCCACATTCACTATGTTTTTTTTTTGTTTTACTTATAAAGAAGTAAACTGGTCTTTCAAGTTTTTTTTTTTTAACATAACATTTCAGGAAAAATCATCCAATGTACCTTTTATAAGAAAATAAGAAATTGACAGATGAGTGGAGACCAATAAGTCCATCAAGCTTATTTATTTAGCTAATAGTTAATAATAATCGCTAATCTGTTCCGATACCTCATCCAGATACCTCTTAAAGGTTGTCCCACAATTCTTTGTTAATAGATAATTCTTTACTTGTTCAATGAAATGAAATGGATTCAGAATCCACAATAAAAAGAACAAACCTCGAGTCCTAACTTTCAGAAAAACAGCCTTCAAATTCACCCAATGACTTTTTGTTATTATTGATCACACTAAGTGTTAGTTGGTTAAAATTGTAAACTTCATTTCACTTTTTTGCCTTATTCATTTGGTCAGTTAAGTTTTGAAGTTATCAAAGAAATTATTTTCAATTCTTTGTATCCAAAGTTTAATTTTCTTTTTAGGCGTTCTACTTTATTAGAACTGTCAATATTGTTTTATATGTTTCCTGAAGTGATAGGTTAAACTTTTTCAAAAGTCCAAGTATGTCTGAAAGGTAATATAGTAATTATTACCTTAGTAATAACTAGATGCATGGTGACAAATACAACATTGTGTGCCTCAAATGACAACCATTTATTTACTATCATCAGATAGTGGGACCTCTGCTTACTGACTTGGAGAAGCTCTGATCGGCGTGGCAAGAAATGTAATCAGTGATGGGTTAAATTCTGCCTATATACTAATCACCACAAATTTTTCCAGTAGCTACAGCTGATACAAGGCATTATGACTGATGGCTCAAAGAAATGCAGCAAGGTACCTCAGAACACAGTTTTTAGAAACACTCTCCTAAAATCTACTTTGGAGCTTTTAGTGCTTTTCCACACCTCTTACCAACATCAAGCGCTCTGCAATGGCATTCTGCCGGTTATATTATTTACCACTCAATGGAACTCTCCCAAGCTTTTTTCTTTTGACAACTGGGAAACTTCATTTTATAATCTAATTTACTTATATTAGTTCTCAATGAACTTTAAGGAGACCTTATTAATTCAAGACCTACACAGTTCCATCTCTCAGTAATAAAAAAAATTTGAGGCTTAATGATATCAACAAACTCTATAAAAAGCCAACCCTATAAACCTGTATTTAAAATACATCTAAAGTCAAATTTAAAACAGTTTGCCAAAGTTCAATTTGTTCTCATGATAAACTTTGAAACAGCACAAAAATGACTGACCTGTAAAACTTACACAGTATAAAAGGCACAAGGTTTTTAACATGAAAGAGTGTGTATAAAATAATATATTACATATTAAACTTGCTAATTCTTATAAAGATGTATACTTTACAAAAGCCTGATTAATGGTAATAGTCTTATTCCTTGAAAAATAAAGACTCAATACTTAATATTAATGTGTTAATAATAAAGAAAAGTCAAGCAAAATTACAAATTTTATTGGCGAACTAAAAAGATTACAATATGCAAGCTTTCGAGGGATCTTGCCTGAAGAAGAGGCCTGAGTTACATCGAAAGCTTGCATATTGTAATCTATTTAGTTAGTCAATGAAAGGTGTCATTTTGCTCGACTTCTCACTACATCTATAATGGCTAAAATGATATAATACCCTAGAACTGCGTTAATAATAGTAATATTATTAAGGTTAGAGTGCCTTAGGAAAAATGCCAGTTACACCACACAGTCTGAAAAGGTTTTCTTTTGATATGAGACCACAAAAAAAATTAACCCATTATATTATTTTCAGCTGAAACATATTTAAAAAGTTAAATTGTCATTTAAGGAAAAAAATAGTCCACACGTGTTCTGGGCATTTGGTTTCAGAATATACCTTGCGGCTCTCCTCCAATTCTTGTTGAAGAGAATCTCTCTCTTGTCCCAACTCTGTCAGTTGTTCTAAAAGACGACCATTTGCATGATGTGCTTCCTATACAAAAAATAAAAAAAATAAAAATCAACACCTGCCTTACCGTATAAAATGTCCTTTTTATTAAGAACAAAATGTCCCTAAAACCATAATAGGGTGATTTATTTTTTAAGTTTAATTCCTTTAGCGAATCAATCTCTTTTCAGATACAGCCTCGGAATACACAGCAGCATTGTTTATAGCATTACTCTACAGTGCCATTATTATTCACATTTGCGAATAAATATGCAACAGGTTGCCACTCCCTTGGAACTTGTTTGCTTGTAAAAAGTTGACGGCAACGAAAGACACATTTTCAGTACCAAAACACAATACAACTAAGTGATGTAATCAAAAGAGTTTTCCTCCAGATATGACACTAAATACAGTTATAATTTGTAATTCAAAAAAGGTTGTTTTGGTTCCCTTAACATACAACCAATACAATTATCCATGCTCTATAAAATGAAAAACTCTATGAACTGTATTTAAAATATATCTAAAGTCAAATTTAAAATAATTTATTAAAGTTAAATTTGTTTTCAATATAAACTCTGAACTAGCACAATTAACAGAGCCAGGTTGGTAGATTAAAATTCTTATGTCAGAATGTGATGTGTTTCGTTGACAGTCGGCAAAATGTTTTTCATAAAAACAGTATTTAAGTGATAGACAGATTTTGGTCATTTCAGAACATATTGAATTATTGCAAAATACCCACGATTTTGACATAACTGTTTGAAACACCCTAATAATTTCAGCAATGTGACTACTTTGAAGATGGGAAAAAAAACACACATACACACACACACAATTGCACTGTTTCTGTGGCTAAAATAATGCATTAAAACTGTATATTCCTTCCTTGCTTTTAATAAAAAAAAAAAAGATTCTTAAAAATTTTTTGCCACCTTTCAATTAAATTTTAAATATACTGTAAATTTTAAAACTTAAACAAAAGGCATAATTTATCTAAATGATGATTATGTAAAAAACCATAATAGAGAACTTTACATATGCAGTTTTAAAGAATTTATGCAAATATGAATAATAATGCATATACAGGTAGTCCCCAGGTGATGCACATCCGACCTACGACATACGAATGAGGCCGCAGCTGTGACACATGTGCTTCAGTAACTGCTGCTCAGTCATCTTCGGCCTGGGGACGCTGCAAGCGGTGGCTTGGCGGAGGCTGGAGGGGGCAATTTCACTGCTCGTGCAGTGTAGTGTCCCTCAGGCAGCTCCCAGCGGCCAGCGGTTTCACTGCCCGCCCACCACACGTCTGCCCGTTCATTCTCGGTGGACGGCTGGTAATGCTGCAAGCGGTGACCGGGTTGTGGCTGAACGGGGCGGCAGGGGGTAGCATTGTACTGTGCCTCGGATGGCTGCCTGTTGAATGGGGGTGGTGGTGCGGTGGACGCTGCAGGCAGCATACTGTAGTGGAGGTGACTGTGAGGTGGGCTGGTGATGAACCGCCCCTCACTGCCACCATTCATTCTCAATAGCAAGCCTGCTTGTACTGTTACGCACACAGCAGGAAGTTGTCTCTTGTGAGTATAGGGTGGTCCAGATCTAATTATGCAGATCAAGATTGTCTGGATGACTTTGATTTATGCAGGGACGATTCCAATTTGGCGCAAAGAAGATTCTTTGTGTCGTCAATTTGCACACTTCTCGATGGTCCGGGATTTTTCGGGTAATTTTCTATGTAATAAACTGAATAAGTTAAAGCGTAATGAAAATTGCATAATTAGATCTGGACCACCCTATACATCAGACGTGTTGACGACTGGTGCCTTCCTGCTGTGATAGCGTGTACAGTGCTGTACAGAAGAGCTCATCTTAATCTTTTGTCTTCACCCTTCAAGAATGTCTCTGAAATACAAATCTGATGCAAGTGCTGGTGATACAGTAAAGAAAAGAAAAACCATCACCATTGAAAATAAAATACAAATAATAAAAAGGTCAGAAAGAGGTGAAACCCCATCATTCATTGGCAGAGCACTTGGTTACAGTCAGTCAACAATAGCATCTATTAAAATAATGTACCTGTTCTGACTTACATACAAATTCAACTTAAGTACAAACCTATAGTCCCTATCTCGTGCGTAACCTGGGGACTGCCTGTACTAGTAATAGCTGGTGTATACAGTGCCTTCCAGAATGTTTTGGACAATGATACATTTCTACTTTATTTCCCCATCTGCTCCACAGTTTAAAATTACAAATTAAACAATTCAGACATGATTCAAAATGCACAATACAGACTTCAATTTAAGGGTATTTGCATACATTTTAGTCAAACTATGTAGAAATTACACTTTTTATATGTGGTCTCCCCATTTCAGGGCACCATAATAACTGTGACAATTACCATAACACAGGTGTTTGTGATTACTCAGGTGTGTTTTATTACTTCATTCGTGAAGGCATAAGATATGTGGGAGTGTGGCATAGTGGTTAAGGCTGTGGAATTCAAACCCTGACAGTGTGGGTTCAAATCTCCCTACTGACACTGCATGACCATGAGCAAATTGCTTCACCCGTCTGTGCACTAAATGGAAAAATAAATGTAACCAATTGCATCGCAAATATTACAAGTCTCCTTGGAAAAGGTGTCAGCCAAATATGTAAATATACTAGTATTTATGTATTTTATATTCAAGTTAAAAAGGCACAATATTCTTTACTTTAATAATGCATATAATTTTAGTAAAAGGCAGTTAAATAGGATTTCAGGTGTTGCTGTGGTATCAAAAACTGTGAAATGTCACTGGTATTGGTATTAAATATTAAAATTCTGGTATCATGACAGCAACTTGGTGTGGAACTGAAATGCAGGACACATAACCCACAAAGCTGCAGTGTTAATGTCCATCTCATCATATTTTCCACAGAAACACTAAACACAATCAGAAATTAAGGCAGCAACCCTTAAAACTATAATAAATACTGTATCCCTTTATTATTTACAGACCCAATTGTATCATACTGTAAATAACGCAAGTCAAAAGCTGAAAGTTAGCTACTAATTGCCTTCTACATTTCAGATTATAAACCTTATAAAAAGGTTCTATATTTTGACTGCAACTGTCATGCAATGCGATTCCTTCTCATCATTACTGCCACCCCCTTGAAAACTATCACTTTATGGGGCCATGCAAAACTGTATTAATACTTGTGTGCACATCAAAAAAAATTTTTGTACAATGTACAATTCTCATGACCGTGCAAAAGGTTATTCTTAGCCAGTCTACTGAAGTAAGTGCAGTGCAAAATGTGGTTAACATCCACTCGTGCATGGGGGAAAAAATACAGTTGAATACCGTGAAACTGGTATAATTTTAAAAAATACAGTGATATAGAATTTTGGTCATACCGCCCAGCCCTAGTCACCAGCAAAAAATCTTGATCTTTGCTAATAAAATGGAAAATACCTTTTTCAATATATAGTATAATACATTTCCAGAAGAATAATTTAAAATAATACACATTAAAGTAACGTCACATATCAGTTAATCAGCAAGTGGTATATGGATCATAAGAACAGGAAGAGGGTAAAGCACCTGGAGCTGGTGATCAGAAATGTTATAGAGATGAATCAAAATCAAATATAATTTTAACATAGTTGTTTGAAATGATTTTATTTAAAAAAAAAGAAATGGGAGATAGATTATCATGAAAAAAATATGCATTATTTTAAAAACAACTCCCATAATGGATGTGCAAAAGTGACTACCAGTCAGAAAAATTTTATCATTTTTTTGTAGTCAAAAATGTTCTCAAACCAGATTACTCAATTCAGACTAGTTTTCTTTAATAATACAAGAGACTACATACTAGTTTTGGTATGTAGTATTTCAAAACAATTTTTATTTCCTAATGCTGTCATACATTTATAAAACAGCTTAAAGATTTAACATAGGATCAAGATTGTATTCTTGTTTTGGTAAATGACTCACTGAAAATGGGTATCCATTACTCTGGAGAATCCTGGAGATGTATGGGCAGTGATGCAAATGGGTACTAGAAAAGGTAAAAGAATTTTTCGTATGCATAATCGTATGCACCACCCATCTTTGGTCAAGCAGGACAATAAAGCCTTACAAATGTCTGACAATTAATTTCATAGACTGTGACTTTGAATTAAAGGTCATCTTTACTTAGTAAAGTCATCCTTACTTCTCTGAAGAACATAGTGGAGAGAATATAGCTGTGAGTTTATGTGATGGTGGGCTAGGGTGTTTCACCATTGACAATGCAAAGCTTATGATCAAAGCTACTGAATAAATGACTAGCCGAGACAACATTGTTTTGGACACAGACTATACTCGTACATGCCTTTTGTCCTGTTCCTGAAGTGTATTATTGTCTTTAGAGTGATGTTGTGGGCGATGGCACCCCAAGGCCTAGACTGTTATTAAGTTTTGCTGGTATCAGACTTGATAATTTTATTTATTCAAAATGTATTATTGGCTAGGCCACAGGTAAATCAACATCTCTCCTAAATAAATTGTAGACAACCCAACATAAAACATTTAGATAGAAACTATGGCGAAAAAATGTAGCCCATATACTCAGTGCTGGTAAAGCTTATAAATGTTATTTTAGTTTGTGGAAATGTGACTTTAGAGAGAAAATGTAACAAAACAAAAGGAACTAAAATTACTTGAGCATGGTCCGATTACAGAATGAGTAACCAGATGGGGCACAAGGCAAAAAAATGGTTGCACACACCCTAGAGCAACAATGGGCTCTGTCACAACTCCTCTCTGATGACAGAAAGACATAGCACCTGGTTACAGCATGGAAGGACTTAGAGCTCCTTGAGTCAGTGAACAAGGAACTAAAGCCACTTCCAAGAATTTACAGATGAGCTGCCTGGTGATGGCAATGTGTGTCTCATGTACAACCATTACTTCATCTCTTGATGATGGAAACAGTTGCAACAAGAGGAGGGATTTGATTTGACCCACACAATCAAAATTAGAGTATGGGCGTACATGGAGAGGAAAAACAATGAACCCAATTGCCCAGACTCTGTTGGACAATGCTAATTTCCTTGATCCACAAGTTAAGACAACTATATGTGCCCTGAAAACCTAACTGATATACCAACACATTTATTGTCTGAAATTACGATGACACGAAAGGTAATTTTGTTTTTATTTGGAAAAGGAAGAGCTTCAAATACAACTCCGATGTATTTAAAAATATGTGCATGCTCAACTCATCTCTCTTAAAGGATTCTGGGAAGTGTTTTGCAAGCACCAGTTATAACCACAGCTTCCACTGCAGCTGTTACTGAAGCAGAACTTAGTAGCTACCTTCTGACTCACACAATTGGGAGTGAAGGAAATCCTATTACTTGCTGGAAAATTCAACAGGTTAATGTTCCTCAGTTAAACAACCTGGTCAGGAAGTATATGTGTGTGCCTGCCACAAGCACACTTTCTGAAAGAATTTTTAGTATTATCAGGGAATGTTGGGACATTTCGTGTTCATCTTCAAAGCCAAGCAAAGTGAACAGGCTTGTATTTCTGATTAAAAAAAAATCTGTAATTTGTTTTGGATTTAATACTGTTATGTCACTGTCTCTCTCTGACACAAATACATTTTAAGGAAATGTCAAGAGGAATTAAGAGGTTTTAAAAGATTAAAAGCAGAGTTACAAAGTTCCATTCCCTTTCTCTGATATGCTTGTTTTCTTTCCGTTCTCTTAGCTACTATGACATTGTCATATTCTTGTGAATTGGCAGGTGATAGGTGAGATGTAACCCAAAAATTTGTTTAGATTTTCACTATTGCTGGGAACAATAGAATTTATTATTTTTTTAAAATAGCTTTCAGCATTGCTTTTCGCACAAAACATTATCTTTTTGCATTATATATTATTGACATATTATATTTTATGATTTGTATTGGCAGCATGGTAATTGGCGATACTGTACAACGCATAACCTCAATTTCAAATTTAGAATATCATTTCTCATTGACTATTAACCAGATTTATTGTTCATAATCATTTTTCCTCCATATCATACCATACCTTGCTGACTTGTATCAAATTAATTACAAAAAAATGAAACCAATACTATATATTTAGATTTCTGTTTCAGTGCTGGCCACAAATTCCTTGCTGAATCTTTTTCTGCTTGTTCTTTGAACAGAACAGCACAGGCCATTCATGATTGGTGAATAACACAAATATTTTTGAGTGGGGGTAAGCTTTAACAGGAAAAAAGAAAAAACTTCAAAAGGGAAACTAAAATTCCTCATACTAAGCCTGCGAAAGCTACAGTATCATACTGTGAAAAGACACCCTAAAAGAATCTCTAAATATATCATTTTACAGTACTACAAGACAGAGAAATCACCTGCAGCTGTGAGTTAAGGTCATCTATCTGAGCCAGGAAGTTTTCCTTGTCACTCCGTATCTGCTCCAGATCCAATGTCAATGCCATATTTTGATCTCTTAAGAGATTCATCTCCTGGGTCTTTGTTGTTTGAATCTGAAAAACAATATTATTCAGCAATTAGATTAGCTAATCAAACAGTCTAGCTTACAGAATATCTGCACTTTTCAAATCTTCTTAAAAGCAGACTTCACAAAATGTCATTTAAATCAAAAGCCATACTAATGGCCATAATATGATTTGAAATTATTACATCCAAAAAAAAAAAATGTATCTACAAAAACTGGATTTGAGGAACTTATCACCATGACAAGCTTAGAGCAGATATTTAAAGACCATGCATACACATACAGGAGGTAGACAAAATAATGGAAACAACTAATAATAAATATCAAGTGCCTCATGCTTTCAGTTCATTTTGGAAAGTGGACATACAAGTCATGATCTGTGTATAGTGGGATGTCATACCATTTTTCAAGAAAGGAATGCATTTTTTTCAGGGATAAAGTAGGTGGAAGTCTACATTATCTCACAATCTGCACTCCAGTAGTTCCCATAAAGGTTCAATTATATTGATATCTGGTGATGGGAAGGTCATGGAAGACTGTGTAGGAAAGTACTCTTAGATTACCTTACAGGTATTTACAGGGGCACTGTCATCCCAGAAAAACAGAATATCACGAGGAAATAGTTATTGACCGTAGGTTATTGTAACATAGCCTTACATCCCTTGGTCATTACACAACAATGAAGAGTAATTATTAGGCCTAATGACTATAACAAATGTTTAACAGCGGGCAATTGACACTTCAAATTAAAGGCATCCTTTTGCCTTCTCCAAATTTAATCATTCCTCCACATCAAAGAAACAGAATGGAAGTTGACCCATCCAAACGAACTACCGTTCCTATTACTCAAAGTGTTGTGTTTGTTATAATTAGCTAAGCATTTTTGCCTGCTGGCATTGAAAATAAGCAGCTTCTGAATTACAATCCTTCCTTAAGTTCTTCCACTTCCAGGCACTGCACCATGCAGCAGCCTTTATAGAGTCACTCTTCCTCCTTTAAAAATGTAATGCAATTAATAAATGTTATTAATTAGTAATGTTAAGATTTGTTTTTTTACCATACATTTATGAATGAATTTTTAAACTAAACTGAATAGATGCTGCTATCAGCGCTGATCTGCGCACCAGCCCACCTCAACTGCCTCTCAGAGAAGCTGCAAACTTAAGCAATGTCATATGGCGAGTGTTAAAAATCTGATGGTTGCCCACGCCTATAATATTGGAGAATATAAAAGACTTTAACACTAGAATTACCAGAGCCTACGAAAAAACTCGTAGATCCATCCCACCTTAAGTCTCTTCGCACCTCACCATCAGCATCTTTTGCCCATAAATGTGTCGATTAGCAGCCTACTACTACATCTCCCCACAGTTTTCTCAACTCAAGTCTGTTTACCTGCGTGTCAGTTGCTTAGAGTTGTAAAGAGTGAGAAGTCAAGCAAAATGGCACCTTTTATAAATACTCTATTGTTATTTGTAACACATGCATTTCATGTGTGTTCCGTGTCTACAACGATCTATGTAAACACATCGTTAAAACAGAAGCTTTTTTCATGTTTTAGTAATAATTGACAAAATGTAGACATGAAGTGTATAATGTGTGAAGCCTATGGTCCGAATATCAAATAAACACTTTCACAAAAGCTACAAATATAACAGAACAAGTGCGCTAATATTCAAGAATATAACTGCAGAAAAAGAACCCGCGTTATGGTGCGATATTGGCACACATTTACTATGACCGCTTCGGTGGCACAACGGTACCAACTGTTGACTGGTAATCAAAACTTCACGGGTTCGACCCCAGATGAGTCCATTTTGAGAAGTGAGCTGCTCTTATTCTTACTATTTTAGAAGAAAAACATACATTTGATTCCAGTCTGTAACAGCCGGTGTACATTTATGATACTTGTAAAGGTTAGCTTTGTTTTTTTATTTTAATTCAGTTTTATTCTCTCAGTCGAGTTCACGATCCAACCGTCCACCACCCACCCCATTTGACACTGCTGTTTTCACATAGATGCGCTATAACAAAGGTGAACTCAGATCATGACAACTTTCTACATCGGAACAAGAATGCACGTCGTACTTTTGCCATCGCTGTACTTTGTATATGTACACGAAAAGCTCTGCACTCTACTTGTGACTTTACGCTGTAGGAAGTAAGTAAATAAATAAAGGTAAATAGGTAAATAACATTCGATCTGGCTCTTACATACAAAGTACAGTGACGGCAGCTTCCACCTGCAGCTATAGACTCTTCAGTATGCGAGCGACTCTCCACGCTAGTGTTTAGATCTGGACCAGCTTACACCTGTCACTGCAGACGATATTTTAATGCTTATATGCGTTTCATCAGGCTGAATGGAATAAGGCAGGAGGAGGGCTGGAGATTTTTGTGAATGTGCAATAATGAAAAAGGGACCACAGTAAAATTAAAACTAGATGTGAATTTGTCCATGTCAATGCCCAGGAAGGTAAGTTACACATTTACATCATCCTGGCTGTCTCAGCAACACACATGATTCACTCTGTACCAGTCTTTTTGATAAACCATTCTTAATCCTGGTGACTTCAAAAAATCAATCAAGTGTCTTTTAGGTATGTTCTATTTGTGGACACTGCTCTTTCTAAATATTAATGCCTATAAATATAAACCTATGGGGGTGGGGGCTGTTTGTTTTTATCATATTTATTTTATTTATTTTTGGAGCCCCTATAAAATGTTAATTTCCCCATGGTGACAAACAAGGTATTATCAATCTATTTATGTAGATAATTTCTTACCTTGCGAAACAGACATGTATAGTTTAGCCTAAGACTGGGTCTCAGACCTTCCAATTCAGTTCTGTCATAATTTACAAGGTTAGATCTTATTTGCATTTAGCCAATATACCTAGATGTGTCTGTTTATCCGTATAAGTGAGTTCTGACCTGGAACACTGTTTCTCCTTGCTGATGCAGTTTGTTAATATTTGGCATATGCCATTATTATTTTGAAGACTCCTGACACATGAAATAATGCAGTATTTTAATCAATACACCTGTAATCGGAGGATCAAGTATTAGGTTCTTTTTAACTCTATTACTTGGCTCATACTGCCTTGAAAATGTACATCTCAAAGTGCTAATGCATATATTTCTACAATAGTTGACACATACTACTAATTGGCAGTCAATCGAATATGACTCACCTTTGCTGCTGTACCTACAACTCCCAAGAGAGGTGCCCAGGAGCAATCCTAACTACATGTTGAAACCCCCTTAACTGGTCCTTTTCAATCAGTAGAATCTGTGCTCCTACTTGAAGATCCACATGTATTGCTGACTTTCTCACCCTGTCAGAGAGTGAGACCAATAACCATGCAAAGGAATACCATTTTGGCAGCTTGAACTCATAGTTTCATTATTTTCATTACTACGAAGTGATTCTGACCAAAGATAAGCATGGGGATATAAACTAACCAGTAAATCAAAAGCTTTGTGTTAAAACTTAGCTTTCTCTGGACTATAGCAGGCCAGTACAACATTAACAAGTCCAAATGGACTGAAGGGATGCAGCAAATGTTTCAGAACCGTATATTCATAATGCTCCTTCCACAAAATAGCGCAAGGTACATGATAATAAACTCTCCACTACATGTACATGTAGATAGCAAATTCAAATTATCCTTCAATATCTGTGCTAAGACAAAGAGTCAGTCTATCATTCCATAGCCAAAATGGAATCACCATTGCATCTTCTCGATCTAAGACTTAGCTGCTGGACAAAGACTGCTCTCCAGCTTTAGCTTTCTGATGAAGGAAGAAGTGTGATTTCTTGATGATTAGATTCTCTCTCCCCCCAAACACGCACCCCCCCCCAACACGTCCCCAATCCCCCCCCCCTTTTAAAAAAAAATAGATGACCAGTCCAGTCTCTAGCCAGGTTAGGAGCTGTCCATTAAACATAAAAATAAAAAAAAAAAATGCTGAAAAGTTGTAATATGACCAACCATATAAGCATCTACCAGAGGTAAAAAACCTGCCCTACTAAATCAAAGGAGCAAAATACCTGTTCTAGTGCAGCTAGATTAGTCCGGAGTGCATCATTTTCTGATAGGATACTTTCCACCTGTTCTTGACTCTCTGCACTTTGACACTCTACCTGCAGTATATGCAAGACAAAGAAACAGAAGAGAGTATGGAAAAAAGAAGGAAACAGAGAATAGAATAGCATATAAAAAGATATTAAACAGAAAAGTGCTTGAAGGTAGTACTGGTGTTTCTTCATATTCTGTATTCATGGTTTAATATTAAACTTTCCTCTGGTTTCTGCTTTATTCCCACTGCCTTTTATTGAAGCTTCCTTGATTCTTCTATGAAAATTCTTGGATTGATCATAGGTATGAGACAAGATACTTCTTTTGTGATGCAATTGTTATTGGGGGTTCAGGCTTCATGATTTGATATTTTCACAATATGTGAATAAAAGAAAGACATGTACGGCATGTTTGGTGCTAATTATAAGATATGTATATATTAAACAGCAAAATACATTCAAATCAGTATGCATATACATACTTTTTTGCATTAAAACAAAATAATCCTAAATTCTATGATGAACACCAAGCTGGAAAGACTGAGACACACACACTAAATGATACTTAAGCCCAAGAACAGGTTTGCTTATTTAACAAGGAAAAATGGTACTAGGAGAAGTAGCACCTTCCCACAGTCATCACACTGGAGACACCTTCTAAAAAGAAAAAAAACAAACTAGCAAGTAGGCTTGGTTATTCTTGCTCCCGATCATCTTCCACGGTCATTTACATTTTCTCCGCACAATCAACTGAAGACCACTTATCTTCTGAGAGTCTCTGCCTGCATTCATGAACTTCCTCAGCCTTGTAAAGCATATTACAAATAATCCCAGGGTTAATGGAATGCAGAGCTCTATGTACCTGTATGACAAGTCCCTGTTAGTCATGTGTTCAGTGTTGCCCATCTTCAGGGTAATCTGCTAACTACCACAATATTAACACAAATTATTCCCACTGCAATAACATAATATCTGTTTTATGTTGATTAGCACACACAAGTAAGAATTTCAGTTTACTTTGTTCATATGACAATGATTGTATAAAACTAAAATATAAAATTAATGCAAAATCATGTAAATTTACACTTTTGTTTTCTCAGTTAACATTAAACATTGGTTCAACAATGAATGTCATTTTATCTTGCATGAATGTGTTACTGCGGCGGTTCTCAACAAAAAAGGGGGCACGAAGATGTGGAAAAAGAGAAAACAAGAATCGAAAATATGAAAAATACATCTATTGAAACCAAAACAAATTAACTTAAACTACATTCTGATACTAGAAAAATAAATATAGATAAATGTCGATAAAAGTAGGTATAATAAAACTTGTGTGCATCGGCAGCAAAAAAATATAGGAGTAAATTTTATTTGGGTTTCAAAAAAATGTTAGGGGGGCGCGATTAAAACTGTTATGAAAACTCGGGTTGCAAATACTTAAAGGTTGAGAAACGCTGTGTTACTGACATGTTACCTATTGGTCCTGACAGGATCTAGGAAGAACTTAAGATACAGTATATTTACTTTAAAGGAAGATGAAAACATCAACACTCTGCTGCTGCCAAGACCTCGTTTACTGGGTCAAGAAGTAGAAGGGACAGATTTGAACAGAAAAATCAAGCACTGAGAATTTGGCTGCTTTCTCTCTCTTCTATGCTATAGAACTGCTGTTGCAAGATCCACTACTGTATTAGCTTGTTGTAATCTACCCCAATGTCTGAATCACCATCAGTGAAAGATATATTGATGTGCTGAGCGTCCTTTTTCACACCTGCAGCTGCAAGTATATCATAAGAACTGTTCCAATACGATCAGTTTGTGCATTGGTGATTCTAAAAGAGTCTGATTTGAAAACAAGCCTGTGGAAGCTGTGGTGCATTCATGAAACAATGTTGCAATTCACCATACTCTCTAAGGATAAGACTCATTAAATTCTGTGTCACCTCATATTTACATATGGTGATCATTAATAAAGGCAGTGAATAATGGTTCTACTGAAGCATGCACCATTTGAAAAACTAGAAGTAAGGTGTGACATGATACAGATTATTAAATTCCATGCATTTGACAAAATTACATTTTAGTTTGCCTTTTATTTCATTTCAGCCAAGTAATTTTTAGTGTAAAATTCAATACAACAAAACTTTGTGTTATGCCTATTTGCTTAGTTTCCACTGCAAATGCAGAGCTTGTAGAAATGAAAATGCCATAAATGGAGTTGTGACCTTTTGGAAAACAGTTAATGTTAGCCAATGTTTTTCACAAGACTACAGTATACTTAAGATCTTATTGCTTGGCATTCTGCACTCGGATATTAAATACCTGCTCTTATTTTTTAGATTAGATTTTTAATATTTGTTTTTTTTTGGTAAAATAAGAGTCATATACAGTACAGGCCAAAAGTTTGGACACACCTCCTCATTCAATGTGTTTTCTTTATTTTCATGACCATTTACATTGGTAGATTCTCACTGAAGGCATCAAATCAATGGTATTTCAGGTGACTACCTGTTGAAGCTCATTGAGAGAATGCCAAGAGTGTGCAAAGCAGTAATCAGAGCAAAGGGTGGCTATTTTGAAGAAACTAGAATATAAAACATGTTTTCAGTTATTTCACCTTTTTTGTTAAGTACATAACTCCACATGTGTTAATTCATAGTTTTGATGCCTTCAGTGTGAATCTACCAATGTAAATGGTCATGAAAATAAAGAAAACACATTGAATGAGGAGGTGTGTCCAAACTTTTGGCCTGTACTGTAGTTAAGACTGAGAAATATGATCAAGGTTATTTTGAAACTTCAGTTAGTAATGCGAATTTATATAGGCTAAATTTAAAAGAGCTTAAAAAAACTGTGCATGTTTTATTTTTTACAACAATATCAACACATAATAAATAGTAAGTGCATGAAAAGTCAGGAGAACTTAGAAGGGACCAAATATCTACGATTGATGTTATCAATACACAGGTACAAATATTTCTTTTAGAATACCCTGTGGTAATGAACAAAAAATATTGAAGGCAGCCATCAATCCATGTTCTGTTTCTGTATAATTAATTCACTCTAAGTGATCCCTTGCGTCTGCTGTCTACAATAAAAATTTGCCTTCCAGATAGAAGACCCCGCAAGCAAACTGAATAATAGCCTTTCAAATGTAACATATGATGTTCTACACTGATAATCATTGTAAAAATAATACTAATAAGGAAATCTTTATTGTCATTGTACCAGAACAATTGAATTGTAAAAGCTACAACTGTAAAATGGTGCAAGTACAAACAATGACGAGCAAATAATATAAAAGGCACACATCCTATGAAAAATAAATACATAAAAGGGCAGAAAATTATTATTCACTAAAGTAATCGTCATATGTACTGGAGGAAAAAAAAGTAACAGTTCTAGGAGTTCATAAAATTTAAAATTCTGATGGCTCAAGGATAAAAACTATCTGCAAATCTTTTTATTTTACTTTTAATGCTCTTGTATCGCCTGCTGGAGGGCAGTAGTGTGAACAGTGAGTGGCCAGGATGGGAAACGTCTTTAATGATTTTTCTGGCTTTGCAGAGGCACTGGAGAGATCTTCCAGGGAGGGCAGAGAGCAGCCAATGATTTTGTCTGGCATGGATATTACCCTGTGCAGAGCTTTCCTGTCGCTGCTGTACAGCCAGCACACCATGTTGTAATAAAGTATGCAAAAACACTGTCAATGCTTGAGTAGTAGAAGGTCAACAGCAGCTTCTCCTTCATTACCACTTTCTGGAGAACTTTCACGAAATGCAATCGCTGCTGTGACATTTTGACCACCGCTAGAATGGGCAGGTCCTCAGAAATGTAAGTTCCTAGGAACTAAAGGCAGGCAACCCTCTCCAGTAGGTCCCCATTGATGTATAGAAGGGCTGGCTCTGCGCCTCCTGAAGTCAATGACCATGTCTTTAGTTTTGCAAGTGTTGAGTGTTCCTGGACCACCACACTGACAGCTTCTGCACCCTGTCCCTGTATGCTGACTCATCGTCACTGGTTGTGAGACCTACCACAGTGGAATCATCAGCGATCCCGATGATAGTATTGCTGGAATAACTAGATGTACAGTCATAAGCGTACAGGGCATTGATAAGTGGGGTCAATACACAGCCCTGAAGGGAGCCAGTGCTAAGTGTGAGGGTGTAGGAATTTTGGGGGCCAATTCTAACAGTTTGTGGGTGGCCAATGAGAAAATCCTTTATCCCAGCACAGAAGTAGGGGGAAAATGTTCAGGATATACAGCTTATTGATTAGTTTGGTAGGGATGACTGTATTAAACACTGAGCTATAATCGACCAATAGCATCCTTACATAGGTCTCTGACTGTTCCTGACGGCTCATCACTGTTTGGATGGTTGTACTGATGGCATCTTCCTTGTATCTATTTGATCTAAACGAAAACTGGTGAAGGTCGAAGGTGGGAGGGAAGCTGGCTTTAATGTGCTGAGCGAAATGTCTTTCAAAACATTTCATGACTGTTACATATTTATGCAATTGGTCTATAGTCATTAAGGTTATTGTTGACTGACTTTTTAGGGACAGGGATAATAGTGGCCGACTTAAGATATGGGGAACAGTGGCCTGCATCAGTGACAGATTAAATAACTTAAAAAGGACTCCTGCCAACTGGTCAGCACAAGTTTTAATTACAATGCTAAGTATGCTGTCTGATCCAGCAGCTTTCCTCGGTTCACTGTCTTGAGCACCCATCTCACTTCAAGTTCCTGAAGAATGAGTATGTTGCAGCTGGAACTCAGCAGGGTCAAAGAGTCCGTGTGAGATCACTTTGCCACAAAGTGGGTAAAGAAAAAATTTAGTTCCTATGACAATGAGGCATCAGCATAGATTGGCACATGTGTATTGCTTTTGTAGCTGTTGAATTGTTGTATTCCCTGCAATACCTACCATGGGTTATTGTCTATCAGGTGGGCGTTTACCTTACTCTTGCAGACCATTTTGGCAGTTTTGATGCCTCTTCTAAGATTTGTTCTTGGAGAACTGTACCAGGCTTTATCCCCTAATCTGAATGCAATGTCTTGGGTTCTCATTGACTAAACCTCACTGGTCATCCATTATTTTGGTTAGGGTAGACCTGTATGTGTTTATCCACTGTAACCACATTAGTGCAGAACTTAAATTAGCTTAGTACAGTTTGTGTGCTCCTCTAATTGTTCAAAAATGGACTATTCTGTGCTTTCAAAACAGTCCTGCAGCTGCAAGAAGGCCTACTTTAATCCAGGTTTTGATGGTTTTATGGATGGCTTGAGTTTATGCTGGGATGAGGAGCAATGAGAGATAGTCAGAGAAGCCCAGATGTGGAAGAGGTACCGCACTGTAAGCATGCTTTAGGTTGGAATAAACTTGGTCCAGCTTGTTGTTCCCCCTGGTGAAGCACTGTACATATCTGCACACATTTGGGGAGTACAGTCTTTAGGCATGCTTGATTAAAATCACCAACCACAATGTGTACACCGTCAAGATATGCCTGTTGATCACAACATGTATACAGGCAAGAGCTGAGCTAATGTTAGCATTAGGAGGGATAAAAACAGCAGTAATGATCACTAATGTCGGCTCACATGGTAGATAGAAAGGTCTGCATAAAACTGTTATTGCTTCCAAATCAGAAGAGCTGTGCGTGCATAAAATCTTATTATTTGTACACCAGTCATTGTTTACATCTAGAAGGATGTGCATTTTACTATACTCTGAAAACACAAACACTCTTTTAAAAAAAAAAAAAGGCCATGTGATTACACAGCAAATCAGTCTATAGCCAGGAGGTATTAGTAATACTATATTCTGTAATAAAAGCAACACGTGAATTATCACCTTACGAGCATATCTACTCATTATGTATTGAAGTTTGTTAAAAACAAAAATAATCTTTCTAATAAGTAATTTTATGTTATCTGTGACAGAAGCCAGCTCACCAATCACTTAACTTCTAATAATTTGATGGAACCCTTTCAGTCTGGTTTCAGGGTGCAGCACAGCTGTGAAACTGCTCTTGTTCAGGTAACCAATGATTTGCTTATGGCAGCAGACTCTTCAGAATATTCATTCTGTTAGACCTCAGTGCAGCATTTGACACTGTCAGACATGACATTCTACTGTCCAGAATGGAGAACATGCTGGGTATCTCTGGCACTGCCCTCCAGTGGTTCATGTCCTATCTGACTGTTAGGCAAGAGTTTGTTAGTCTTGGCAACAGCAGATCCAGCTCAGCACCAGTCACACAAGGAGTTCCTCAGGGCTCTGGCCCTCTTCTCTTCTATATTTATATTCTTCCCCTTGGCCATATTATTCGTAGCTATGGACTGGGTTATCATTTTTATGCAGAGGACACTCAACTCTATTTCACTGTCAAAAGTGCAACTTTATCAGAGTTTTCTCAGGTCATAACTTGCCTCAGTGAAATTAAAACCTGGAAGGAGCAGAACTCTTTAAAATTAAATTGCAACAAAACTGAACTCCTGTAAACTGGCACTAAAGTGCTACTTAAGAAAATGAGCTCCTTTTCAGTCACTCTTGATGGTGATCTCATCAGACCATCCTCTGAAACATTAAGAAACTTTCTGTCACCTCCGTAACATATCCCGTGTTCACTCATTCCTCTCCTTTTCTAATGCTAAGAAACTTGTCCGTGCTTTTATCACATCCCACATCAATTATTGTAACTCACTGCTGGCAGGGGCTCCTTCTAATCTTATATCACAGCTCCAGTTGATTCAAAACTCTGGTGCAAGAGTCCTTACACAAACCAGCAACAGTGAGCACATCACACCCATCCTGCTTCGCCTACACTGGCTCCCTGTGTCTTACGGGATTGAATATAAAATTCTATTAATAACCTACACAGCTTTAAATGGCCTTGAACCGGACTACATCAGTGACCTTCTAAATCACTATGCTTCTGTTCGTCTACTAAAGTCCTCTGGTTCTGGTAATCTTGTTGTGCCTCACATTAACCTGCACTCTATGGGTGACAGGACCTTCAGCTCCATAGCACCCAGACTTTGGAATGACATCCCGAAATTATATCAGCTGACTTCATTCATTCTTCTCCAAAACAACTTAAAAGTCATCCATTTAGGAAGGCTTTTAACTTAACTTAACATTCTGCCCTTTCTTTCAGTTAACCTGTCTGTCCAGGTGCGAAGGATAATTTATTTGTCTGTCATATCGCAAATCAGGTTATTTGTTAAGTTTTTCTTTTAATACTGAATTTAGTATTATACTCTGGTTTATTGTTCTTTATTCTATTTAATGCTTTGTTATCTCTTTCATTGTTCTATTCAGGAAAACATATCCTTTTAATACTGAATTTAGTATTATACTCTGGTTTATTGTTCTTTATTCTATTTAATGCTTTGTTATCTCTTTCATTGTTCTATTCAGGAAAACATATCCAATGTTACATATACCCTGCTGTTTTTTTTTTGTTTTTGTTTTTTTTCCCCCCAAAGACACTGTGAAGCGTCTTGAGCATGGGAAAGACGCTATATAAATAAAATGTATTATTATTATTAAACAGGTCTGAAAGCATTACCTGGTTCTTGAGCACATGCAGTGCCAATTCATGTTCTTTCTGTCTGCTGGCCAACTGTTCTTTCAGTTCATTCGTAGTCTGTAGGGGAACAATAGCATGAATAAAGTAACTACAAAATTAGGATACTCATTACTTTGTTATGTAGAGTTAGTACTACACATACAAGTGAGGAAATCAACTTAAAATGCAAGATCAATTAATTTCATAGCACATACAGATCTTTGCAAAAAGGAACATGAATAAAATTACCAGAGACAAAGGGAACCTCTGAACACTATATATTATAGGCAATGCCACTCCAATTTCAAAATAAATAGGATACTCCAGAAAGCAATTAAGAGCAAATGATCAAAGATTAGTATTACATACAGCACCCCGAGCTTGAAGATGACAATTCTGTACTATAACATAAATGAATTAAAATTATTTAAATACTACACCAGAGTGAAGCTAAGTTCTTGGATGGTTCTGAATCTGCTACCTTAAATCGTTGTTAGACACTGCCACTTCTTAGCTAGAATGTCACTTGTTTAGAATATCTGAATTGGTTATGTCATAGCTGCTTTTCATTTCCAGGTCAGACGACCTCTGTTGTGACCAGACCAAAAGATTGCTGAGGGTGCAGGGTTAATACAAAAAAGAAGTTTTTTCAGGAGTTGAAAGAAAAGGAGCAGTGGCTGTGCTCAGCACAGAGCCAGGTATGCAAAGTTAACACAGAGAACTTGGCTATTGTTTAATAAAACATACATAGAATTTAAGCAGTAATTAAGCTATTAGCAATTTCTTTTCAGTAGTGTTGAAATATTTAATATATAAGATTACAGGAGTGTGTCAATATCTATATTTATATTATTTGGTAGACAGTTTATTTACTTATAGCTGGTAGGTACTATACCACCATAGTTTGCCACTACAACTTTTTATTTCTATGAGTTAGTTAGTTAGCGGTGACTGGGTTTTTGAGTAGTTAATATTTTACTTGTCTTAGACATTACTTTCTCCAACCTTACCTCTTATTTGTTTATTTATTTAGCGAAAAAAAAGTTTCTTTTAAATATATTCTTTAGTGTGTGTTTTTTGTGGCCCCCTTTCCTCCAATCTATGTTTAGACTTACTGGTATACCTCTATGCCTGTAGTAGGCATTAACAATGGAAATAATATATATTCAAATCTTCTGATACCATTAACTTAATTATACCAAACGAAGCTACTGATCCTAATTAACAATATTTAGTGCTAGGTTCTCTGAATAATGAATGTCTAAGTTATAGATTTGTTATTATTAGCTATCAGGCTACAACTAAAATTAAAATTAGAATGTTCATAAAACAGAACATTAGTTCAAGCAAAGACAACAACTGCTATTAAAATAACAAACTAAAACAGGCCTAAAGTTTAAGCATAACCAAATCATTAAAACCACAGCAGTGTTGCTTATTCACATCAACTGCACTGTCACTTATTTACTTTAACTACAATATATAAACTTTTTAATAAAATTAATCAGACTTTGATTTATTTCTGCCTGTTTAACAACTACCTAAAAATAAAATGAATATGCATTTAACATTTTATTTTAGTAACTGTAGCTATAGCTTTCTGTATTTTCTCTGTGCACTGCAGTAGGTAATGGTGTCACTGTCCCTTTGGTAACATTACACTGGTCTGCAAAAATGTTTTTTTTTTTTTTCCCCCAGTTACAGTCAAAAATTTTACCTGTTCTTTATAGATGTGAGGGAGCGGAATAAAAACCTGGCAAAAGAATTGCTCTATCACATCCAGTTTTGAAAGATGAAGGTTTAAAATTAAAAAAAACTACTTTAGTGAAAAAAATTTAAAGATTATTTACAATTGTACAAATTACACAATTGTTTTAAATACAACTATTTTCAAAAAGTAGTCACATGGTAGTTATAATCCTCTGATTTTGATTTATGGCAGATGTACGAACAGATACCAGCTAACAAACTCAATCCCCCTTTCCACTATAACATCTCTCCATCTTAGTAATGTCCTGGTGGAACCTCTCACTATGTTCATCTGAGACCACTTCCATGTTAACAGGGCAATAAATTCAAATCATGGTGTATGAATTAGATTTTTAAAGACATGTTGCACCAAAAAGAGAAGGTCTATAGTATTCCCAAGAATTACACACTTTGTTTTTTCTTCAATTAAGGAAAGGTGTATATTCTTTTACTATTTGTTTAGCAGTTACTTTTCTCCCAAAACAGTTTTTCACTGTGAAAATTTTTTCATGTGAAAATTGTTGGTGTCTGTCTGTACACTGTGTATACTGTATAAACAGTCCAAAACTAGAATTGTTTATCTATGAAATAGACATGTTGAAAAATTTAACTGCTTTTTTATGTTGAGTGAAGGGTATTTTTTAAACTTTCCTATTTATCTTTTGTCAGCATTAACTTAGATTTTTTAATTTTTTTTTTAAACAGGTTGAAGAGAACTACCAAGTAAAAAGTAGTTTATCATAAACATCTAAGCAAAATCAAATTTAACTAATATAGTTTAGAGATGTGGTAGACTAGACCCTATCCAGCTGGCAGGGTAAAACCTACCCTGGGTGAGGCTTCAATAATTCTAAAGACAGATTCATGAACAATCAATCAACTAGTATACTTGTTATTTATATGCAAAAAGACTATACTGTACATATATAAAGGCACATCACACCTTAAACTTATATAAACCAAGAAAGCAATAAAACAATATACATACAAGAAACAGCATGCTAAAACTCTGTTTCCTAGCCTGCAAACACTATGAATAGACTTAAAACATTAGAAGTATTAGTATCTCTTATTAACATGCAGGTGTCCAAAACAGTATTTTTCAGTTATTTGAAGAATTTAGAACTAACACAAATGACAGAGAAATACAAAACAGAGCGTAACAGGGACCAAGTATATAGAGTGAATTTGTAAAGTATTCAGACCTCTATTACTTTCAATACACTTTGTGTTGTAGATTTAATTTTAAAGAGATACATGTTTCATTTTTACCAACAATCTACACTCAATAATCCATAATGACAAAGTGAAAACATGTTTTCATAAAAGTCTGCAAATTTATTAAAAATCAAACACTGAGATCTCTCATTTATATAAATATTCACACTTTTTGCTGTAACTCTCCAAACTCTGGTCTGGTGAATTGTTAGCTTTCATTTTTCTTATCTAGAACAGGGGTCCCCAAATCTGGTCCTGGAGGGCACTAGTGGCTACAGGTTTTCATTCTAACCCTTTTTTAATAGGTGCACTGGTTTTGCAGCTAATTAACTTCTTTTGAATTAATATTGACTTATTTTTAAAATTTGTTCCCCAGAATTTCTTTATCATTCCTCTGAATTGCGTCATTTCTTTCCTTAAACGGCACCCAAACAGATATGAAATGTGAAGTGACTAAGCCAACAGAAGACCAACTAAGTCAGAGCTTCAAACTACAACCAATTTCATTCCAACCAGCTACTTAATTAGGTGCAGGGTCTTGTTGTTAATTAAACCCATTCTTTAATTCCATGGATTATTGCTGCTCTCACTGTGCAATAGCATACATTTTGAAAATTGTTGATTTTCTCTTTTCTAAGAGCAGTGTTAAAAATGTTGTGTGGATATGATCAGATCAATATTCCTGAGACCATCATCTTTCTTTATTTTCAGATATTGCTCGCTGGTCATGTTTTGGCTCCTTTTATGATTTTTGGCTGCTAATTAAGGAAAAAAAACAATTAAGTCTTTAAGAGCAAATCAAATTAATTTAAAAGAAGTTAATTAGCAGCAAAAACGGGTCACTAATTAAGAAAAGGGCTAGAATGAAAACCTGAAGCCACTAGGTTCATTGGGGACCCAGATATAGAACTTAACTGTATTTAACCATTGCCAAGCTGAATTGATTAGACATAGTTTATGAATGCTCACACACCACTGTATACAGGTTCCCACAATTCATAATACATATCAGGACAAAAAACAATTCTCTGTAGACCTCTGTGATCAATGTTTGGTGAAGGTATGAATCTAAAATCATTTCTAATGAGTGCTCTCTGGAGCACAGTTGCCTCCATAATTGTGATATGGAAACAATTTTGCACTCTAGTTATTAGGTAGCTAATTAGAGATTTTCTAAAACCTGTTGATATGAAACAGATTGAAACTATAGCAATTCACAAAGGCATTCCCTTCTTAACTGTTCAAATAATATTGAACACTAAAACAACACTGTATTATGGTGGTGGGAAAAGTATAAAAAAGAAAAATTATTCTGATGAATATATGTATATGCAATGAACTTAGATGACAAAGAATTCAGTTCAGACTTCGGCAGGAACACTCTGGGAAACACTGTGTACCTGAAGGGACAAGTGCTTTCATAGATTTTGGATAAAAATATATTGCAAGCCAGAAGGGCATTTAAACTGATTACTGAGATTTCAAGACCAACCAAGAGTATGCAAATCTGCCTAATAATATGTTCTACAAAAAGGGAAGTTCAAACAATTTATTTTTGTCCACAAGAAAAACAGTTCAACTAATTTTTATTATTAGCATAAAAAGGGGGCTAAAGTACAAAAGGTATGCATTAAAAAGGTATTTCAAAAAAGATCTAAAGCAAACGGTGGCATGAGATTATTTAACCTATGGTTTTATTACAGGATTGCAAATATTTGTCTTGTCAGAATATGGTAGGAATCAGAACCCAGTATGTGTGCCTTTAGTAACTGCGTTAATTATCCTTAAGGTTTCTGCACAAGGAAATTATTCTCTACTATAGTACTCATCCAGCTTGAACGAGAATACCTTTCAAACAGCTCCAAGATAAACCTAAACAAAGGATCAATAAGAGCTTTATGCATCCCTTTAGACAGTATATCCAGTAAGATTCAATCAGTGGTTTTCAAAGCAAGGAAACACATATTGAACCACCTAGGAAAACCTGAATATTTCAGACAGACACAATGCGAGCAATTGCCTGTGGTCCATTTTTTAAAGCCGAGTGATGATTTTACCTAAATATTCTGATATAGATATGATATATTTAAAAGGTATTCCTGCAGCAGACAGGTACTCTCAAGTGTACAACACAGGGAATACTTAATTAATGATAAATGTAGCAATTGCATATCAGCAAGCAGTATAGAATCGTTCTGAACCTTTATATTCAGTTATCACTGTAACCTTTTATTTAAAATGTGCATCACTGCAATGCCTATGCTGAGGCTAGATACCTGATTAACTGCCTGTAGATCAGCCTGAAGCTTCTGATTGCGGATGTTTAAAGATTTCAGGTCTTCCTCTTTCTTCTGTTGAATCTCATCAATTTTTGTCCTAGACAAAGAATAATAATAATAATGATAATAATATGCAAGTAGGTACATCAGTGTCTGTAGAGAGTTTAAAAAAAAAAAAACACACACACACCCACACACACACCAAGCAGTTATTGGACCAACTGATGCTTTTCTATTAAACATGTCAGGTTCAAGACAGAACTGCAGGAGGAATTCAAGCCTTCCTAAGTGAACTTCTACACAGCAGCGGTTATGGAATCTGTAGTGTAAAATATAACCTGAAACACATACTAACGCTTTCTTCTTTCAATTGGATGTGTTTATCAATCACTATGAAAAGCTCTCAATAATGAAGCCCTTGGTTATAAGTGAGCAGTTCTATTATATACATAGTATGTTAATATTGACACTGCAAATAATAGCATTTTATTTGATCCATAAATCTTTGCTACTAATTATAAGTAGTACATTTTAACTTTTGTTAGATAGTATGGGTTGCTCTCCTTCATATATTAAAAATATGGAAAAACATCTTCCAGTACAAAGGAGATCGCAGTACTATTGACTAACTCAGCATCAGATATTCAAAACTATAAAAATTTACAAGTTATTAAACTTGCTGTCTACTTTTCCAAGACAAAGTGAATATTAACAATTTTGCCTTTTACCTTTAAGGGAACCTCCAGAACATTACGGAATAACAGATTCTACTCTGAAAATTTGGTTTCTGTTATAAATTATGAAGAAAAAAAAAGAAATACACTATTTGTTTAGGTACTCAATATAATACAGGCAGTCCCCGAGTTACGTACGAGATAGGGACTGTAGGTTTGTACTTAAGTTGAATTTGTATCCAAGTCGGAACAGTTACATTATTTTAATAAATGCTATTGTTGGCAACTGTAACCAAGTGCTCTGCCAATGAATGATGAAGTTTCACCTCTTTCTGACCTTTATTACAGTGATCCCTCCTCGATCGCGGATGTTGCGTTCCAGAACCCCCCGCAAAAGGTGAAAATCCGCACAGTAAAAACCATATGTTCATATTGCTATTTTTATATATTTTAAACCCTTATAAACTCTCCCACACTCTTATAAACATTCCCCACACAGTTATACAGCATAAACCCTTCATATTCTCTTAGATATTAGGTAAGATTCATTGAAATTATGTATGTAAACACACTCTTTATATACACTAAAACCTAAATATTATTTTAAAGATATCAAGCGTCTCCAATATCACATATGGTACTGCCATTACTATTATATTATGACTGGATTTACATTTGTACTAAAAACATACAGTAGCACTTGAAATCAACCAAAAAATGTTTGTTTTTGGTAAAAATGAATTCTTTTTATGTGACAATACCTCTTCCTTAGAGGCAAAAGTTTAAAAGTAAAAGCCATACAATGAAAAGGGTGAAATGCAGAAAAAAAACAGACACTGGATTGAAGACGACTGGAAAAGTGCATTATGGCCAGCATTCTGTAGTCAACTTTTCTTTGTTTCAGATAACACTGGTATTTGGCATGAATTATAGGAAGAAGCCAATTGAGGATCTGTACAGTGCCTGTTTCTCACACTACAGACTCTTTTGTACAGACTCCACTTAAATGCCATATTTCTGATTATGCTTTTATTATTACAAAAGCTTTAAAGTTTCTATTTTATAGGTCCTTTTCAGTTTAAACACTGCTTATTTAATTAATTCAGCTAGAGCAGGGTTTTCACAGTCAGTCTGTGTGGGCAGATAACTGGATGCACATTGCTTAAAACAATGGGATGTATGTAAAATATTACATTTTCAGGGCACCTGAATAACCTTTTTGCTGCAGCTGTAAAGGTGGGAAGAAAGAAAGAAAGATAGATAGTTTGAATTAGTCTTGTATGTTATTTCCTGATCGATTGTTTCCATGCATAGGATTGAACTGCAATACATTGGAGATTTGTGCAAGAAGCAACAGAGGTAAACTGTCATTTTGAAATAAATACAGAATTTGGAAACAGAAACTGATGTGAAGGTGCACCACTCAACCAAATCAACGGCAATGCATAGCACTTTTTGCTAGGGGGCATGAAAGAATCCATTAATTAGTAAGATATGTGTGAAAGCACGTCTTTAGGTGGGTTAAAAGCCTTGAGTGTAACTGGGTTGCAATGTGGGAAATAATGACCAGGATGGAGGTTCTTTCAAAGGTTTTAAGACATGTGTGATGCTAAAGCAACACTTTCTACACCAATATCATTCTTGAACTGCGTGTTAAACGCTAACAGCTTGCATCAAATAAACAGATGGTTTTATTTTTGTATGAAATGCCTGTATAAAATACAGGTAGTCCCCAGGTTATGGACATCTGATCTACGACATACAAACAAACACTGTAGTGTCCCTCGGGTGGCTCCCAGCAGCATGCGGATTCACTGCCCGCCCACCACACATGGCTGCCCATTCATTCTCGGTGGGTGTCTGGTAATGCTGCAAGTGGTGACCCGCTTGTGGCTGAACGGAGGCTATTGAGGGTGAACGGGGCAGCAGGGGGTAGCATTGTAGTGTGCCTCGGATGGCTGCGTGTTGAATGGGGGCGGTGGTGTGGCGGACGCTGCAAGCAGCATACTGTAGTGGAGGTGACTGTAAGGTGGGCTGGTGATGAATTACCCCTCACTGCCCCCATTTATTCTCAATAGCAAGCCTGCTTGTACTGTTACACACTTGAGATTTTTTTTTGTTTGCTGTTCTTCAGAAATGGCTTGTGGATGGCAGCCATTAAAGCCCATTATATAAGAAACTCTTGTATCTCCAATTTTCATTTAGTAGCGAGATTAACATTTCTTCACTGCTGTTGCTACAAAAAAAAAACATTTTTGGGGAGAGTATTTCATTGATAGAGAAAATAGTGATTTATCAAAGACAGTGTTCTGTAAACACCATATTTTTTAATATGTGACATAAGCTCCCATTACCTGCTGTCATTATACAGAGTCTCCTTTTCCATCTGTAAGCGGACATAGCTGAAAGAGATAACCATATAAATGTAAGCAAGTCTGTTACAATACTGCAGCTGATCAAACACAGTTAAATACAGTAAAGTGTGCTATTAAATAAATTTTTTTCTTGAATATGAAAATGCATAAAAGAGACACCATCTTCATTACAATTCACATAAATAAATACATTTTATTTCATGCCATAATACATTATTTTTAATTTAAGCTTGGAATCTTAGAAAGTTAGACTAATCAAACAGGTAACTTTCCCCCAACTTAGGTCATTAATCAGTATTTATCCAACTCTTGCAAAAATAAGTTGAATTCTAGAGTATAATTTCAGACAAGAGACAAACACGTATTCAAAACAGCATACAAGTGGTACCTCAGTATACGTCCTTAATCTGTTCCAGGTCCTTGGACTTTTACCAATTAGGACGCATACCAAACAAATTTTTCCCATAAGAAATAATGGGAAAATGATTAATCCGTTCCCATGAAAAAAAATCCTATTGTTATTGGCATATTATACATTGATGGGGTTGTATACAATTTAAACACTGCTTAATACTAAAATACATAAATACAGAAGCAATTAGATGAAATAAATGAAAATTTAACCTCACTTTACTTTTTAATAACGTCTTTGTTTTTCACAATCATAGATACCGTCGCTCTCGGCATACGGTATGCAGCAGCCAAGTCCCGAATACGCATGCCACCTTCATACTTTTCAACAATCGATTCAAATTTACATGAAAAAAAACACAAAATCACGTTGTGACGATGTGGGTTTGCTGCATGCTCCCATCTGTTGTCCAGGAGGCCTTGAACCTTACACCGTCGGTAATTACCGATGAGCTCAGCAGTGAGGCACAACAAAGCAAGGGGTGGTAAAAAAGTGCAAAGTGATTTTATTAAAACAATCAACAAAACAAGGTGTTCAAATTAAAGTGCAGTGTCCAAAGTTCCAATAAATAAATCCATAAAATCAGAAGTGAAACGTGGATCATAAAAACAATAGAAAAAAAGTCTTCTTAAAAACAACAATGTTAAAATACAGCAGGAAGCATTCTTTTAAAAAAAAACACAACAAGAAGCCCGGTGCTTTTTTACCTGGTGGCCACCCTGCTTCCTCCGTCTGGGCTTCTCAACAGGGGAGTCACCCTACTTGCAGCTGACCTTCACTCTGCCTACTTCAGCTGTCGCTCCTCCCGACAGCAACTTGGGATCCACAGCGACCAGGGCGTCCAATGCTGGGAAATACTGTACACTCGCCCAAGTCCCGACTCCCGCTGCCTTACGCGGAGAGTCATCCTCCTTACGGTCAATCCCGCTCCATGATCACTCAGCGGGAGTGACCACTACTACTATTCCCTGGGTGTCGGCTCAACACCCAGGCTCCCTGTTCAGCTGCAATGCAAGCCTGCACTTGCTCTCTCTCCACTGCTTCCTCATTTCTCCTGCAACCTCCCGTCCATCCATTCTTTCTTTCTCTCTCTTTATCCTCCCCTTCTAGCCAACTCGTGCTCCTATTTATCAAGAGGGCATGGCAGCTGAAATCAGCAGCCCCAGGAACAATCACAAATGTGGATGGTTTCTCACCTGTGCACTTAGGTGAGAAACGCCCCATCGAGAATCGCCCTGAGAACCGCTTCAGCCACACAACCACCACGCCCCATAACCAAGCCGCGAGCGCAGTGATTATTTATTTTAAAACTGGCCTTTGACAGGATCTGTGGGCCCGCTATACCAGACACGTGAAAATTCACAGAGAGTTATAGCGTGGGCTGTTCACTGAATGCTAGCAACTGGCACACTGACGCTCGTGGGCAGTCGTGACTTTTGTCTCGAGAGAGGTAAACAAGGGTAGCATGCGGCGTTCTAGCACGCAAGTCGTATTCCAAACAAAGGATGTATACCAAGCAAAATTTTTCGCATCCAAACAGGACGTGCACCAAGTTGGACTTATTCCAAAGCGGACGTACAGTGGTGTGAAAAACTATTTGCCCCCTTCCTGATTTCTTATTCTTTTGCATGTTTGTCACACAAAATGTTTCTGATCATCAAACACATTTAACCATTAGTCAAATATAAACACAAGTAAACACAAAATGCAGTTTTTAAATGATGGTTTTTATTATTTAGGGAGAAAAAAAATCCAAACCTACATGGCCCTGTGTGGAAAAAGTAATTACCCCCTTGTTAAGAAATAACCTAACTGTGGTGTATCACACCTGAGTTCAATTTCCGTAGCCACCCCAGGCCTGATTACTGCCACACCTGTTTCAATCAAGAAATCACTTAAATAGGAGCTGCCTGACACAGAGAAGTAGACCAAAAGCACCTCAAAAGCTAGACATCATGCCAAAATCCAAAGAAATTCAGGAACAAATGAGAACAGAAGTAATTGAGATCTATCAGTCTGGTAAAGGTTATAAAGCCATTTCTAAAGCTTTGGGATTCAGCAAACCACAGTGAGAGCCATTATCCACAAATGGCAAAAACATGGAACAGTGGTGAACCTTCCCAGGAGTGGCCGGCCGACCAAAATTACCCCAAGAGCGCAGAGACGACTCATCTGAGAGGTCACAAAAGACCCCAGGACAATGTCTAAAGAACTGCAGGCCTCACTTGCCTCAATTAACGTCAGTGTTCACGACTCCACCATAAGAAAGAGACTGGGCAAAAACAGCCTGCATGGCAGATTTCCAAGACGCAAACCACTGTTAAGCAAAAAGAACATTAGAGCTCGTCTCAATTTTGCTAAGAAACATCTCAATGATTGCCAAGACTTTTGGGAAAATACCTTGTGGACTAATGAGACAAAAGTTGAACTTTTTGGAAGGCAAATGTCCCGTCACATCTGGCGTAAAAGGAACACAGCATTTCAGAAAAAGAACATCATACCAACAGTAAAATATGGTGGTGGTAGTGTGATGGTCTGGGGTTGTTTTGCTGCTTCATGACCTGGAAGGCTTGCTGTGATAGATGGAACCATGAATTCTACTGTCTACCAAAAAATCCTGAAGGAGAATGGCCGGCCATCTGTTCGTCAACTCAAGTTGAAGCAATCTTGGGTGCTGCAACAGGACAATGACCCAAAACACACCAGCAAATCCACCTCTGAATGGCTGAAGAAAAACAAAATGAAGACTTTGGAGTGACCTAGTCAAAGTCCTGACCTGAATCCAATTGAGATGCTATGGCATGACCTTAAAAAGGCGGTTCATGCTAGAAAATCCTCAAATAAAGCTGAATTACAACAATTCTGCAAAGATGAGTGGGCCAAAATTCCTCCAGAGCACTGTAAAAGACTCATTGCAAGTTATCGCAAACGCTTGATTGCAGTTATTGCTGCTAAGGGTGGCCCAACCAGTTATTAGGTTCAGGGGGCAATTACTTTTTCACACAGGGCCATGTAGGTTTGGATTTTTTTTCTCCCTAAATAATAAAAATCATCATGTAAAAACTGCAATTTGTGTTTACTTGTGTTATATTTGACTAATGGTTAAACGTGTTTGATGATCAGAAACATTTTGTGTGACAAACATGCAAAAGAATAAGAAATCAGGAAGGGGGCAAATAGTTTTTCACACCACTGTATACCGAGATACCACTTTACTGTCCCAGTTTTGATGTCAAACAGTAATATTATCACAGTCTAATATACTAAAGTGTCTCCTTCAAAATGTAAATACAAAAACAAAACAAAATTGCTAATATATATTTGCTACCAAAAAGAGCAATTATAGCATACATTATATGCTTTAGAATGCTGCATTACAGGAAAAAAAAGGAAAGAAGAATTTTATTTGCAGGTTAAGCACAAGATACAAGATTATCATTATAAAAATTCAAAGGAATGGACCTAAAAGCTACTGGCTACTACTGGTTTTCTTCCTATATTTATAACTGATCCAATATAACCATTTACTTTCACTTAATTCTTTTACATTTGCAATTGTTAATTTCCTAAATACTTTTTTAATATGAGCAATAAATGAATGATTTTACAGACCCTTTACATAATTAATTTCTTCAAAAACTTTCCAAATACCACAAAAAAACAAACCTTTCTTGCTTCTTTTTCAATTTTTCTGATACCTGAAAAAAAACGGAGACAGAAAAGTATATCAAGTCAAGACTGAACATGAAACAGGATGCAATGTTATTGTAGGACAGTTGTCCCCAACCTATGGGCCGCTTAAAAGAACAGAAATATATATATATTTTTTTTTTTATTTCTATTTGGTTTAATGTTGAAGTCTGTAGGGTGTTTTACTTTGAAAAATGACCACAGATCATGTCGGCACAACAATGACTATGTTCTGTTGTTTATGTATCTTAACAGCCACTGTAGGTAAGGAAGTAGGAGGGGCGGTATTAAGTAAGGTTTTGATGTGCATGCAGATTTATTTGTTTGTGGTGTACAATTAACTGTTGATAAATTTCAATAACTGTGATAACTCGTCATTCAACATGGTGAAGAAGTCATCAGTAACAAAGTTTCATAGAAGTGCTATGAGTGACTGAAGTGTGCATAGTAACTGAATATACATTGACTGCATGGCAGAAGGATTTCATACAACCAAATCTCTAATGTTTGAAGGCAATGTCACAGAGAACTGGTGTGTTTGAACAGGAACACCATATTTTCATAGCGGCTGCACATTCAGGCAAAGAAACACTCACATAAGCATTTATACTTAAATTTGACAGGCTATGTTGAAGGGTTGATATAATGTTTAATTCTTGAATGTGTTTAAAGAAAGTATTTAAGCAAACTTCTTCATGTACTTTGAAATAAGGAACAAAGTTAAAGAGGGAGGATGTAGCACAGTGAATATGTTATGTTGCTCATGTACCTTGATAACCACTGTAGTTAAGAAAGTAGGGCAAGAGGTATTAAGTAAGATTTGGATGTGCGTGCAGATTTATTTGATTGTGGTGTACAATAAACTGTTGTTTACTTTTAATAACTGTGACCACTCATCGTTCAACAATGCCCCCATCATTTCCATTAGTTCTGATGTTTGATAAATTAAGTCCACAAGCTACCCCTAGCTAAAATGAGTATAAAACAAATACCAATTGAGAGCTTCTTTAAAAACAGGAAAAGACCCAATGATGAGACAGTTGGAGACTCCAAGACTGCCAACAAAATGAAAGTTGCATTTATTGTAATTAACAATAGTATTCATTATTTAAATGAAGTTAACAATTTCTCTGTAAAATGTACCACACATACTTTAATTCATTTCATCATGAAAGTGATATCTAGTATAAATCTAAGGCTTCTAAATGTGCAGAGAGCTGGAATATCATGCATTTAATGTGTTCTATGTTGTAATTGCTGTTGTCAGTTCAGGAGAAAGCTCCAGAAGCACGTAGCGATTAACAACAGGGTTGGTTTTAAGATGAAGTTTACGATGGTCTACTTTACTAGTGAGCTGATTGACTTCTGGTCTGTCGCTCTGACATCACATGTGATGAAGACCATGGAGTAGCTGCTGTTTTACCACCTGAGGCCACAGGGCCGCCACGCCCTCGACCCTCTGCAGTTCGCATACCAGAAGAGGACGGGAGCGGAGGATGCCATCCTCTATATGCTACACCGATCCCTCTCTCACTTGGACTAAGGCAGTGGTGCTGTAAGAATTATGTTTCTGGACTTCTCTAGCGCCTTCAAAACCATCCAACCTCTGCTCCTTAGGGACAAGCTGACAGAGATGGGAGTAGATTCATGCCTGGTGGCATGGATCGTGGACTATCTTGCAGACACACCTCAGTATATGTGTCTCGAGAACTGCAGGTCCCGACACTGTGGTCAGCAACACAGGAGTGCTGCAGGGGACTGTAGTTTATCCGGTCCCGTTCAGCCTATATACATCGGACTTCCAATACAACTTGGAGTCTTGCCACATGCAAAAGCTCGCTGACGACACTGCTATCGTGGGCTGCATCAGGAGTGGGCAGGAGGAGGAGTACAGGAACCTAATCAAGGACTTTCTTAAATGGTGCGACTCAAACCTCCTACAACTGAACACCAGCAAAACCAAGGAGCTGGTGGTGGATTTTTGGAGGACCAGGCCACTCCTGGACCCCGTGACCATCAGAGGTGACTGTGAACAGAGGGTGCAGACCTGCAAATACCTGGGAGTGCAGCTGGATTATAAATTGGATTGGACTGCCAATACTGATGCTCTGTGCAAGAGAGGACAAATCCGACTATAATTTGTTAGAAGGCTGATGTCTTTCAACATCTGCAATAAGATGCTGCAGATGTTCTATCAGACGTTTGTGGCGAGCGACCTCTTCAAGGCAGTGGTGTGATGGTGAGGTAGCATAAAGAAGTGGGATGCCTCACGCCTGGACAAACTGGTGAGGAAGGCAGGCTCTATTGTAGGCACCGAGCTGGACAGTTTGACATCCGTGGCAGAGAGACAGGCGCTGAGCAGGCTCCTGTCAATCATGGAGAATCCACTGCATCCACTAAACCGTATCATCTCCAGACAGAGAAGCAGCTTCAGCGACAGACTGCTGTCACTGTCCTGTTCCACTGAGTAATAAAGTATCTATTTAATGATAATAAACTATGAGGTTAAAGTGGACATTGAGATTAAAGTCAAAATTTCCACTTTAATCACAAAAAAGACCTTTTCACTGCGTCCTTAATTTTTTTTCTCAGTGGCTCAAATACACTGCCATATATTCTGATGCTGTTATGAAGAGAAAAAATTAAAAAAAGACAGCACAGAAGATTGTAATTGGAGTCGTTTAAAATGTATCTTGCCATTATGTTGGGGAGTATCCTACACTTGAATATACAAGCACCACAAAACTGGATTTGTATGTCAGCATTTTGCTTCACCACATCAAACCATTCATCAAACATCGAAGCACGCACATCGATCCTGTAGGATTTGTAAAGCGGCTTTCTGTCACATGTAGGTGGTATATAGAGACTCGGACATCACATTCCAACTTGATCGCATTGCACCCCACGACTTTTTGCTGGTACTGCAACTTGTACACGCATCTCGTTAATTTCAGAGGACGTGCTGAGAAGGCGCATCAAATGAACGCTGGGAATGCGTGGCAGCCATGACGTGTGCGCTTTTTAAGTGTGAAGTATAAACCGCCCCCAACGATATCTTTGGTAGAAATTAAAAGAGAAACTTCTCTGATGAGACCAGCCATATTTATTTTTTTATTTTAATTACAGCAGACACTTATTGTGGGAGTATGGACAATACGTAAGCATGTGTTTAGTATAGTAGCTCATATTTTGAATTAGAAAACAGAAATGTTACAAAGAGCCAAGGTTATTAAAGTTAACGAAAACTAAAATAAAAACTGAAACTATTACTAAAAAAACATTTTAGTAGAAACAAACAAAATAATTAACAAAAGCTAAACTATTAAAGTAGATGACTAGTAATGACTAACTGAAATAAAAATGATAATTTAGTAAAAATATTTTTAGTTTTCATTTTTGAATGAATATTCTTGCCATTAGTCTTTAACCCTTGTAACTTTTAACTCTGAAAGAGAAAGTCATCCGCCACAAGCCATCCGCATATATTCATCCAGTGAATGGTGGCTGGTGATGGAGGGCAGGTGTTCACACAGCATTTGTGGTGAAACAGCAAGCCAAATATGGGCATGTAAAAAGAGTGTGAAATAAAAAGCAATTTACTGTGCCTCCTTTCTTTGCGCTTGTTCTATATCAAGGTGTAATTCAATTCAAATTTCGTAGATTTTTATTAAAATGTAATAAGCAGTTATATGAGGAATATGTAGTTTTTTTTTTTTGTTTTTTTTTAAAAAGTCATTAACAGTATTTTCAACCTGGTAACGCCTCTACTGAACTATAGGTAGGTAGTGGTACGAGATCTCGCGAGATCAGATTTGTCTGGCGAAATGCATCTGGTCTCGCGAGAATTGGCATGATGGAGTGTGAGGAAGAAGTAAGGATAGAAGATGCGCCCGCGACATTTAAATCATTGGTGTGGCAACATTTTGGATTCCTTGTGGAAATAAGAAATGGCGAAAAAATGACAAAGACAATTTGCAAACACTGTAAGAAATTAATACCGTACACCTCTGCTAACACAAGCACTATGCAAAAGCATTTAGAAAACAACCACAGCTCGTTACTAAAAGCTGCACCTGTGAAGAAAATGGAAAGCAATTCAGTTCGCATAAAAGGGCAAACAACCATAACAAATGCCTTTGCAGCTAAACTTCCACCATCCAATGCAAGAGCCACGACAATAACAAGAGACATCTGCGTTTTAATTGCAGCCGATATGAGACCATTTTCTGTGGTGGAAAATCTGGGATTTCGGCGACTCATCCACACACTGGAACCAAAGTATGCCATCCCGTCACGCGCATATTTTACTCGCACGGTGGTCCCGACCCTGTACAAAGAGTGCAAGGTAAACGTTGTACAGGCTCTGAAAGAGGCAGAAACCATCGCCATAACTACTGACGGTTGGACTTCTAGGTGTACACAGAGCTATATCACAATTACAGCCCACATTATCAACAGTAACTGGGAAATGGTACATTTTGTACTGCAGACGCGCCCACTTTTTGAATCACACACAGGGGAAAACGTCGCTGAAGTTTTACTAGAAGCTGTCACACAGTGGGGTCTTAAAAAGCCAAACCATTGCATCGCTATTGTAACACACAATGCGCGTAATATGGATGTGGCTGTGTGCGAGGCAGGATTTGAGCCGCACATCAAATACTTCGCGCACACAATAAATCTCGCTACACAGGCTGGCCTCGGTGTTGTGCGTGTCGCTCGTTTGCTCGGGCGGGTGAGACGTGTAACTGCTTTTTTTCACCAGAGTTCGACAGCTGCCACGGTACTGAAGTCTAAGCAGAAGCTGCAACAACTGCCACCGCACAAATTAATAATGGACGTCACCACGCGATGGAATTCATCATTGGATATGCTGGTTCGTTACCTGGAGCAGCAGGCTGCGCTCACCAGCCCAGAAATAAGACAAAATGCCCGAAACATTGACACACTGGATACCTGCGACATTGTCAATGCCGAATTTCTTGTGAAGCTGCTGAATCCTTTAAAGACAGCTACCACTGTCTTGTGTGAAGAGAAGAGGCCCACAGTGTCTCTCATCGTGCCACTGAAGAACATGATAGAACAAAACATGGCACCAAATGACAGTGATTCCCCCACTGTGGCCGACACAAAGAGAGCAATTCTCAGCAATATTTCAGGCAGATACAGTGGGGATGTATACAACTACCTGCTGGAGAGCACTGCGTTGGACCCAAGATTCCAGTCTCTACCGCAGCTAGACTGCATTCAGCGTGAGGCAGTCTTTCAGAGGATACAGAAAAGGGTGGAACAGTTGCAGCAAAACCAGGTATCATTGACTTGATTTTTTTTTCCCCTAGAAGATTTATGTTTCCAGTACTAAATTTTAATTGATTTAATAGGTTCATGCTGTATTTGTGTGTGTGTGTTGTAAACATGAGAGCATCAGAGTGAGTGTATTTGTGTTAAAAGAGAGAGGGGGACTGCTTTGCTGCTTGCTAATGTTAAAGCCAGTGTTTCTGCTGCTTGAAGCCCACAGATGAGAAGAGTATGGAGCGCAAGGAAGAGGCATCAGTTCATTGTTCCACACATGGGGCGAGGGGGCTCTTGAAGCTGAAGGCAGAGCTGAGTCAGACGAGGAACCTGCTTCCAAGAAGACAGCACTTGAGGATCTGCTAGGGGACTCTTTTTTGAAGACAGAACAGCCCAGCAAAGGAATTGAGAGGGAAACTGAACTTTACAGAAGAGAAGCATCTATCCCACTTAGTTGCTGCCCTCTGACAAGGTGGAGAGAAAACAGCTCCAAATATCCTTTGCCGTCTCCACTTGTCAAAGAATATCTTTCCATTCCTGCGACCTCTGTTCCAAGTGAGCGTGTCTTTTCAACTGCAGGAGACATAGTCACTGCCCAGAGGTCACAATTGCTGCCAGAAAATGTAGACATGCTTATATTCTTAAAAAAGAACATGACCATATCTTAGGCTGTTCTGTATAGGTCATTACCTCATTACCTACGTCTTAGCTCTTTTTCCATGCTTAAGAAAATTTTGTTCATTGTTTTGCACTCTGAGTTTTAAGACAGCACTACTTTGATAGTTACACTAATTATGGTTAATTGCACGTAAAGGGATATTTGTGTTGTTTATTATTTATTTTTATTTATACTATTTAATTTTATTGTGCAATTAATTGCCTATCAGTTTGTGGCAAAATATTTTACAGTGTTTACATGTTATTACTGCATATCATTCATCAAAATAGAAGTTTTATTTCAAAAAGTTGATTTCAAAATGGACATGCATTTTTTGCATTTTGTGTTTTTCAGTTAAATAAAAGGCTATTTTTGCTATATATTTAAACATTAAGGATTTCTTTAAAAAAAGTCTCCAAAAGTCTCGTCTCGTTCTCGTGAACCCAGTCTCGTGTCTTGTCTCGTGGGGAAAGCGTCTCGTCACACCCCTAGTAGGTAGGCAAAAGAGTCTGCCAAGTGATGAAAAACTAAACAAACTAAAGTGTTCTTGTATTTATTATATAGTTATTAATTTCTCTTTTTAGTTCATACTAGCCAACCCGCGGCATAACATATGCCACATAATCAGGCCGGTTTTTTAATGATTTTTAAGCACAGGGAGAAAATTAACATTTGAAAAATCGGTAATGTAATAAATTAGCAAGAAATGCAACATTACAACAATGCACGGAATGAACCAATACACAATCGTCCGTGACTGAAAACTGGCGGACCAATTTTGTTGATGTGAGCGAAGGAAATGTAGACGCGTGCCCTCTGTTCTGACAGATGCGTCGACGATGTATTGCTGGAAGAGTTTGCCACTGAAATGCAAGACACTAAATGAAGATCTCATGGTAAGCCTGAAAGCATAAAATTGAAGCTGTGTGACTCGCGTTCTTTTCGCGGTTCGCTTTTACTCAACATAGGTTAATTGTATGTGCCAGCCTGGATCTCCAAAAGGGAATAGCAGTGGAAAAACCATCACAGTTCATATTGAGAACAGAGATACGCTTGCAAGCATCTCCCCTTGGATATATGCAAATGTTGCATTGTGCAGGAAGTTCCCCATCTTCACCTACAAAGCAGCAACATCAGTTTGACAGGACGGGGCGTTTCCCAACTCATATCCAGACCTGGATTTTCCATGAACACCATTCGTGCAGCAGTAACAGAGTAACAGTGAGTGATAATGTCATGCATTTGCATGTAAGACTTTGCGAAGGGATTAACCTGGCGTATGATGTTGTCTAGTTGAAGCAACAAAATGTCACTGCAAGCGCTATTACATTCCTTTTGCAAACGCTGACTGGTAGCCTCAGCAGAATCGAAGATATATAGGTGACCGTATTGTGGTGACGTGTCAGGATTGTTATATAAAGGAGAGACCTGGTGATAAATTTGACCGTGGATTCTGAAAGCATACGGTTCTTGCCCAGATGGTTCAGCGATGTGTGCGCCCATTGACGCGAAAGCTAAAGCGGAGTTGTATTCCCTGATATGATCACAGTACTTTCGGGAGAGCGGGTTCTTGCCAGTCAAGAGGTCTTCCAATAAAAGAGGGGGCTAGGATAGTGGTGGCAAAGACACCTTGCCGGCATGACAACACTTAGTGTAATGTCCGGATTTGTTGACCTCTGCTGGACAATGAAGAGCATTGCAAGAAGCACATAGTGCGGTAGGTAGGTAGGCCAATGTTATGTTCTTGGACGTGAAAGGCGGTATCTTCTTGAAAAGCTGCAGAAAAGTAAATGCAATGTTTGTGCATGAAGGGAATTGGAATGAGTTGTGTCGAAGCATTGCAAGCAATGTTCACATTGCATAATTCGTTCTGTGGAGTGTGTTTTTAAATGCATGTTGAGAAATCTCTGCACTCGGAGCGTTTTTGAACAAATCGTGCATTCAAAGATCTTTTTGGAATGCGTTCGTTCAGTGGAGTGGGTGTGTAAATGTGCTTTGAGATATTTCTGCGTGTGAAGGGGGAGCAGTGTTGACACTGAAAAGAATTCATCAGGGAATGTGTTTTGAGATGGTTAGTAAGGTATCTCCATGCGTGAAAGTGCTTGTCGTAAATTTTGCATACAAATCTTTGCGTTGAATGGATCTGCATATGGTTGTGGAGATCCATCTCACCTGTGAAGTCCTCGTTACAAAATGTGCAATTGAAGGTGAGAGTAGAATGAGTTTGTAAGTGTTTTTTGAGAGCGCGAGTTGTCTCGAAGCATTGTTGGCAATGTGAACATTGCATTATTCGGTTAGTGTTGTGTTTTTTCAAATGTGCGTTCAGATATCTGTGCACTCTGAAGCTTTTGGAACAAAAGGTGCATTGAAAGTCCTGTGTGGAATGCGCGTGTTCAGGGTAGGGTGTCTTTAAATGTTTTTCAGGAAGAGGAGAGTGGGCAGGTGATGTCACATTAGTGTGGTGAGCAAGTGGGTGTGTCACCAGAAGGTTATCACGTGGGTATTTGAGAGGCATGAGAACCTCGTAATGCCCATGATCCAAAGGACCGCTAAAGAGCGGGGATATGAAGAGATGCTGGGCTGGATTGTAAACTTGAGGAGAGGCATGAGGACGTTCTTGGAAGTAAATGCTGATAGTAGCTGGAAGGATTTGGGACATTGCCACAATTTCTGCCTCGCTGCCATAGACTCCGGACATATTCATGTAATCAGCGTATTGTTGAGCAGACTGCATAACAATGCCTCTGAGACTAAGAACAACGGACACCACGTCACCAAGTTATCCCAATGTTGGCAAACAAAGGTAACAGCCATGTTACGAAGTTTGAGAGCAACAGTTTCGTCAATGACATTTCTCCAAAAAAACCCGACTGACAGAAAGCAGGAATTTCTATAACATTAAAAGAAGTGTTGTTTCCATGAAATACATTTGAAGCGGTAGCCATGGAGGGCAAAAGAATAGTCAAAGTTGCTCACAGCTGGGTTTGGACCGCAGCACAGACCAAAGTGAGTGAGTATGTGTTTGATGAGCTGTTTGATTTGGCAGGCAGTGGTCTGAGGTGCGTTCTTGAGCGCGTGGGAGGAGGGGTAGTTTCTGGGTGGGGCTTCGTTGTTCCTGTGACATGGTTTTTCATGGTGGACGCGGTCGGGTGTCGAAACCGAAAAGAATAATGAAAAGTCAATGTGGCTTAGGTGTGCATGTGGACTCCTAGCACAGACGAAAGGGGCTAACTGAGTGGTCGGTGAGTTTTTGCGTCCGGGCACATGGGCAGGCTGTGTGAATGCCTAGAGAGCGAGAGTAGAAGCAGGCCGGTGAAAAAGGAGTGTTAGTGGGTAGGGAAACGTCTTCCGTATTTCTGCAGGAGCATCTAAGACGACGCATGTTTGTCGCGGATGCGAATTGCTGTATGTAGCGTGTAAAACAGTTTGCCATGGTGCACGCGGTCGTGCGTCGTAACCGAAAACTCGGTTTTTAAAGACTGCTTACTTCATTGTGTTTTAACCTCAGTTGTAAAGGATTGTTTTAAAGATCCCATGGGATACCCCTCGCAAACCGTTTTACACGCTGCATATGGCAATTTACCTCCGCGAGAAACATGCCTTTATGAACAGTCAACGTGCAGGTGCATGTGGCCTCTACGACAGACGAATATAAATGACGCCGTTCTTTCCGTGTCATCGCGTCCGAGTTGGTGGGCGTGGCTCTGCAAGTTATCGTCGTATCCAATGGTATTGGAGTTGGTGGCCGTGGCTCCTTCCTGCGTGCGCCATCGGTGTCTTACTTGTCGGCGGCTCAGTGAATCCACGCCCCTTCCGGCGTGCTTTGTTGTCTTGCCTTAGTGAATTATTTATAGATAGACAGATAGACAGATTCACAGATTCACAGCTCAAAATACTTGATATTGTGAAAATAATCCAGTAGCAGAATTATATTTTAAAATATTTGACCCCATTTTTACAATGTTTCTCTCCCTCTCAAAGTAGATGATTGAAATATCATATTCTTTATGTTCTTAACATCAGCTATATCATACATACTGCATACCAGGGATTTTTCCTGCCTTGCGCCCAAACCTGTTGGGGTAGGCTCCAGGTTTCCTGCGATCCTACTCTGGATAAACAGGCTTATGTCAAGTATATATTGTTCTTAATCTCAGATGCTATCTCTGTCATGTTGCAGCTGTCCATACACATATTACCTGCTCTTACTCTGCTCATTAAAGGTTTACCATTCTTAGGCTATTCAAGTCTCACCACCCCTAACCTTCACATTACATGCTTGTTTTTCTTTGTTTCCCTCAATACAGCTAGGTGGGCTCTGGACACTGATTCAACTTCAAGAGTCCTGTTCTTCCTAAGCCCCCACGATCTTCATGATCACACCTGTCAGAATACAGGTGAATCTGTTTTCTAATTTTTGATACATTTTCTGTGCCTGATATCGAAACAGAGATCAATATGGTTGGTGGAAAATTAAGCACAGTATGGCAGGATATGTTGTGAGCTATAGACATTTTGAGTAAAAAACCCTCAATCATTAAAATTCACCTAAATTTCATTACAACTTGGCCCATTCTGGGCAATAAAGAAAAAAGTGCCAACAGTCAGCACAGATTTGTTCAGCACAAATGACAAAATTATAAAATTCTGTAAAATTGTTCATATTCAGTATCTGGTTTTGATTATGCTCGTTTTTATGAGAAAAAAACAAAACCAGATAGCAAATCATGTAGTGTAGTAAGCTTCCACTAACATTAAACTCATATCCAAATCCATTATGTGTACAGTTCTGTCTGATCGTGACAAAAAACTAAACCCCACAGGAGCTCCATGCCATAAATTTTTAAAACTAATAAATATAAAAATAAAATAGAAATATCTTTGTGAAAAAAAAAACTAAAAAATACATGATGAAGGAAAACTAAAACTAAACTGAATTTCCAAGTAATGTTACATAAAATATAGAAATAAGATCGAATAAAATCTATTTAAATAATTAATACATAAATTTACATACTCCAATACGAACGGAATTATTGGCCCAGAAAACGTTAATTATGTGGCTTTTCTACCATATTGCAAAGACATGTTAAACTGGCTAATTCCGATTAGCTTAAAAGACATTTTTCTATCAATAAATCCCTTTCACTTTATACCTACTTATTTGTTAATTTCAAAATGAAACCAGGAATACAGGATGAAATATAATGAGATGCTCGGGTACTAAACTGTTGTATTATATAAGTGATATTAAAGGACAAGCTCAATTAGGGCTTATTTACAAACCTTAGTGATCTCCTCTTGAAGTTTTGTCATCTCAGTTTGTTTAGATAACTGTAAGGGGAAAAATACTATTTACTTTGTTGCTTATACCACCTTCTTAGAAAAATCTGCACTCTCAAAACTTTAAACATAGCCTTATCTTAGAAGAAAGTTACAGGAATTAAAAGACAATATAATTTAAATAAAAATATTTTATAGAATAAAATATAAAATTAAGAATTTGCATGCCACATTTTTACACTCATTCCAGTTATGATAATTTTGTGAATTTCCCTATTATGTACTCAATTATATCCCCATTTTAGCTGAATAATCCAAGACCCAAGAGCTATTATAAATCAAATACATAATACACAAAATGATTTCCCACAGTTCTAAACCATAAAGGAAGTGGATTTAAAAAAACAAAACTTTTTCCTTAAAATAACGTGAAAACTCCTGCTCCAAACAATTCTGTAGCGGTGACAATACTATTAATAGTGTTATTTTTTTACTAATACAATTGTGTCGCATTAAAGAAATGCCTAGGTTAATGACTACATTATTCAAGAATATTTAACTTGTGTGGAAGCCACATTAGAATGTATGAAACAATGCAACCAAAAGTGAGGGGAAAAGCTGAAGTTCAAATTAATGGACAAAGACTAGACAGAAATAAACCGAGTGTCACTCATCATTGCAAATAGTGTAATTGATGGGAAAAATACTAAAGACTATTGTACAGAAAATGTATGTTCTTTATCATGTGTCATAACTTTGATATGCCTACAGTATAATGTAAATGTACAGTTCCATTCAAAAAATGACAACCCTACCCAAATTACATATTTTGTTGACATTTTCAGTAAATAAATAAATAATAATAATACAAATTAAACAGCAAACTAAAACAATGGCATTTTATGAAAATGTTAAAGTATAATTACAAGTTATCTGACAAACTAAAAAAATGTAAAAAAAAAAAAAAATATAGGAAATGTGACATTTGCAAAAGTCTGGGCTAAGAACTCGTTAGATCAATAGTTTGTTCTGGCTTAGCTCATCAGATGTTAGTCTGGTCTAGAATTGTCATTAGAAATTGTAAGCTGATCACAATTCCAGAGGCTAATAATAAATTCTTTGAATCTTCAAACATTGTGCAACACTCAGCAACCACAGGATCTTCTAAGCAACTGACTGACAACCTGAAAATTAAACTAACAGATGCCTACAAAGCAATGCAAGGCTAATAAAAGCTGTCAAAGCACTTCCAGCTACCAATTTCCACAGTCCAAAATGTTAAGAAATAACAGTTAAGAGGAGCCATGGAGGTCAAGACCATATCTGAAAGACCAAGATAATAGTTTGTGTACTGTACAGGAATACAAATCTAAACTCCCATATGAGTTCATGGGGACTGCATGCAGGTTTAGCTAGTTCTGCAATACAGCATTACTAATGAAGAAATGAACTTCAAGGAAAAGTCATTAGAAGAAAACATTACAAAAAAAAGTTTTAAGTATGCAAAGCACAATCTGCACAAGAAAGAGGCATTTTTGAAACCAAGTACTGTGGACAGATTAAGTTAAAATTGAACAGTTTAGTCACAACTACAAAAGTTTTGGTTGGAGAAAGAAATTTAAGGAACGAACGCTTTGCAAATTCTTAAATATGGGAATAGGTCTATTATGTTTTGGGGTTGTGTGTTAGCTAATAGCACAGGAAACACTGTGCGAGCACAGGGAAGAATGGATTCAAATAAATATTATTAAATACTTGAGGAGAATGTTAGTCAGGATATAGCAGCTGGTATAAATAGATAGCCCAAGGATATCTTATAGACATCAGCTAACTGCAAGGGGGAATGAGATGAAATTTCCAAAATGAGAATCCAAAGACTCAAAGTTGGCTACAAAAATGTTTGCAACTGTGATCTCTGCTGAAGTGGTTACTAAATACTGACTTTGTAAGGTACCCAAACATTTGCAAATGCCACATCTACTTTACTTTATTTAGATCATCAAATACTGTTTTATTTTGTTTACTGTCACAACTGCATTTACATTTTTTTCAAAATGTCAACAAAATATATAATTTGGCCGGGTTGACCAAACGTTTGCATGGAAATATATATTGCTTGGCATTAAACCAGTTCTGTGATCATGCTGGTACAATGCGCAACTGAGAGCTTCTTGTTGCATTCGATTAGTTTGTACTGCTTAATCAAATTTCTTCCTTTGCCTGGCTTAGTATATGCAGATCCTAAAAAGGTGTTAATTCACATTCACACTGAACGTTTATCTTGCACCCACTATAAGAAAGGAAATATTAGGTTTCACAAATACAAATATTGTGGAGTACTAATGACTGTTCGAAGTACTAATGTTAAGTTTGATTTTTAGTACCTCCAATGCTTGCAGTTGCTCTTTCAGCAATTTCTTTTCTTCTCTTTCCATTTGAAGCTGCAGCTCCACTTCTGTTATTAAAATCATGACACAAATTGACTGCTTTTTACTTTTACTATCATTCTAAACAAATAAACTGCTTTTAACATTTACTGTTACTCTACCTATTCAGGAAACAGAAGCAACAAAACAAAGATGTGCTTTTATATTGCCAGTTATTTTCTTTGGCTTAACATTTTTATGTATTTATCTACCCATTACCCAAAATGTAAACTATTTCTAGCAGTATAATGTGCTATATGTCAGTTTAGAAACTGAAAATATTTTTTTTTCCTAGAACATGATCGGTATAATGATAAATGAAATACTTCTTTTTTTTATTTTGTAGAAACCAAAAACTGCAAAATTATTTTTTTTTCTTTTAAAAAATGAGGAATTTTCTCTTTTTACTTCAGGTCATAAGGTTAAGATTTTGCTAACAGCAACCCCTTTCTTAAACAGTCTGTCATCTACTGAATTACCAACTGACATTAACCTATTGATGGCATTAAGTAACACGGCAAATAATATAATTTTTTTTTTTAATTATAATCCCCAATTCTTTATTCCAAGAAAGCAAAATAAAAACAACACTTGAAATTACCTAATCAGCTAAAGATCTTGTTATTCTGATGTTTGGTAATGATCTTTTGGAAATATTCCTTTTGTGGAAATCGCCACCTGATCTCAATTGCCATAGACAAACCCTGATGATGGGTTAGCATTAAATAGCATTGATATTTGAATGATAAAATATGTTTTAGTCATTCATTACCACAGTACAAATTCCAAAACACTATAGTGTACATTACACATTTCTACAACCACATAATCTTACAGACTACTAACTTTTTTCATTACTCACTTTATATCTTCTCATAGGTTATCCTTTCAGTATACTCACCACTGAGCTCCTTGATCCGCTGTTCCAGTATTGTATATTTTGCAGTTTCCTTCATAAATAGTCAACCAAGAATAATTAATGTACTTTAACTTATTCGTTCCTTGCTAAGAAAAAATGTATATGTAAAACTGGTCTTCAATTAATATGCATCATCATAGCATACTACTTATTTGTAGCTGGTAGTAGTGACTCTATTTTAACAAGCACACTATAGTTTGTTAACTGAACATGTTAATTTCATTTAAGTTATTTAGGTAGTGAGACCAGCTATGTTATATGGGTTGGAGGATGTGGCACTGACCAGAAAGCAGGAGACAGAGCTGGATGTGGCAGAGTTAAATATGTTAAGATTTACATTGGGTGTGACAAGGATGGATAGGATTAGAAATGAGTACATTAGAGTTTCACCTCAAGTTGGACGGTTGGGAGACAAAGTCAGAGAGGCAAGATTGTGATGGTTTGGAGATGTGCAGAGGACAGATGCTGAGTATATTGGGAGAAGGATGCTAAGGATAGAGCTGCTAGGGAAGAGAAAAAGAGGAAGGCCTAAGAGAAGGTTTATGGATGTGGTGAGAGAGGACATGCAGGTGATGGATGTAACAGAACAAGATGCAGAGGATAGAAAGATATGCAAAAAGATGATTTGCTGTGGTAACCCCTTAACGGGAGCAGCCGAAAGAAGAAGAAACAAAATTTGTAATTACCCTTTGCCAATTTTTAAACGTTCAGACTTTTTAAATTACTGTACTATTAACTGCAGAATACTGCAAAACAATGATTCATATATAAGCCCTTAAACTTTATTAAAAATTTATTTAAAAATTCCAGCACATCAGAAATACTTGAAATATCACAGAAGAAATTTAAATTTCCATTTGATATTAATACTTTACAATGCATAACAGAGTGTATTATCAGTTTCAAACTGCCACAAGTGCCAAAATGATTTTTTTGTTGTTTTTAATTAAAATTTAAACGAAGCTTGAATATAAGCTGGCTATAAGGGAAAAAAATCTTGCTAATAACATTTTCATTCATCTTCATGAGTGTGTTTCTCTAATTTGTACCTGATCATTATTCTCTGTGGGTATTCTGTCCACTGTCTCCCTTGATGCACTGTCTGTTTGTCCATGGGAGCTCTCGCCATCTCCTAGTGAAATGGCATTCTCATTTTCTGTACTCTGTATCCCATTCACACTTGTTCTTTTCGACGCATGTACTTCCAAGTCGTAACGCTTTTGCAAAGCTGGAAAGAAAAAAAAAACAAAAAAAAAAAACAACACCAAAGTATATCTCAGAATACTAATTTTTTACTGTACTTAAGTTTTCAAATAGTATTCTTAATGTTAATGGACATACAATGACTGAAGCCATAACCTATTTATATATACCTTTTACTACATTAACAGCTACAGCCTTAAAGTTACTTTTATCTTTTTCCAATACTGAATACTATAACAGATCTTTAAAAAAATAAATAAATAAAAAATATAAACAAATGTTAATTTTTAAAAAAATTGTCACATTGCTGACCTAACTGACACTAAATGTAAATGTCATTACATTTTGCTTTGAAGATTATTAATAAAAGAAATTAAAGCAAAAACAACAGCCAGTTTAAGATTTCACATTTCCTTCTAAGTAGTATAAACTAGAATCAAAAAATAAAACAAGGGTTTTGACTTCTAACAAAACCAAAAAACATGATGATTCTCTCTTAAAAAGATTTAACATTAAAATGTAATAGTGTTGTGTTTAGAGAGGAGATGTATTGTGTTTAGGGAGAAGGTCAGAATATTTGAGGTAAAACTCATGACTAAAGAGACAAATGATTCAATAAGTATCACATGTGTTGATGGTGTAAAAAATAATTCTGCAAATCAAAATTTAAAACAATGTCCTTAAATTTCTTTTTTAATGTTTCTGGAGAATTCACCTGCCATGTTCTTCTGCAATGCAGAATTTTCTGCTTGGAGACGAAGCAGCTCACCATCCACTGGGATAGACTCTGGTCTAGCAATCACTGATGCCACACCCAGTCCCTCACGCATTCTCTGGTTCTCCTGCTCCAGTTGTTCAATTTGAGAACACAACTTAATTAAAAAAAAATATATATATGCATCATATAAAAATGGTCCCAAGTATTACATATTTGATCTGTTGGCAGAATTGAATAGAAGTAAAATAAGTCAACGGGCTTATCCATTCACACATTTTTAGTCCCAATTTTATCCATTGGGAGTTGCAGGAAGTCAGACCCTACCCTTGTCACACTATATGCAAGGCAAGAACCAAACATTTTATCTTACATACACATTCATGATCGTCCATTTTTAACAGCTTTACCAAGTATACAGTGGTGTGAAAAACTATTTGCCCCCTTCCTGATTTCTTATTGTTTTGCATGTTTGTCACACAAAATGTTTCTGATCATCAAACACATTTAACCATTAGTCAAATATAACACAAGTAAACACAAAATGCAGTTTTTAAATGATGGTTTTTATTATTTTGGGAGAAAAAAAATCCAAACCTACATCATGGCCCTGTGTGAAAAAATAATTGCCCCCTTGTTAAAAAATAACCTAACTGTGGTGTATCACACCTGAGTTCAATTTCCGTAGCCACCCCCAGGCCTGATTACTGCCACACCTGTTTCAATCAAGAAATCACTTAAATGGGAGCTGCCTGACACAGAGAAGTAGACCAAAAGCACCTCAAAAGCTAGACATCATGCCAAGATCCAAAGAAATTCAGGAACAAATGAGAACAGAAGTAATTGAGATCTAGCAGTCTGGTAAAGGTTATAAAGCCATTTCTAAAGCTTTGAGACTCCAGCGAACCACAGTGAGAGCCATTATCCATAAATGGCAAAAACATGGAACAGTGGTGAACCTTCCTAGGAGTGGCTGGCCGACCAAAATTACCCCAAGAGCACAGAGACGACTCATCCGAGAGGTCACAAAAGACCACAGGACAACGTCTAAAGAACTGCAGGCCTCACTTGCCTCAATTAAGGTCAGTGTTCACGACTCCACCATAAGAAAGAGATTGGGCAAAATGGCCTGCATGGCAGATTTCAAGGCGCAAAACCACTGTTAAGCAAAAGAACATTAGGGCTCGTCTCAATTTTGCTAAGAAACATCTCAATGATTGCCAAGACTTTTGGGAAAATACCTTGTGGACTAATGAGACAAAAGTTGAACTTTTTGGAAGGCAAATGTCCCGTTACATCTGGCGTAAAAGGAACACAGCATTTCAGGAAAAGAACATCATACCAACAGTAAAATATGGTGGTGGTAGTGTGATGGTCTGGGGTTGTTTTGCTGCTTCAGGACCTGGAAGGCTTGCTGTGATAGATGGAACCATGAATTCTACTGTCTACCAAAAAATCCTGAAGGAGAATGTCTGGCCATCTGTTCGTCAACTCAAGCTGAAGCGATCTTGGGTGCTGCAACAGGACAATGACCCAAAACACACCAGCAAATCCACCTCTGAATGGCTGAAGAAAAACAAAATGAAGACTTTGGAGTGGCCTAGTCAAAGTCCTGACCTGGATCCAATTGAGATGCTATGGCATGACCTTAAAAAGGCGGTTCATGCTAGAAAACCCTCAAATAAAGCTGAATTACAACAATTCTGCAAAGATGAGTGGGCCAAAATTCCTCCAGAGCGCTGTAAAGACTCATTGCAAGTTATCATAAGCGCTTGATTGCAGTTATTGCTGCTAAGGGTGGCCCAACCAGTTATTAGGTTCAGGGGGCAATTACTTTTTCACACAGGGCCATGAAGGTTTGGATTTTTTTTTCTCCCTAAATAATAAAAATCATCATTTAAAAACTGCACTTTGTGTTTACTTGTGTTATATCTGACTAATGGTTAAATGTGTTTGATGATTAGAAACATTTTGTGTAACAAACATGCAAAAGAATAAGAAATCAGGAAGGGGGCAAATAGTTTAAAATACAGTGGTGTGAAAAACTAAGGTATTAACTTATTTGGTGTCTTTAGCAATACCTTTCCAAACTCATTCAAAAAGACTTCTTACTCAGTTATCAGCATAAGGATGAAACTCTTCAAAGTAAAGCAAACAAATTATAATAATCATATCAAATTGAGGCCTACTTTTTATCAAGTAAACAAATTCTTACAGACCTCTATAGTATAGGTTTGCCAGATCACCTATACTGGGGCTCCACAGTAAAATCCTTGAGAGAAAATTATTCAATACCTTTGAAAGTAATCAATTTTCTGCAGGACAAAAGATTTGTACACGTATTTATCCATTCAGTATTTTTAATGTGAACTTTTCTGCCGTAACAATACATTTCCAAAATCAAAATAAACCATTTTCTGTAGATATTTAATTGAAGAAGAAAAACTAAAAAGTTAGTGTTTGCATAAGTATTCAAGCCCTACACATTAATACACTGAAGAACACTTTTTTTTGCAATAACAGCCTTAATTCTTCTGGGGTATATATGTACAAGTTGTGCACATTGTTCAGGAGTTAGTCGTCTCCCTTCTTCTTAGCTGAATTTATACAGTTCCTCTATGTTTAGGCCTCTGGAGAGCAGTTAATATTAATAAACAATAACAAATAATAATAATACATTTAATTTAAATATAGTGCCTTTCCAATGTTTTCAAGTAGTGCCACAGATTTTTAATAGGGTTAATATCAGGGCCTTGACTTGGTCATTCCTAACCTTTCTGTTTTTTTAGCCATTCCAGTGTCACTTTGGCCTTATGCTTAGGGTCACTGTCATACTGAAAGATAATTCTTCTCCCGAGTCACAGGTTAATAGCAGACTGGAACAAATTCTCCTGCAATATTGTGCAGTAAACGTGCCCATCCATTGTCCCTTCAACTCTGACAAAATATTATATTTTGACTCTGGAAGTGTATTGTTACAGCATAAGAGTACATTACATTATGTGTACATTGTACACATTTATCCATTAAAATACTGAGCGGATAAGTGTGTATAAATCTTTTGTCATGCAGAAAACTGAAGACTTTCAAGAGAATTAAATACTTTTCAGGATTTAAAGAATCCCTGGAGTGCAGGACCCCATACAAAGATGGAGGGAACATACAAATTCAGAGTCAGTGGAAGAACAGAAATTTAATAACTAAAAGCAGGACTCAACATTATACAGTAGGCCATTTATGCCCCCAGTGGTAGATTCAACAAAAAGTATTTTTATAAGTACCTTGGACAGCTCCTGCATGAGTGTGCTGTTTTGCAGTCTAAAGTCATCTTCTTGACTGTGTAGTTTGCCTTGCAGCATTTCATTTTCACTTAAAAGTGCATCAACCTCCTAAAAATACATAGATACTTATTCCAGAGCTTACTTTGCAAAGATTCCCTCATAACACACATTTTACACAACTGACATTATTTTTTGCAAACAAACAATTGTTGGTTTATGCTTACTCACACTGCTTAATCTTTTGTCTTAAGCATGATGTAACAATTAAGTTCTGCATGCTTTCTGCAAATCAAGAAATGCAATCCATATTGTATGAAGAAAAACAAAATCACCAACCTGAGCTTTCTTGCTCTTATTAAGGGCCTGAAAAACAGTAAGAAAAAAAAACATCTCATAGGTCACAGCAGCTGATCATTATTGAAATAGTTAAGATTTTAAAGATTCTGCATCCCATGCCATTTTTCAGAACCCATCTTCTACACTGCAATATTTAATAACAATACAATTTTAAAGTTTTATGTATGTTGACAAGAGTCTGGATTTAGGGTTTTAAACTTCTAAAAAACCTGAAGTATTTAATCCATTAGACTAAAATTTTAATGTTGCATCATAAGTAAACAGGATTTCTGAGAGTTCAGACTACCTTCTGTGCTTTGGTGAAGTCCTTCTCAAGAGCTGTGCTCCTAACCCGAAGAGCTGCAAGCTCTATATATAAAAATGGAAAATAAATAATGTCATAATAAATTCTTCACTTGGTTAATGCAGATCCTAACAAAAAGTACACGTTAAAGACAAAGGAACATTAATTTAAAATGAAGCACAACCACCAGTCTGATGACAGAAGATTTTGAAGGAAAAAAAATCTGTCAAAACACAGCAAACTCCATTAAAAAAAACAGAGAATCTGAGTACAACAAGGTGTCTTTGAAAATGAAGTATCCCGACAAGAAGTGTAAATGCTGATGAGAAATAAATAGCAGCTCCAAAGGAAATTATGGCAACACTCTGCTAAAAGTTACATCAGATTCTAAAATCTTTTGAGCTCAAAGTATTAGTTTTTCAAAACAAGAGGAAACTGTACATCACCTTGAGAATACTAACTGTACTTTCAAGGATAGGGGTGGCAGTTGAGACAATTCCTTGTCAGTAAAAGGTTGCGCTTACAGTAGTAATTGAAAACAGATACATAGCAATTGTACTCCTGGCACTAACATCAAAGCCTGATTAAATTAACCATCTGCTAGTGCTTCATATAGTAAGTTTTACCAAATGAATATAAGACTGCACAAGTGAGCAGAATACTATATATGCCAAAAAAAAAAAAAAAATAGTCAAGTGTACACATTCTGATGCTTAGAAATATTGTGCCAGTGTTGGTGTTACCAGTGTTCCCAGAAGGAGGCGTTTCATCTCGCAGTGCACTTTGGATATCATCGATAGGAACCGCAGCACATGGCTTGATGGCAACCCCAGTCTGTACCAGAGCGTGGATAAGCAGGCAGTTACAAAGTTACAAAGTAGTTTGTTAGAGGAATCTGTGAGCAAGTGACATACCATCTATGGTCTAGTGACCCATGTCTTGTTTACAGAGGAACTGAAGCATTACGTACATCTGAATCTGTTCCTCGGAGAGTCACAGTCCAGGCGGCTGATGGAACAGTCCTTACAGATGACACTGCAGTTGTGACTCACCGAGCAGGCTACTTTGAGCAGCTGTTTAACACTAGAATCACTGAAGCCTAATAAAAAAGTAATACCAGGCCATTTTATGTGCCTTTGCACCTCTTCATCAGCGTATTTGTTTTGCAAATGTGTCAATCAGCACAAACAGCAAGCAGAGTGCTAACCCTTCCCCCACCCACGCAGCTGAAGTTCTCCCAGCTCAAGTTTGTTAAACTGGGTGTAAGGTGCCTTGAGTGGTAAATACAGTAATCCCTTGCTATATCGCGCTTCGACTTTCGCAGCTTCACTCTATCGCGGATTTTAAATGTAAGCATATCTAAATATATATCACAGACTTTTCGCTGGTTCGCGGATTTCTGCGGACAATGTGTCTTTTAATTTATGGTACATGCTTCCTCAGTTTGTTTGCCCAGTTCATTTCATACAAGGGAATCTATTGGCGGATGGCTTAGAAGCTACCCAATCAGAGCATGCATTACATATTAACTGAAACTCCTCAATGATACAAGATATGGTCTGGAACGCAACCCCCGCAATTGAGGAGGGATTTCTGTATATCATTACTAGCCAACCCGCGGCGTACCATACGCCACATAATCAGGCCGGTTTTTTAATGATTTTTAAGCACAGGGAGAAAATGAACATTTGAAAAATCGGTAATGTAATAAATCAGCAAGAAAAGCAACATTGTAACAATGCACGGAATGAACCAACACACAATCATCCTTGACTGAAAACTGGCGGACCGCCATCGCTCATGTGCCCACCTCCAACTCGTCACTTGAGTCGTTGTCGTCTTTGCAAAGTCCAGATGCACCTGTGACTCACGTAGACTTTCCGTGTTCCTGCAGGAGCATCTAAGAAGACGCAGGTTTGTCGCAGATGCGAATTGCTGTATGTAGCGTGTAAAAAAGTTTGCTATGGTGGATGCGGCCGTGCATCGTAACCGAAAACTCGGTTTTTAAAGACTGCTTACTTCTTGGAGTTGGTGGGCGTGACTCCTTACTGCATGCGCCATAGGTGTCTTACTTGTCGGCGGCTTAGTGAATCCATGCCCCTTCTGGCATGTTTTCCATGGGTGTCTTGCCTTAGTGAATTATATATATAGATTTGGAATACATGCATTTCATGTGTGTTCCATTTCTACAATAATCTGGATAAATGTAGGATGACAGGAAATGCGAGCCAAGAAATGTTGAACACATAACTAAAGCAGAAACTTTATGTATTGAATACTTTTTTCCTTTGGTTATATCCTCTTTAATAAAACCCCTATGTGCGTCCAGGTGTCCGTGTGTGTCTTCTGGTGAAGTGCGCATGCGCAGGGCCACACATGTTCAGTCTCTCCCTGTGCATTCCCTGTGAAGAGAGAGAGAGAGAGACAAACACACACACACAGGCGCACGAGAGAGAGAGAGACACACACACACACAGGTGCGCGAGAGAGAGAGAGAGAGACACACACACACACAGGCGCCCACGTGCATTGTTGCAATGTTACTTTTCTTTGTTGTTTATTAAATGTTCATTTTTTTTCCCTGTGCTTAAAACTCATTAAAAAAAAGTGTTTTTAGCGAGCGTTTCGTAGCACTATAGAGCGAACTCTTGCAGTGTTAGTTTTCTCTATTGTTCAAGGTTTTCTCAGTGTTATTCAATGTTTTTACATTTAGTTTACTATTATGATGTGCATTCTATGGTGTAATTAACTATATTTGTGCTTAAAAACTTAAAAAATATATATATATATTTACATACAATTAATCCTTTCCAGACCATATGAACTGTATTTACATACAATCCTATAGGGGAAATGACTTCGGTTTCAATGTATTACTGTCAGAGAAAATTACAGGCATTTACGGAAATGCAAACCAGTACTACTGCGAGAGAAAATTAAAGGCACACAATACAGTGACACATATTACAGTCACATACAAGGTCCCTTGACATTTAATATAGACTGTTCCTACTAATGTTTATGCATTACTGTTCTAGCTCCCGTTATTGTAACGGGCTTAATGTCTAGTTCTTGAATAAAGGCACAATTGTTTTGTTATACCTTTTGTGAAAGTGTTTTTGATATTTGAATTTCAGTATTCACACATTATACATGTCACGTCAGCATTTTGACAATTATTAGTAGAACATGAAAAAAAAGTTTGTTTTAGTTATGTGTTCAACATCTCTTGCCTGTATTGCACTCCCGATATCTATGCAAAAGGACGATGGTCCAAGTCTTTCCAGTCCTGGTGCTTCCTGTCTTGCTATAATTTGCAAGACATGGACGCTCTCCAGTGAACCGAGACAAACACTGGAATCCTTCTGTACCGTGTCTCTTCGGAGAATCCTTGGGTACTGCTGGTTTGACTTTGTGTCGAATGAGTGGTAGCTTACAGAATCCCAAATGAGGCACATTACCAGCATTGTGAGGGAGCATCAGCTACGGCATTACTGCCATGTGGGGCAATTCCCCAAGGATGATCCAGAACGCAGGATCCTCATTGTTGAGGACCTGAGCAGCTGGACCAGGCCAATGGGACACCCACATAACACCTGGCTGCGGCAGACAGATGATCATTTCCAGAGGGTAGGACTGGACTGTATGTCTGCCTGGGGGATTGCCAACCAGGATCCTGAGCTGTTTTGTCGTGTGGAGGTTGCAGCAAAGCACTGTACCAGTGCATGCTCCCCAACCTGACCTAACCTGTTACTCATTTAAAGGTTTAGATGAGACCACAGATTATGTCATACCTTACTGATTTATAGTACCATAAAACTGACTGATCATTAACTGTATTTAAGTTTTGTTAAAAAAAAAAAAAATCATTCAAATCAGGACGATCAGCATCATTCATGGCAGACCACAGTGGTTTTATTGCTGGCTAACTCATATTGGTACTATTTAAATTTGCTTTATTTACTGTGTATAAACCATGTTTAGGATTGAAAATTGTACAAATGTTAAATTTTTAGGACAACATGACTACTTCTCCTAACTGCCTTTGTCTAACCTGTGCCAAGCAAAGACCTATTACTGAAAATATCAGCTCACTTTTCAAATACTTTCTCCACATAGCTTGGCATGAAAAAAAGAGACTACACCACAATTTCTACTTTCTGGCAGCATGTAAAATGTTTTATCAGTCATCAGTTTTGCTGCCTAAACTAATTCTGTGTTAAACATTGCACACAATCGGGAAAACTGACACAAGCGGTTAAATATAAGCTTCCACTTTCTCCCCAAATATGAAATGTAATTCAATTTGACGTTTAAGAAAATCAATATGAAAAACCCAATATTGCAATATTCAGCGCTTTAATTTTCCACAACTTTTTCTGAACATTAAATAAAATCCACAATACCGCTGGGGTGCTTTCTAAACAGGACTACATTGACTCTGGCCATGCTGCCTGGCGGCAATGAGCATGAGAAAAAAAATGGAGTGAGGATCAGAAGAGGAAGCATTTAGAACAGGTAGGGTTAGCACTGCTGTTTGCAAATATTTTAGTTTCCCCCCCCCCAAGATGACAATCGGATAGCTAAACTAACCAGTAATTTACATCACACCAGAAGTTAGTTGTCCACACAGTATAAATCCTCATCAATCCATTTAATACTCTCCAATCTCTCCAATACTGAAAAGTTACAAGGGAAAAAAAACAGCAGCGTTATAGTGTACTTGTGTCTGAATTATTCAGTGTCTGCGTAACATATATGGGGTAAACTGCATTCTAGCCAATTTTTTTTTCCCCATTATGAGGTTATATTTTTGCATAGCAGGTAAACTGACCTTCCTAATTAAAACCAGGGCTGTGGAGTCGGTAGATAAATGCTCCGACTCCCCGACTCCGACTCCTCTGTATGTATATACTATGCTAATGTATTTTCTACATCCATTGAAGGAAAGGAAGGCAACATACATGTCATTTCACCAAAGAACTACTGGCTAGGAAGCCAACACTCTACTATAATGCCAGATTAAAGACAAACACAATTGATTGGCGGCGCGGATTGCGGGTGTCCACATGGAGGGCAGATCCAGCTTGCGGAAAATCTCGACCACCGCCCCCATTCAAAGTAATGTGATGCCTCGGTCTGCTGCAGTGGCTGTCTCCTCTGTCAGCCAGCCGGAAGTTTAGTGCATTTTGTCACTCACCGGCCAGCTGATCAGCAGAACGAGCCCCTGCTGGAGACAGGTAGGGAGATCTGTGTTCTCGGCTCCTTCAGCCCCCTTCACTAGCACATAGTGAAGGGGAGCCGAGCTGAGAACACACCAGATGATTTTCAGGCGTTTGACGCGCGATGACTCGTTGAACGGCCGAAAAATCGGCAGCGCATCTGTAAATGTATGGGGGGCTTTAGGCTAGGTTCACAGTTCCCTGTAACAGTGGAACACAACACAATGGAAAGCGGTGCCGCACCTTACCTGTGCATTACATCCCATATAGTGACGCATACAGTCAATGAAAAGCATGCTTCATGGTTACTTGATATGTTCGTTTTGTGGTAACATTATGCACTGCATGCATTGGGCTTTATTCTTACAGCAGAGAAGTAGTTCATTATGACTGTTTGTGAATTTGGACATTTCAACTTACTTTTTTAATTCCCATTTAAATTTAGTAGGAGTCGGAGTCGGTTAACTTTTTGCCGAGTCCGACTCCAGGTACCCAAAATTGTCTCCGACTCCCACTCCACAGCCATGATTAAAACAGTGTAAACAAAGTGCATTCATTCTGAATTACAATTTATAAATATTGTAATGACCTTTGGTTAGGTTTAGAAAATGGAAGAATGGATTTATCACTTTAGTTTCTTCAGCAGCTGAACCCACTTTCACCTTCCTTGGCCACTCCTTCAAAACACACAGGTCTTCTGCGTCTCAATGTGCTGTGTGTGTGTGACTACTTCACACAAAGGCCACCACATACACCATCAGCATCACCCCGCTCACCTAGGCTCCACGAGCACATCCAAGGCTCACCAGTAGCCATGCACTCAGGTTGATTGGCTTTAGCAGTGGGAAAACGCACTCAAAGTGCTTTTTAACTTCTCTGAATGTGCACCCCAACCCCTGGCAGCTCCTGCAAGTGTTTTATAGCGAGCTTCTTCAAAATATCCTCAATCACTTTGATGGCCTGCAACTACCTGAGGAGCATGTCCCTCTCAGGTCTGGACCCAGGGGCACTACCCTACACTGTCTTGCTTATATTTGAATCTTTTAAGATTATTTGGAGGAAGTCAAATATATAACGATATTACGTTGTGAGCAAATGTTAGTCATAGGATAATAAAATATTAATTAATGAAATAAAAATCTGTCATTTTATAATGCCAGATTTTAATAGGGAGAAGCTACTTCATTGTTTATTCAGATTGACACTGAAAACGAAGCTTCACTATATAATTTAAAATGCTCCGTGTCACCACCCACCTCAGAATTTCAATCACCCCTTATAGATTCTTACCTGGTATCAGCTATGCAAAGTACCTATCTATAATGTAGAGAAATAAAAAGATTCAAGAAGCTGTTAAGAGCACTGGATATAAAATATGAGTTGCCATTCCAAAAAAGGAGTTCTTACTATGCCAGTGTTATAACATAGATGCCCACATACGTCTTAAACTGTTATAGACCAAAGAAAAAGAAAAAAAAAAGCACAGATATAAAATATATAATTTGGAACGACTACAAATAATGGCAATCATAAAACATTATGTTAAATGTTCTTTGCCTTCAAATTAGGTTTAGGTTTAGTTTATTTATATAGCACATTTACAACAGCCACACGACTGACAAATTAGTATAATGCTATATTCTCATGCACTATGATCAGAGATTAATGCGGTAATGAATCAAGAGCTTTGTTCACTGACTGGCAAACACAGATTCAATACAAACAATGGAAACTCGGATAAGCAGAAGAGATACAAAACATGATTGATAAAAAAAGTTATTTGAGTGGTTTCTTTAAGGCACAGCTATTCATGAAATTGTTATTTCAAAAAAGAAAAAAGATCTTTTGCTAAAATATTGTATATTTGTGGGAAAATATATTATGTTTTGGACTTTACATAGAAAACAAGTATTTACATTTCTACATGGTACTGATCTTCAGTCTTGAATGGGTTTTGAAAACATATTGAGACATAATGAATATCGTATCAAAACAATTGTATCATTAATTACATACAAGTGAAATATAAATTACCCTTCAACTGCCAATCATTACCAACTGAAAGGGGGACAATAAAGTCAGAGATTATTAAAAACTAAAACGCACACATTCTCAAAGGTGGCCAGGTCTAAAGTGACTCGATTATAGACCTCTGCATGCATGTGAATCAAGCCTACCTTCTGCATTACTTTTCCCTAATGCACTTCTTGCCATTTAAAACGTCAAATAACTCTTCTACTTGAATAGCAGACAATACCATTACTTCTTTCAATTGCTCTCCTACACAATTACCAACCTTGAATAATAAGAATTAAGCCCTTTATATATATATATATATATATATATATATATATATATATAAAAATGTAATTTAATTGGTCAATTAAATGTTACTAGCCAAAGCCCGCCGTAGAATAGGAACGGAAAACGCTGAGAAAGGAATTCAGTATAACAAAGGCTTAGGAAACCACCGTTGCAGTATAACAAAAATAGCAAGGAGCGAAACCAATGCCAATAGTCGAGAGAGTACCTTCCTGTAGCAGGCTACAGAAAACATAGACATATATAGATAGACGCCGCATTCACTGTATTGCCCAGTCGTCACGATAAGTCAGCACTTCCGCCCTATTGCGAGTGGTAAAAGTCCAATTTAAACTAATACAGGTAGATGTGGAAAAAACAATAACGTTTTAAACAGTATCGTTTACATACAACAGATTTTGGCAAATCGTTTACATGCAATTATTTATATCCATTTATACACTAATAATGGCATTTATTAAATAATAAAATAATTATTATTAAATAATTCCTCCTGTATAAGTAACATTTTTTGGACTGCTTTCTTCCATCTCCGAAACATTTCTATACTTCGTCCTGTTCTTATGCAACACAGTACTAAAGTATTGGTTTATGTCTGAGTCACCTCACGTGTAGATTACTGTCATGGTATTCTATCTGTCATCCCACAAAAACGTATCCATCGCTTACAATTTATTCAAAATTCTGCTGCCAGGATAATAACCTGCTGTTCTAAATCCACTGAACATACTACACTTATTCTCTCTCAACTTAACTGGATTCCTGTTAACTACAGAATACAATACTAAATACCTCTCTGAACATTTAAAGCTCTCCACAACCTCACTGATCTCCTACAGACGGACACTTCTCTTGCTCACTCAGATGCTCATGTGCAGCTTGACTTTCTGTACCACACATCAAACTCTGTGCTATGGGAGCTCAAGCTTCTCTCATAGTGCTCCTCAACTCGGGAATTCTCTTCTCTCTCAAATACATCGGCTTGATTCAATAACACATTTTAAAACTACCCTCAAAACTTATCTTTTCAAACTGGCATATCTGTCTTGCTTGCGCTCACTGATAGATAGATAGATAGATAGATAGATAGATAGATAGATAGATAGATAGATAGATAGATAGATAGATAGATAGATAGATAGATAGATAGATAGATAGATAGATAGATAGATAGATAGATAGATAGATAGATAGATAGATAGATAGATAGATAGATAGATAGATAGATAGATAGATAGATAGATAGATAGATTCTGGTCAAGATAGAAAAACAACAGTTTTAGTTGCAATGGACTCAAGACTCAGACCACCCATGTTCATAATATACAACCTCCATGCACACCTGTGAAAGTGGAAACTGCAGCTAACACAGCTATGATATGCAACATGCTGAAGTACTCTTCATGGCCACTGTTCATGATTAAAATCAGCAAAAACACTTTTTATAACTAATGCACCTGCATTAACTAAATTTGCCACAATTCATTGCATAACAACAACTTAATGCAAACAGAAACAAACAATCATTCATACCTGCAGAGTTTTTGCGTAGATCATCAGAGAGCTGGTAATTCTGGGACCTTAGCTCCAGGAGTTGAGCCTATAAATTTACAAAATTGACAATAATTAACAAAAAATTAATGATACTCAATGGATGCAAAGCAAAGGAGTTTAAATTTAATTAGAACATTACTCGATTCTGTTGATGAGGGCACTTTGTCAGTTAACTGAAAGCAGCATTTAACATGTTCCTGAGTCACTTACCAATAAGTGTTAAATGATACTTATGCACAATTTTATGCTCCCTCTCTTACAGAACTTATGTTCTCATTTATAAATATAAAACTTTCTAGAGAAAGGAACTCATTATAAGATGTTTAACTTGAGATACAATAATTAAGAGCCTTTTATAAATGCATAATTTGAAACCCATTCTACAAAGCTGTCAGTTTTAGTAAAGTGATATGTTCAAATTAATATTGTCATAGTATGGGTAACAAAGCAATACAGTAGTACTACATTTTACTTTTTTGATGCCCATCACAAAGACAACAGAATCTTTTTTCTCATTTGCCAAAACATATGCAAGCAGCCATATAATACACAACAAACTGCAAAAAAAATACACTTTACAATAAATATATATTCATTTTAGAATGCAAGAAATGTACTTCATATTACATTATCAGTATAGACTATCAGCTTAGGAAAGGTCCAAGATCACATAATACAGGTTAACATGCCACAGTGCAGTACACCCAAAAATATTCACCCAAAACATAAAAAGGCACTGCAACTTACAAATATTTTTATGACTTTGAGGTAATATGACAGTTAGCTGCATGTTACTTACAGTGTGATAACATAACTAGAGCTTGCAAAATTATTTTCTACACTTCATTTATTTCATAAATCTGCATGTTGTTATATACATTAGGAGTAGTTTAGTGGACCATGTCATAAATCATGGCCTGACAATGACGGAGAATGGGCAAAGAGTCCAGTCCAACTTGAATCGCTACACATACCATCCATAACACAGGAAGCTGGAGAACAGGCATGTCTTCAACTTTCTACACTAGACCGTACCTACAATTGTTGCACATCATTCTGCACCGCAGTACAATACAATGAAGTCACACAATAGGTTTATGCTCCCCAGTGAATAAAAAATAGGTATAGTTCGCTGAAGTACATGCTATACAATTATGTTATTGTGTACAGTATATGTAAAAATGAACTAATGACATTTCCGTGCAATATCTACAGAACAGCAGGATGAGCTGCTGAGGATGGAAGGCAACATCTGTTCAAGAATGAACAGGAACTAGCCATTTTCCCTCTATACGGTGATCCAGATCTAATTATGCAATTTTCATTACGCTATAACTTATTAAGTTTATTACACAGAAAATCACCCGAAAAATCCTTCTCTCCATAGAGAAGTGTGCGAACTGGTGACAAGAAGAATCGTCTTCGCACCAAACTGGAATCGTCCCCGCATAAATCAAAGTCATCCAGACGATCTGGATCTGCATAATTAAATCTAGACTACCCTGTAGTGTTGACAAATAGCACCATCTGACTACATCAATTACAAGAGCAAATCATTACAGATCACACAACATGCCATAATATTAACTGTGTCAGTATACTGACACACTCCCGCATCTTTTGTCAACATCAGCTTACAAAGAAGCAGCAGGACAGGGTTCCATTTAAGAGGAACGGTGTTAAGAGTCAAGGATCTTTGCTATAAGAATGTGCAAGTAAGTGTCACTGTACTTAACTGAAATAGAGTAACTGCAGTAGATTATGCCCTACTGCCACTGCATAGATACATTCAGACAAAGCAGCATTGTGACCTAGGCACACCATCCGGTGGGGAGTGTTGTCTGTGGGGTCATCTACCTATCTGTAGCTTGTAGTTTGCACCAAATGTGGCTGACCCAGGCCATTACCCACCGCCTTCCTTGAATGAAAATGTATACACTGTAGTCCTGTGTGCTAAAAGTAGCAGTGTTTTGTATAATGTTCATCAGTGTGTTGTTGCTACTTTCAAAGAGTAATTCAAATGGTGTATGTGTGTATCAATTTGTTGTAAAAAAGCCATTTTGAAAAAGGATTGGTAGGTTTGGATAGCAGAGTTTCATTTTGACACAGAATTGAGATGTTTATCGCTGAGTGTTGTGTCTTATTTGTGTAGAGTTTTGACACAATGAACCAAATTCTGCAGCAATACCAAAAAACTTCAATAACGATGTGTGTTGTGTTTCAAAGCATTGAAACGGTAAATGAATTTGATTTTGTATTAACAAATGGAATTGCTTAATTTATTGCTTATCTCTCCATTATATTGAAAAAGTTTTCTGTTGTGTCCGCATCATTCAGCCTTGACTACTGCCCTCCACACCTCTCACCCAATCATAACTCCTACCGTGCACATTCTCTCTCCGTATCACCCCACAACACACTAAGTGCAGCTCTCAGTGCTCAGTCCTTCAACATAATTGGTTATAAGGGCAAGGCAGAAAATCAAAATTACCTATTTAGGAAAGTTGAATTTTAGATTGCGATAGAAAAACAGCAACAAGAGCTGTCAAAAAAAAGAAAAGGAACAAAAAAGAGCTGCATATAATAAAAAAAATCAAGAACAATGAGAATCATTCAATAATCGTGAAAGAGAAAAATATCCTGAACAATATGTGAACAGAAATGCAAAAAAGCAACATTTATAGAATGCAAGTTAGAGGATAAAGCAATTCTTAATATTTTTGACAAGGTGTTAATGTAATTGAATTTTTTATTTACTTTTTAATTTCTGCTTTTTTTTACTTTTCACTATGTTTAATTATTCATTGGTATTTAAAATAGAGACTTGCAGTGAAATACTCAAGTAACTAATTTTCTATCTGTAATAACGAAGGACCAAACCACCTTCCTCCAGTGCTCTGTATACTTTTCTATATACTACCTCTTTAAATACAATTGCTTTCTCTAACAGAAGGGCGCCCCAACACTCTTCGAGCAGCTGAGCCTCCAAATAGCTGGCATCAGCACCTGCCCCTCAAGGGTTTGCAAGCAAAGCAAGCAGGAAGCAGAGCCCCCTAGTGTACACAATAATAAATTAAGAGGTCATTTATATAGCACCTTTCCCTTGTTCAAAGCATTTCAGAGAAATACAAACAACAACAGGGCATATACAATATTGGATACAAATAATATCAATAACCCAAACAGATCAAACTACTGTATACCAATCCAAAGGCTTCAGTTTGTATTAACAACATTTGTTCAGACTACTTTAAACTAGAACATGGTACCAGACAAGGATGCCCCTTGTCACCACTACTGTTTGCAATCGCCACTGAATCACTGGTGGTTCACTGTCGAAATGCTGATCAGATAAAGAGGATTATCAGAGAAGTACTGGAACAGAAAATTTCTCTGTATGCAGATGATATGGTACTGTATATATAAGACCCACAAAATTCTGTGCTTGCAGTCTTAACAGCACGTACAGAATTTGAAAAGATCTCTGGTCTTAGAATTAATCTGAATAAAAGTATACTCTTTCTAGTGAATTCTCAAGCATATAATATTAGATTAGACACCCTACCTTTTATCACTGCAGATCAGTTTAAATACCTAGGGGTAAACATCACAAGTAAACACAAAGCTTTGTATCAACAAAATTTCGCCGTCTGCATGGAAAAAATTAAGCAAGACTTGCATAGATGGTCAACCCTTCATCTCACTCTAGCTGGAAGAATAAATGTTGTTAAGATGAATATTCTTCCTAAGCTACTTTTTTATTTCAAAACATTCCAATATACATCAATAAATCATCCATCCATTTTCCAACCCGCTGAATCCGAACACAGGGTCACGGGGGTCTGCTGGAGCCAATCCTAGCCAACACAGGGTGCAAGGCAGGAACCAATCCTGGGCAGGGTACCAACCCATCGCAGGACACACACAAACACCAAGCACACACTAGGGCCAATTTAGAATCACCAATCCACCTAACCTGCATGTCTTTGGGCTGTGGGAGGAAACCGGAGCACCTGGAGGAAACCCACGCAGACACGGGGAGAACATGCAAACTCCACGCAGGGAGGACCCGGGAAGTGAACCCGGGTCTCCTAACTGCGAGGCAGTAGTGCTACCACTGCGCCACCATGTCACCCTTCAAGAAATCATTTTTTAAGCAATTAGACTCAACAATAACCTCATTCATTTGGAACTCAAAACAGCCATGTATCCAAAGAGTGACCCTACAAAGACCTTAGGCAGAAGGTGGGATGGCTCTACCCAACTTTCAGTTCTATTACTGGGCAGCAAACATACAAGCTACAAAAACATGGGACACAAATAGATGAACATACACAGGCCTGGTCCGCAAGTAAAATCCTGCAGTACTTCTTTATATTCCCTGCTTTGTGCCCCAATAAATGCAAATTATCGCCAATATACTAATAACCCAACTGTGCTTCACTCACTCAGAATATGGAACCAATGTAGAAAGCATTTTAAGATGGAGAAGCTTTTGTCTGTGGCACCTCTGCAAGAGAACCACCTCTTTCAACCCTCGCAAACATATGCAGTTTTTAATATCTGGAAAAAAAATTGAGATTAAATTGCTTGGAGATCTTTATATAGACAACATCTTTGCATCCAATGAACAATTACATTCCAAATTTAACATTTCAGCTACACATTTCTTTCACTATCTTCAAATTAGGAACTTTGTTAAAGAGAACCTGATTTTCCTCATCTTGCACCTTCGTCCGTGCTGGAAAAAATATTGCTCAATTTCAAGGACTCAGACACCATCTCTGCAATATATAAAATTATTTTACAGTCCCACCTTTTCAAAGATCCAAGAGGACACTGGGAAAAAGATCTCTTAATCAATATACCAGAAAAGGAGTGGAAAGTAGCAATGCAGAGAATTCACTCGAGCTCCACATGCGCAAAGCATACAATTATTCAACTCAAAATTATATACCGAGCACATCTGTCTCGCCTAAAACTCTCCGAAATGTTTCCAGGGTAAGATCCAACCTGTGAACGCTGCAATCAAGTCCCAGCCTCACTGGGTCACATGTTTTGGGCATGCACCAAATTAACATCATTTTGGACCAAAATTTTTAAATACCTCTCAGACAGCCTTAGTGTCACAATCCCTCCTAACCCATTAACAGCTGTGTTTGGTGTTCTTCCAGATGGGTTTAAAGTGGAGAAGGACAAACAAACTGTGATTGCATTCACTACACATTTGGTACGCAGACTTATTTTGCTAAAATAGAAGAATCCTAACTCTCCTTTTTTAAGTCAGTGGGAAACCGATGTTTAATACTCTTTGAAATTGGAAAAAATCAAATATTCAGTTAGAGGATCTGTACAGATTTTTTTCAAAACATAGCAGGATCAATAATATTTTAGAATAAGCTCTTAAAGCACCAAGGAAGTAATTATCTCCGCATTTCTTATTCTTCTCCATTCATCTCTATTGGCCTATTAAACTCATCAATTTAGGTATGTTTACAAGCCTAAGTTTTACCCTGTTGGCCATGCTCTGTCTCTCAGGGGTGGGGGGGATTTGTTCTCAATCCTATTTCTTGTAAAAATTGATTGATTTGTATGGAATGATTACGTTAACTAAAAAAAAAACCAAATAAGACAGTTTGTTTGAAGCTTAGTCTAATTATTTACTTGCACCAACTGTCAGCATTGTCAGTGTGTATTTTCCTCCCACATCCTAAAGTGATTAATGCGTAATTGTCGGTGCATGCACGGTTTCCCCCATAATCCTAAACTATATACGCAAATTAAAAAAAAAAATGAATGGATGCTTGGACAGACATCTGTAGACATGCTCATGACAATCAAAGAATGAATGTAAAGTAGTGCTGGGCGGTATGACCAAAATTCTACATCATGGTATTTTTCAGAATTGTACCAGTTTCAAGGTATTCAACGGTATATTTTCCCCATGCATGAGTTAACCACATTTTCCACTGCAATTACTGCAGTAGACTGGCTAAGAATAACCTATTCCACTCTCATGAGAATTGTACAAAGAAACATTTTAATGTGCATACAAGTATGCATGGCCCCATAAAGTGATAGTTTTCAAAGAGGGGGGAACTAATCAGGCACTAATAAAGAGAAAGACAGTTGCAATCAAAATATAGAACCTTTTAATTGAACAAATTTTGCAAACAACTTAAACTAAAATTTTGACACCATATTGTCAACCATCCAAAGAGGCATTTAGACTTAGTAAAATATTCAGAGGTGCTTGTCAAAAGTTGTATTGCACTGGACATGTCTTAGAAAAGGAATAGTAAATATATTTTGAAAACCAACTTTCAGTTAATGTTAATCTCTGTCCACTGACACATTAATGTGACTTTTTAAACAACTTTACCATCATTAAACTGCATAATATTTAAACTAATAAATGATAACAATAAAATAATAAAAAATAGTGCAACTTCCATTAATACTATTAGTTCAAAACTTCAAGCCTAGGTACATTACACAGTATCCACCAAAATAAAATAAAACAACTGCAACCTGGTGATGACATCTTCACCAACTGAACCGTCATTAAGGCAAATTGCAATATAAAAATAAAATAATAAAACTGCAACTTGTATTTATAATGCTATTTGTGGTATAGTGGGTACGAGGCTCAAAAAAAAAAAAAAAAAAAAAAGGTCAGTTTTTAAATCCAGTTCGCCGGGTCCATCTCCGTGGGCGTGATTGCACGACCGTGGGGAGTAGATGAGGTGATTGGGGCGAGTCGCACCCGATCGTTCTCAACTGCTTCATCAGCTTACTGCAGTGTCTGAATATGGCGCTGCGCCCACTGAGACATATACAGTGGGTACAGAAAGTATTCAGACCCCCTTCAATTTTTCACTCTTTGTTATATTGCGGCCATTTGCAATGGAAAAAAATTAATTTAAATGACTTTAGCAAATGGCCGCAATATAACAGAGTGAAAAATTGAGGGGTCTGAATACTTTCCGTACCCACTGTACTTATGGGCCAGCAGGATAGGGGGAAGGAAAAAACAAAAGATAGAACACAAGGAGGTTAAAGAAGGGAAAAAGTAGTCATGGGAGCCGATCCAGACACGAAGAATGTTAAGGCAGCACGAGCTGGGGCTCCGTGAGGGAGCACAGGCTGAGATGCTCTAGGGGCTGGTTCACCCGACTGATTAAGCGTGTAGAGTGGGGCGAGCAAAATGTAAGACTTCCTAATGGATCTGAGGAGTGACTGAGTGAGCACAAAGGAAGACGGGAGGTGTGCCGACCTCGGACAGTCTGGCTGCGCAGTGTAGTGGTAGCCAAGACAGGGGCCGACAGGAAGCAGTTCGTGCTGCAAAGGCTTCGCTAGCAACGCCAGTGAAGGGTGAGCCGTGGAGATAGAAGGTGGTGTGCTGCGATCAGGCGAAGAGAGAGACTGCATTTTAACCTCTATTTTAACAGATTTATTTAGTATGGATTTTATACCCATGTTTCACTGGTTTTATGGATTTGCTATTTATTTGGGTACTGTATTTTTCTGAACACTGCACAATGGACACTTTTGGTTTTATTTTTGACTGTTTTTAACAAAAGCACTTGAGCACTTTCCACCATCCCCTGGTTTCAGGGAGATTTCTCAGCTCATCTCGGTCATAACTATCGGTTATGACGGTGTTGGTTCAGACTCCCATGTGGGAAAAGGGAGTCTGTAGGGGATGGGCATCGTCACACTATTACACAGAACTCATGTACATTACACAGTATTGAAAAAAAAATAAAAATAAAACTAGTAAAACTTGGCTTGCAGTATTAACCGGTTGTATAGAAACAGTATTCACACATTTGAACATAAATGGTCCACATGCTAACTTTTAAAACCAAAGTATCTTCAGACAACAGACACGGCACCCTTTTTCGTCAAAAGTTCTTCTGTGTCATCATGTTCAACTTTATCGTCTTCTACAGCTTCCGTTTACGAATGTTCTCTGTCCATTTTCACCACTCAATACCTCCACTAACACATGTACTCTGTTGCTTGCCTGTTTAGCAGTGCAGCAGTGAAAAAGGTCCCCCCTTAAACAGTTTCCCGCTGAGCCACATTCCGAACATTGTTTAGGCTATTTAAACCGGTGTTCCGGTATAAGAAAAATCTATATCATAACAAAAATAAAAATGTTTTTGGTATGAACCGTTATACCGCTCAGCACTAATGTAAAGCCTCTAATCCTTTATTGGGACTGTGTAGGACACTACATTAAAAACGGATTATAATCTCACCATTTTTTTCAGCTCCTGTTACAAACTCATGACAGTATAAGTTAAAAGATTACAACTCGCATCTGTTCAGTCATATCCTTGCACTCTCAGAGTATGCACAAATGTATTTTTCAGTTAATTCCAGTACTATATAAAAATACCAATAAAAGTGTAAGTTTGTTTTTTTGTTTCCGTTAATAACAAGCACAATTCTCATAACTGAGTGCTGAAATGTTCCTGTCTCAAAAGGAGAAATTCCACACAACTTCAACAGTTATTTTTTAAAAGTTAATGTGGTGCTGTAATATCACCTATGTGAGCCATTTTCATATGTAGTTTTTACTCACGTTTTTCTTACATATTATAATTTCCCAAGTAATTCATCTATTTTCATTTACACGAGGATAGTACGGACGTTCATTCTGTACTACAGATACTGGGAAAAAAAGCTAATACCATTACATTTTCAGATTAATACTGACCTAGTACAAAAGTATCAATCCTTGTGACATGTCTACATGTAATAAATTTCAACTCTGTATCTCATCAGCAAGTCAGTATTGGAGAAAAATTTTTTAGCTATCTTTAACAATATCTTCTCTTAACAATTACTTCTCTGCCTAAGACATGCTCATCCATAATTGGTATTCCTGATGTCTTATTAATAAATGCATGTTTCATTTCAGGTTCTGTCTCTACTGCCCTCAAAACTGCTGCAGTTACCCCAATCCTTAAAAAAACTTGACCTGGATCATTCTTCTCTCTCTTTAGTTACAGGCCTATCCCTAATCTCCCTTTTTTGGCTAAGGTGATGGAATGCGTTATTGCTACACAACTCCATGCTTTTCTTCTACACAATACACTCTATGAGCCATTTCAGTCTGGCTTTCGCACACAGCACAGCACTGAGACAGCTCTTCTCCGTGAAGTTAATGATTTTCTCCGGTCTGCAGATTGCGGCTCACTTAATATTCTCCTCCTTCTTGACTTAAGTGCAACATTTGACACTGTTAATCATGAAATCCTCCTAAAACTGAAGTGTTACTGGTAGGCCGAAACTCCCAACTTTCTAAGGCATCCAACCTCTGTTTCTGTTGATGGTACACTTGTCAAAACTGCTCCCGTTGCCAAAAATTTGGTGTTTTGTTTGATTCATCACTTAACTATCATCTCCGTAACATTGCCCACCTCTGTCCATTTCTGTCCTTTAATGATGCTCAAACTCTGGTTCATGGGTTTAATAATGCCTCGCTGCAGAATCTATACAGAAGCTACAGTACATTCAGAACTCCACAGCCAGAGTCCTCACCCACACAAAGCGTTTTGCTCACATCTCCCCTGTTCTCTCCCAGCTTCATTGGTTACAGTTTCCATCAAGGATTAAATTCAAGATTCTGCTTCTCACCTTCAAAGCCTTATATAACCTTGCCAACCACCACCCCACCAAACCTCACTCAGCTTCTAGCTCCTTACGCTCCTTGTTGATCTTTCTGATCCTCGGGCAGCAATCTCCTTACTGTTCCACACACTAGACTCTCCACCCTGGAGGCAGATCATTCAGTGGTATGGCCCTTCAACTCTGGAACTCTCCTCCTCAGTCTCTCCAAGATTGCTCCTCTTTTTCCTTTAACCTTTAAATCTCAACCAAAAATTTTCCTGTTTAAACTTTTGTGTAATTTTTTTATTTTTTTTACCTCTGTATGTAAAGCAACCTTGGGTTTATGAAAGGCGCTCTATAAATGCAATTTATTAGTATTATTAACACTAGAATTACCAGGAATTACCATGGAATAGGATTACCATGGAATAGCCGGCTGCTTGCAGCTAGTCTTTATCAACACATTTAGATGACAAAAGACGCCGACGGAGAGGTGTGAACGGATTTAAGAAGCGATTTAAGGTGGGACGGATCTACATGTTTTTTCATAGGCTCTGGTGATTTTAGTGTTAATATACAGAGCTTGATAATGTGGTAATCAGAGGTGGCAATCAGAAACGTATAAAGGATTGTCATGGGATCTCATGAATGTGAATAATATTTTGATGTCAAAAAGATAAGCTAAACTGAAGAAGAACATACTGAAATAAAAAGCTAGTTTGAATGCAAAAGAGTTCAAGAAAAATGCATGAAAGACCAGGGGCCTCATGTATAAACGGTGCGTACGCACAGAAATATTGCGTACGAACGTTTCCATGTTCAAATCGCAATGTATAAAACCTAAACTTGGCCTAAAGCCACGCACATTTCCACGGTACCTCATACCCTGTCGTACGTAAGTTCTCCGCTCGGTTTTGCAGACTGGCGGCACCCAGCGTCAAAGCAATGCTACTGTTCCTGTGTGGTTTATCTTTCTTTTTCAGATCCACACTCCTGACGGGGCTTTATAAATGCACTGAAATTAACCGCATATTGTTTATTAGTTTAATGCATCTGATTGTAAATAACCTGTAACAATATAATGGTCCACAGGATGGTCTATTTATATATATATATATACTATTCTAAATACCATAGCTGCTTTAGCGTTGTTACTCTCACTGCATCTTCTTTCAGCTGCTCCCATTAGGGGTTGACACAGCGGATCATCTTTTTCCATATTACTCTCACTGCACCACTCAGAGCAGCTGATCGGAAACAGAATTATCGGTATACAGTATCAAGCACACGTTGCCTCAGCCATGCTTCCTATTTGAACTGCTTCTCACACGGCAAACGCTTCAAAACCTTTACTGTATGGACCTAACAGTTTCATCCCAAGAGCTGTAAATGCACTCTGTCACTCCATCAACTGCTCCTTGTAGAACTGTTTGTACTTATAAGTACAATTACCTCACTGTAAACTTATGATACAGTTAATATTGCACAATCTGAGCCATTTTATAAAGAGCGTATTTACATATGATGATGATATCATTTTTAAAGATGAAATGCAGCAAAATATATTTATTATACAGATAAAACTTTAAATAATCTATATTGTTAATAATTAAAAGGAACCGGTATTGCTATGCTAGCATGGATCTGAAGCTCCGTTCACGGGTTGTTCCTGCCGCCTCGCACTGTATGCTTCACTGGAACTGGCATAAAGGATGGAATAATTTAACATGTACTACGAAAATATTTCAATGTTCCTTAAAAATTTTAGATGGCTTAACGTCAACCACAGAGCTGATTGTGTGGTGATTGGGTATTTGGAGAAAGAAAAGGAAGGACAGGAATTGGAGGTTAGTACGTTTGAAAGAGACAGTACTGCTGCAATAAATTAGTTTATCGAAGGTCGCGCACAATCACTACACCACCGTTTGTCCCATGTTTAATAACATGCTTTAACTCCTATCATCATGAAAATGATATCACATATACAGTGGGTACGGAAAGTATTCAGACCCCCTTCAATTTTTCACTCTTCGTTATATTGCAGCCATTTGCTAAAACCATTTAATTTTTTCCCTCATTAATGTACACACAGAACCCCATATTGACAGACAAAAAAAAAAAAAGAATTTTTGAAATTGTTACAGATTTATTAAAAAAGAAAAACAAACATCACATGGTCCTAAGTATTCAGACGCTTTGCTCAGTATTTAGTAGAAGCACCCTTTTGAGCTCATACAGCCATGAGTCTTCTTGGGAAAGATCAAACAAGTTTTTCACACCTAGATTTGGGGATCCTCTGCCATTCCTCCTTGCAGATCCTCTCCAGTTCTGTCAGGTTGGATGGTAAACGTTGGTGGACAGCCATTTTAGGTCTCCCCAGAGATGCTCAATTGGGTTTAAGTCAGGGCTCTGGCTGGGCCATTCAAGAACAGTCACAGAGTTGTTGTGAAGCCACTCCTTCGTTATTTTAGCTGTGTGCTTAGGGTCATTGTCTTGTTGGAAGGTAAACCTTCGGCCCAGTCATCAGACCAGAGAATCTTATTTCTCACCATCTCAGAGTTCTTCAGGTGTCTTGAAAACTCCAAGATAGAACTTTTTGGCCTTAATTCTAAGCGGTATGTGTGGAGACAACCAGGCACTGCTCATCACTTGTCCAATACAGTCCCCACAGTGAAGCATGGTGGTGGCAGCATCATGCTGTGGGGGTGTTTTTCAGCTGCAGGGATAGGACGACTGGTTGCAATCGAGGGAAAGATGAATGCGGCCACGTACATGGATATCCTGGACAAAAACCTTCGCCAGAGTGCTAAGAACCTCAGACTGGGCCAAAGGTTTACCTTCCAACAACACAATGACCCTAAGCAGTTATCTGTAAAGATACAAGACCCTACACCGTTGTTAAAAACAAGGACTTTTGACAAATGACACAGGTTTTTGAACTGTAGTATACTATACCAAAACAGAAACCAAATGAGTGAAGTTATTATACATAGGCTTTATGGAGATCTGAACCAAAGCATCACCACATCACTCAGGTCAGCCCAGAGAGAAGTACAAGTTGTACAAGTACAACTCAGAAAAAAAGGTCAAACCACATGGCTGTGAAAGTTACGTCACAATACAGGAAAAACATCAAAGTAATTATTGAAAACTGTAGTAAATGACACATGAAGTCCAATTAAAATTGACTGAAATGTGAATGATTACGTAAATTTCACTGACCGAGAGGGAAACCAGTGCAGGGAAGAGTAAAAGGATTTGTCATACAAGCATTGTGTGGTGAGAAAAAAAATTGACTAGGATGAGCTGGGCATATGGAGTAAAAGTGCACTATGAAGTAGGCCAAGGGAAAAAGAAGAAATATGCAAGATTATTTGCACCAAAAATAAATGCAATTCAACATGTTAACATTATAGTAATGCAATACATGTGCACATGGTGCATTTAATTTTGGCACAGTCATGTTATAAATATAAACGTATCAACCAAATGATTGACTGTTTTCAGCACACAATTTTTTGTGTCCATTTAACGTGGAATACGAAAACAAAACCGATCAATTAACAGCTTTGCCAAAGGAAAGACCAATAATCGTTATAACAAGTTAAAATCTCTCCTCCTTCCTATATTATTATGACCATCCCTGGGTAAGAAATTTTTTTTTCCTTTCCTACAGTATTGCAATGTAGTGAACATGGTGAATTGCATTTAACATTGGGGGTTACTCTGTTCCACTCCATCTGAACTAGTGTGGTATTGAGGTATCACCCATATCATGGCTGCACTGAGGTCCTAATCTGGATCCTGAGTTGGTTTGTGGTGGGTGCGGCAATGTACTGCATCAGTGCATGCTCCTAACCTGTATTGGCACAAAAACATCTTCCATAGAGAACTGGCCAATGACAACATGGAATAAAGCTGTGGCAAAGTTTCACCCCTAAGGATACCACAGACCATTGGAAGTATGGGTAAACTAGCACAAACAGGAAATGTATGCCTCCTTTATATAACTGCAATGTAAACATCAGATTGAAATAAAGAGAACATTTGTTGAGGGCTTCCGGAAACTAATATTAAATAGTACATAAGTATATTCCTTCTAGTATTATATATATAGTATATAAATAGTGTCATATGAATAGCCACAAATACTGCAAGCCTTAAAATCAACAGCCAATAAGATCTACAGGAATGGTAAAAAGGAACTACGTCCCATGGCATAATACCATGGCTTGAAACTGTTACAAGGATGTAAAGTTTTCGTAGCCTACACACAAAGAGTTTTAAACTGCTGAAAGCAATGAATAAAGGCAAAGAAGCCCAAATTCAAACAGTAGATTCTCAGGAACTGCTTCATAAAATGACGCATGAGAGGGCAGTTTACTGTCAAGTATGTAATGTGATTTCATAACACTATCAGGCTGAGATTTTCCCCGTGATGTGTCAGCTTCCTTTACATGTGTAGGCAATGTCTTCGTAACATGCTGCAGGGAAAAAAAAGATTTGTACCGATATCAGAGCTATCGTTTTGCATTGTCGTTGTTGGCAATGACAAGAAAACCAATTCCTTCACCGAGACCAAACCGGTGAAAGTCTCACCTCTTCCAGACTATTAACAACAGTTTAAATAGGCTTGGCTACTCTGTTACAATAACGTAACAGACAAAAAAATTGGAAGATGAGGTTTATCGAACTTAGAGAAAACACTGCCAAACAATTATTAATGTGCAGTACACTCAGATTACGAGCATCACCTGTAAAGTGTTTACCTGGTCTTAGTCATCTACTCAGTGACATGACACACGACGAAATCAAGCCTGCTTAATCGGACGGGCCGTGAACACTAACAATCGTCATATAAACAAGGGAACTACGCAGCCTGACATATCTCAACGCAAAAAAAGGAAATTCTTCCTCCGCAGCATAACTACTCGAGCTCCGTGGATGCAACCGCGGCCTGCACAGAACCGCGCCTGAATTTAAACCGGTACATTTGCCTTACTCTCCAACACCTAAAACAACACATCGCCGCAGGTTTCGGAACACGCAGCCCTACCTGTCGCGCCTTGTTTCATCTAAGTGGTCTGACTTACCTGCAAACGATGAAACTCCTCCTCCGACAGTGCCTGCGCCATCTTTACTGCAGGTTGGAGCGACTGGTCGCGACCAACTCCCCAAGAAGGGGGGAAGACTACGTAGTGGTGAAGAACTGATTCCTACATTCAGTCCCTCTGGTGTATATGTAATCCAGTACTGTTAAGCATCCAGCAAATGTAGACAAATTCGTTATTTCAATAAAAAGTGTAACAACAGTGAGGAAAGCACACCACGCCTTTGTTACTGTATATAATGAGAAACTGTGGATGACAGCACATTCCCCAGTTATGTCTATTGTCTAATAAAAGCTGAAATCGCCTACCATCACACTTGTGTAGCGCCTTTCCAACTAAAATAAGCGTCTATTTTGAAAACGACGCAGCCTGAGCTGCACGCTCCCGTACTACGTAGTCTCCTTGCGGCTTTGTACTAATTTTATGTCGCACCTCTGGTCGCCAATTACTGCATTCATGCAGTTTAGGTCATTAACATTTCTATAATGAGGAAAAACTTTTTTATGACACGCAATGCACGATCTTTTTAAGATCTGTTCTCGTTTATATTACACTACAGACGTGCATCGTATTTTCGATTCAGTGGCAACAGATGCCACCGCATGATCCACGCGGCACGCGTGATGTACTCTTTAACAAAACACAATGACATTTCATACGAAATGCGACCACGGAGTATTTGTCACCAATGTGTTATATTAGACACAATAAATAAAAATATTCTTCAGTTATTGATGCCGTGACCCGGATTCGAACCGGGGTTGCTGCGGCCACAACGCAGAGTACTGACCACTATACGATCACGGCGAGCTACCGAAGACATGACGTTAGAGGCGCGCTTTGTGTTTTTAATGATTATTCATGTAATTTGGTTTTATTCCTATAGATGTCAGTGTGGTATTAATGTACAGTACTGTATACGTTTAACCATAAAACAGACATTTCAAAATGTTTACAGTAATAAATTATCCTAAAGATTTTTATAAAGTATCACAACGAATAACAGTTTCTTTTATACGGAAGCGTATTAGGGCCACGGTGAAAAAAAAACAAAACGGTAAAGAACCCCTACTTTTTCAATTCAAAACAAAATGTGCAACTCAACATTATAAATAATAATGTCTGTATGCATAAAATTCCCAAAATAACTAAAACTGTACTTTAAACTTCACCTATATTCCAATAGGGTGTTCAATATTGATAGCATTTGAATTTTCGCTGTTAATGCCAGACTGTTTCTGTAAATTCTGCTGGGGAACCAAATTCACCGAGCTGTGGCATCTGTCATTGAGGCCGGTGCTACTTAAACATGAGAGCACACAATCAATGAGAATATGTGCCGGAGTGTGACTGAAAGCTCATTTGGACACTTGGATAATGATGAGACAGAACTACGGCAGCTATTCTGCAGTGCAATTGATATTGTGATTGGTGACTAAGATAGCATTTCAATGTGCACAACAAGTGGCGTGCTTGTGCACTTATGGCTGTTAATGCAGAATGATATATTTCTGGAGAGTCACATAACTTGTTAAACACATGGAACACATTCAACTATAGTTTAATAATGTTTGTAAAATGGTATTGCCACAGACAGAAAGCAAAGAAGACAACAAATGGACAAATAAACAACATTTCCTAATACATCAAAATGCACTGGAAGTCATGCCAACTGTTCCCATTACCATGGAGCTTTCTTTAACATCCAGTGTTTCCATGGCTATGTGTGAGTATTAATTATCAATAATGACAAAATATTTTACGGATCACAGAAGTGCCATGCATTGAGTGTGCAATGCCCAGCTTATGGAGCGTCCCTTTGAAAGATATCTAATCAGAAGCCAACTGTGTGTAACTGAGTAGAAAGAGAATTTCCTAAGCAGATTTAGTGCTGACACTTGTCATCTTCAGTCTTTCTAAAATCGAGTTACCCTGTTTATTCCTGTATTTTATACGCACCATTGTCTATGCATGATGATTAAAATGATTGGCCATTAGTCAGATGCACATGTTCCAATGATTTTTACAAACAGGGTGCTGATAAAGTGGTATTGTGAGTTGTGACTGTTGCACATTGTGATTGTGGCACAGTATGCTATCAGCCCCATGTGTGGTGTCCTTTATCTGTGGTTATAGGAGTGGTAAGCTGACATTATTCATTTTAAAGATTCTGTTCTCAATATCCTGGAGTATTTACTGAACCACATTTGACTTTGTCTGGTATATTACAGTATTGATCAATTATCTGTCATGTCTATCATCTTGTTTCTCAAACTGGCTTACCTTTCCCAGTTATGACCCAGAGTCCATCCATTTGAATTGTTCTGACAACCGCCCTGACTCTGACGACTAAGAAAAGTTGGCTTTTTACAAGGCACAATTGATGTCAAGTAGAAAATTAAGTCTTACAACAAGAGGCCTTTCAAGCCTTAACAGTTTTTATTATGGCACAGAGTGTGACTGACAATAAGACTATTTGCAGCAGCCAGAATATATTTTGATGGTCGTTGAATCTTCATACTAACCTGCAAAGAAAGCTAAATACCTAAAAAGCAGACATGTTTGATCAATTCTTTTGCCTGAGGAGATCTTCCTTTAACAATCAAGCATGGGACACAGCAATCAGTACTCATGTAGCGTTTGAATGCTACCTCTATACAAATATGCAAGTTGTGCACAAACTTGAAAGTGCTAATGGTGTGAGCTTTACCATAAAATTGATAGTGTCAAGGATGGACTGGCATCACAGCTGGGATGGAGAGAAGACCCTTATCAAGCCAAGAGGGCAGTAAAGTGGTTGGAATGAGGGAGACAGTTTTCCAAGATGGTATGCTCCCCCAGCCTGTTAGGTGGCAGGGCTCTTGGGTTGGTGCACCCATACACACACCTGGAGGGAATACTGGGAACTGTAACACCGGTTAGACAGCCCCCCTGGGTTCAGTGGGTTCCACCAGGAACATCTGCAGGGGTTGGCTGTCCCTACTTAAAGGGGTTTCTGCCTAACGAGGAAGTGCTTTTCCATGCAATATTCTGGTAGTAGAAGTACTCCTGGGTTTTGCATGAAAGGGTTATACTCGTGTCACTCAGGAAATTGGCGTTGGGAGAGGAGAAGGAGGAAGGCAACACAGCTTGCGTAGGAGGAGTGGAGGAAAAATTGAGAGAAAAGGAATTATGTTCATGCCTGGAGGAAGATGCTTGTGCAAACTATTCTGTATAACAAACAATAACTTGAACCTGAGACTGTTATGCTGTGATTGTATCTGGGGTTTGGGATCTGAGATGCAATTAGAGGCCACAATTGTTTTTACTGGACTGTTTAACCTTTGTCATTTATTTTTTTGTTGTTGTTTTATATTGACCATAAACTGTGGCATATGAAACTCTCAATGCTCAGTATATGTGACAATATCTTACTGTACCTCTTTCCAAGCCTACTGAATCCTGAGAAGGGTCAGTATGATATTTAATCTATCTAATCTAAAAATATCTTTGCATGACTGGCTAATAAATACTCCATATATGAACCCCATGCTGTTGTTTATTGAGCTGAAACAAAGTTGTGGCTGCTGGGTAGTTAATCATCTTAAACAAATTAGCTTTAATGTTTGCCTCAAACATCATAAAGCAGGAAATTCAGGAAAAAAAAAACACGAATAGTAAGGCAGGTTGCGTAGGAACAAAAAGTAAAAATGGACAGGATGGAGAGGAGAACTCGCGATGATGGCAGTCACCATGAAAAGATTCAGGTGATTCGCAGGACATTCCAGAGGGCATCTGTGGGCGTAAATTTTTGAAAAATTGGAAAAACCCTTTAAAAGGCCATATTGTCTGTCCTAATACTACTAGATGAAAAAGTGAAATAACAAAGCCTAAAAGTACGGAAGCGTATTAGGGCCACGGTGAAAAAAAAATACGGACACAGTGAAGAAAAAAAAATCTAAATGTCGAGATTAAAGTCGACATGTTGACATTATTCTCAACATTTAGATTTTTTTTTTCTTCACTGTGTCCATATTTTTTGTTTCACCGTGGCCCTAATACGCTTCCATAGGGGTTTTTCTTTATTTCAATGCTGTTTTGTTTCTGGTCACATGACCATGGTTGCCATGTTGATGACATCACAGGTATTGAACACAACAATATCTAAGTAAGTGCACTATTCTTTATCCCTGACAGGTACAATGATTCCTTGCATTTCTTAGTGTTAGTTAATTTTTTAAGCTGGTCCTAGCAGTAGGATTTTGAATTCTGGTTATGACCTCCTTTTGACTTTGACTCTCGATTCCGTCTTGTCCTTTTGATAGTTGTTTGCTGGTTTTGTTTTGCTGTTAAAGTTTTGACCCCCACTTCTTTCTGACTGTTATGATTAGCAGCCCATGACATGGAAAAAATGGGTGAGTGGGTCAAAAAATATTTTTGAACATACTGGTGAGGGTTGCCGAATTTGGCAAGCAGTAGCATGGTCTGGTGATGACAGTTCAAATGAAAAAGCAATTGATACTGAAATGAGAGGTTTAAATAACACAACAGTACAAACTGGGGTAGGTGGCTTAGTTGAGGCAGTAGCAAACACTGGGAGCTTAGATACAATACTAGAAGACTTGGGAGCAATGAAAGGGTTGATTTTGTTTTAGACATAGGCATCTGAAAATACAATTTTACTGCAGATCTATACTGGTCCAAAATAATTGAAAGGATGTCGTCCTTTAAATCATAATATTTGTTGTCCTCCTCAAGATTAGTTATTCTGTATATACTGTAAAGGAGAATGCTGATTAAAGTTTTCTGGTTATGTCCTTTAGATGCTTACAATGAGAAAAAACAAAATTTGGAGGTAGATGACTTTGAAAAGCTTTAAAATATCAAAAAATGTCATCTGCCTCCTTGATAGATCTTTGCAAAAACTGTAACTCAGCCTGAACTAATCTACTTTTATGGTTTTACTGGCCCAGCCAGTACTTTGATGGGATACCATGCAGGAAAAGCTTGGATTGCTGCTGGAAGAAGTTTTGGAGAACTCAACAGGGGGTGCTCACCCTGTTGTCTGTGTCAGGATCTCAATGCACCAGTGCAATGATTGGGACACTGTGCTGTAAATATAGTAACGTCCTTTGGATGACATGTAAAACTGAGGTCTGTCTCTCTGTGGTCATAAAAGATCCCTGAGAAAAACTTCATAAAGAATAGGGTGTACCCTGATATCCAGGCTAAACTGCCTACCATAACCTAGTCATTTTGACCCCCTAATTGTCCCCTGTCTCTAATTGATGAGCTCCCTCACCCCTTCATCAGTTAATGTGTGATGAGTGTACTGGCACAATAATGGCTGCCGTTACATCATCCAGGTGCATGCTGCACATCGGTGGTTGTTGAAGTGGTTCCAAACCCTCTATGTAAAGTGCTTTGAGTAGTGAGAAAAGCACTATTTATAAATAAATCATATTATTATTATTTAAGTTTGGCATTGTTTCTGTGGTAAACTTTCTCCGTAAGTATTGGATTTTCTGATTTTTGACTTTTGTGGACATCTTTTATTCTGTTTTGCTTATGGGTACACTTTGCTACATTTGGCTTTTTGTGTGCTTTTTGAAAGTATTTATGTGTTGCAGATATGTCTTTCTGTTTAAAAAACACTGTTTGATCATTTTGCAACAAGAGGTTTTAAACAGTTCTCTCTTCTTTCTTCTAATATTTTGTGAAGAACTGTTTTCAATTAGTGTATCTTTGTTTAAAGAAAAGCAATGTATAAAAAGTGCTTATACTCAGAAACGTGCATAGGTCATTCCTTATGCAAAAATCGTGATTTATGTAGCAGTAAGGTAATGTGAAAATTAGCTTAATTTTATGGTAAACTTTGACCATCCATAACTCCTAGAGAGACTTTTTAGGTATTTTAGCAACTCCAGGCAGCAGGACAATTAAGTAACCAGAAAATCTTGTGTCATTGCCCATTTCCGTGATGTGTCAGTGGAATTCCAATGTTCTTTAACTATCTCATCATGGCCAATTGACATGTTCACTCAACACTGCTGTCTTTAATGCTGGTAATAGTGCCTAATGCATAGGCTTAATATTAACTGCATAATGTGTGTAACCTATTTATGTTGCCTATAAAAAAGGTGCGCAGTGTTTTGTACAACATAATTGGTGTGACAGATTAGGGTTTTCTCGCACCCTTGTACCCTCAGACCACACGTCAGACACCAGGTAAAAGTCTAAATAATTATTTATTATAATAATAATGTGCACAAAGCACGCTCCTCTCCACAATACTCAATAAACAAATACACAATAATCAATAAACCAATCCTCCAGTCCTAGACGCTTAGCCACCCTGCCTCCCAACTCAGCTTGCCGTCTGGGAGCTCCCACAGTCTTTTTATATCTCCTGACCCGGAAGTGTTCCTAATCCCCAGTCCATTTGGCTCTCAATCACTTCCAGGTCAGGTACAAGTTCTTTTTTTCACCCCGGAAGCATGTCATTCCTCTTGTCCACGTGTGCTTCCAGGGCGTAGGGAAAATATCATTACTCTTCCCTGCAGCATCCCCTAGTGGCCCCCATGGCATCCAGCAGGGCTGTGCATAAAAACTCCATTGTCCATGATGCCCTGCTGGTCTTCTGGGGACCTCCATGCTGCAAGGAGGGCTCCACCTGGCGGCTTGGGGGTATTGGCCGGGATAAACGGCTGGCCATTCTCCACATTGGTAATAGCAGCATTAGCACTTTTGGAGGATCTCACCAGTGTTCATTTACAGGGATGGCACTAATTTTTTTGGCTCATGATGATTACTGGCTTAAAAGTCATTTTAGCCTTCCTACAGCCATTTTCTTGGAGTTGTGTGCTGAATTGGACCATCACGCAGAAATCACACAATCTCATTCTATTACAGGTTTTAACAATCATAAGGTACTTGAAGACATGTGCTTTTCAGTGTGAACTGGCAGGTCAGTCAATAATACTGCAGTAATGCCCAAGCTGTGTCATGCTGTCCATATGGGCTGGTACAGTTAGAATGTTACCAAGATACATGCAATATTCTTTCTGCCAGCGTGAGCAAGCCAATATCAAAAGGCAATTAGCAGCAATTTTTTATATTCCTAATCTAATAGGTGCAATTAACTGTAGACATGTATAAAGGCACCATGACATAATTTATTTGACTTTCATTCAATTAATATACAACTAATATGTGATGCTCAAATATGTCTGATTAACATTGAATAACATTTGCAAGGTGGCAAATAATGTGGGAAGCAAATGTCAGTGTCATGCTGTAGGTGATGGTTGTCTTCTTGGTGAGTAGGAGTGCAGTTAAACTTAGTACGTTACAAACAACTTGTCTAATCTTTCTTACAGGTGATAGGGCAGGGGCAGATCTGCTATGAAGCTAATGAAGCTTACGCTTCCAGGGTTGCAGAAGTGACTTTAGCCCACATTGATTCAATTTTGGGTGTCTACTGTATGAGAAGGGTTTCTTTTAAAAAAAAATAATATTAATAATGCAATGTATTTCAATACAAAATAACAGTTAAAATAAAAATTAAAAGGTTATAAAAGTGTCATGTAGGCTAGCCATAAACCATCCATCCATCCATCCATTTTCTAACCCGCTGAATCCAAACACAGGGTCACGGGGGTCTGCTGAAGCCAATCCCAGCCAACACAGGGCACAAGGCAGGAACCAATCCTGGGCAGGGTGCCAGCCCACCGCAAGACACACACAAACACACCAAGCACTCACTAGGGCCAATTTAGAATCACCAATCCACCTAACCTGAACGTCTTTGGATTGTGGGAGGAAACCGGAGCACCCGGAGGAAACCCACGCAGACATGCGGAGAACATGCAAACTCCACGCAGGGAGGACCCGGGAAGCAAACCCGGGTCTCCTAACTGCGAGGCAGCAGTGCTACCACTGCGCCACCGTGCCGCCCCTAGCCATAAACCAAAAATGTTGAAATTAAGGATGATTCATTCTAAATATGTTCAATCTAAAATAATTCTAAGTAATTTAAAACACTATTAACATTTATGACAGAAATTATATTTTTCTTTTTAGTTATCTTAGGCTAGCCATAATTAAAAAAAAATGAAAGAATATTTTGCTGCTTGCTGTCATTATAAAGGGCAACATTTTGGTAAATTTTTATTTATTTCTTATAGGTGTCTGAAATTTAAAAAAAATATATTGACTGTGGTCTTTTTTAAGTTTTATTTCATCATTCTAGGATGCATAATGCATACATATAACATTTCCTTAATTTTCATCCCCCCATAACTCAAAAACTATAAAGCATAGGACATTTTTATTCACAACAGTGACTTTGACATGTGAGATAATCCAGTACAGTAAATGTAATCAAAATCTGAAGAAGATAACAGTGGTTAACCAAACCTTGTTGCTGGTTGCAAAGGGGTCCCCTTACCAGTTTATGCTTCAGGGCCACAAAAATAGATAGATAGATAGATAGATAGATAGATAGATAGATAGATAGATAGATAGATAGATAGATAGATGATACTTTATTAATCCCCAAGGGGAAATTCACATACTCCAGCAGCAGCATACTGATAAAAAACAATATTAATTAAATAATTAAAAAAATGCAGTGCAAATTAAAAAATACAAGGTGGAGAGTGCAAGGCAGTTATAACAGACAATAACATTGTATAATGTTAACGTTTAACCCCCCCGGGTGGAATTGAAGAGTCGCATAGTGTGGGGGAGGAATGATCTCCTCAGTCTGTCAGTGGAGCAGGACGGTGACAGCAGTCTGTCGCTGAAGCTGCTCCTCTAAATGGAGATGATCCTGTTCAGTGGATGCAATGGATTCTCCATGATTGACAGAAGCCTGCTTAGTGCCCGTTGCTCTGCCACAGATGTCAAACTGTCCAGCTCCGTGCCTACAATACAGCCTGCCTTCCTCGCCAGTTTGTCCGGTCGTGAGGTGTCCCTCTTCTTTATGCTGCCTCCCCAGCACACTACCGCAGGGAGAAGAGGTCCCTTGCCACAACCGTCTGATGGAATATGTGCAGCATCTTATTGCAGATGTTGAAGGATGCCAGCCTTCTAAGGAAGTATAGTCAGCTCTGTCCTGTCTTGCACAGAGCATCAGTATTGGCAGTCCAGTCCAATTTATCATCTAGCTGCACAAAGCCTGGCTTTTCACACCGCTCTCCAACCCTCAAACACCATAAAAGAAAAGATATAATGAGAGGCACAAATGCACACTGTCACAACAGAATCGACCTTGGGTCATTAAAAAATAGATGCCAGTTTTTTAACTGTACAGCTGCTGTACAGCCACATAAAGGTTTGCCACATTATGATAGCTTGTGCAGTACTGCACAACATAAGTCAGACACACAGACTGCCTTTACCATCAGAGATAGGCCAAGATGAGTATATGGATGACTCAGAACCTATCCTTTAACACAGCAATGCAATGACAATTCAAATATGTTGGATGTTGTACATCGAATGTTAAGAGATTTGTATGTATTGCAACATTGACATTTACTTTTCACAATGATTTTATTTCAGTAGTTCACTAAGAATATTCTTAATATCTCACAGTTCTGCTCATACATCCTGCACTAATTTGTACTGTTTGTCACAAGGCCTTAACAGCCTGAATCAATTCTTTTTATGCTTGCAACACCTTGTCAGTCAACAAATGTCAGCCTGGATTCACAGTGCTGGTGGTGGTCTGGGCTCTGCATGATGACACATTACTATTACTCTCTCTACTCAGCTGCAGTTACACATCCCCACTCTTGTATTTTTAAGTTTTTTGCAGTTCTCCACTTCAGTCAGTAATACCTTAAGTTCACATTCACTGAAATTTGGCTTTCTGTGTCCTCCCATGGTTTGTATTAAAGACGTCACACAGGAAAATGGCCAAATTTATATGGTGATTAGATCATGAATATTTCAAAAAGGCATTTTTTAAGCCATACATGGTTACTGGCAGGAGTAGCTTAAAAGTCATGCACAGCACAGAAATTTAAGATGATCTGGGATTTAAACAGGAACTTGGCATACATAGGGTTTTATAAATATTTTTAATAATCATATAAATAATATAATTATTATAATTTTTGTCTTTCAAGCAAAAGCAAAGTTTTAGTATGAAATCTAAGCAAGGTTTTATACATGAGGCCCCAGGACTTTTTGCTCTCACAATGATCCCTGGACACAATGTGTATCTGTAACACCTACAGGGTGGTCCAGATCTGATTATGCAGATCCAGATAGTCTGGATGACTTTGATTTATGCAGGGACAATTCCAGTTCGGCGCAAAGACGATTCTTCATGTCGTCAGTTCGCACACTACTCGATGGTCTGGGATTTTTCAGGTAATTTTCTATGTAATAAAATTAATAAGTTATAGCGTAATGAAAATTGCATAATTAGATCTGGACCACCCTATATATGCTTCACTAAATCTCTGTTGCTTTTTCTTTTCCCCACATCTACCCATTTTGATGGTGACTGCAGATGGTTCTTTTGAATAATTTTCTTGTGTTCATTATTTAGATTGCTTTTAGCCTAGCATTCTGACAAATAAAATAAAATTAGTTTCTAGCTATAAATCCATCTTTTGTGCTGCATTTTAAATCCCATACAGAAGCCTCAGATATGACACAAGACCAAGCAACATTTTTTCATTTATCATGACAGGAAAATTGGAATGAAATATTTGATTTATGTTGAGGCAAATAACTAATCCAAGGTTAAGCACTGTAATTCAGTCTTTTTTCAGATTATAGGTAAAGGAGATTCAAGTACAGTATAAATCTTTCAAAAGATCTCAGAGATGCAAAGGTCTTGCAGTTAATTTTATACATGAAAGAAAAGATCCTCCCTCTCATAGAGGAAATCAGAAACTAAGCTAATCTAATGACCAAGGTCATTTAATAAATTAAGTCTACTTTTAAGAACAAGGAAGCAGTTCAACTACTCTCACAGCTGCAAATATTTACAAACTTCAAGGTTATATTAAGTTCACAGCACCCTATATGCTGGGCAGAAAAATATGCAGACAAAGTATAATCAAGTTATATAGAAAATATTCACATTTTAATAATGGATCCAACAGTTACAAAATGTTGTTCGTTATTTCTGAAAAAGGGTTTTCATGTTTTACCAATGTCTCGTTTCCTCTGGGGCTCCTTACAGTTGAAAGACATGTAGGTTAGATGGACTGGAGATGCAAAATTGGCCCGTGTGTGTGTTGGGTGTGTGTGTGTGTTCACCCTGTGATGGACTGGTGCCCTGTCCAGGGATTGTTCCTGCTTTGCTCCTTGTGGTTGCTGGGATAAGATCTAGCTCTCCCTGACACGGTTCAGGATTATGCGGATTTAGAATATGGATGGATGGATTTTTGAAAAAATTAAATCATATTTTTCACTTTATTAGAAAATTCTAGGGGGCACGTTAAAGCACAAGGGGTTCCAATGTGCCTTCTTAGAGATGGTTGTGATCAGGATACAAATATTATAGAACTGGAGAAGCAGTTACATGGTGTTATCAAGCACTGGCAACCATTAAAACTGAAGAGCACCTTATCAAATGATCAGTCCTTATCCTTCCTTCATTTCCAATCAGTTTATTTTTCAAAAGTGCCCAAAACAGCACATACCCAGTAGACTCATTTAGAAAAAATTAGTAGCAGTAGTTAAACATGCAGGGTCTAAAAACCAACTTCAGTCTAATTGGTGGGTTATGTGCCATTTACTGTATAATACCTCAAGTACTGCTAGTGACTTCTAGCACCATAAATCGTGATTTTTCTTATCAAGCATGTGCATCTCCTATTCTACATACTATAATTCCATCACAAAGGAATGGAAATATCCCCTGAGAGGAATTCACTTGAGGGGTGCACACATTTATTCAGAGCTGGTAAACACAAATTTGGACTACTGGATTTAAATTGCAGAGTACAGCCATCTTAGGCAGCTGAGCAAAAGAAGAAGACCCCTGTCTTTAGTGGTCAATTATTTCTGACTGCAAAGGCATCCTATGTTCATAGTGGAGTCTCTCCATTTCAGCCTAGCAAAATGGTGAAAGGTCTTTAATAAGTTATCCATGATAAAATAACTGCACTGGGAAATGATAAAATTACAAAACAGTCCAACATACTAATAGTGTCCTGTGTTTACTACCATGAACCACTAAGGGTCCGTGTGTAACTCTTGGTTGGTTAGGGTCATGTCCACTAAGTGAACTTTGCCTATCAGTCAGTTTTTGTAATGGAGTAAACACTGTATCAATTTTACATACTCGAATCAGCATAAGTTCTAGTGTTCGTAAATTTAAATATTCATTTATACACTTTAAACTTGGTCTCTCAAGGGTTATATCAAACATTTGTTGTTAATGTTGTAGCTTGGTTTCCAAGGGTCCTTTTGAATATCTATTGTGTATTGATAGGGTTATATCAAGTGTATTAAAGAGACATTTACACTGCACAGAGGCCTCCAGTCTAGTCTCCTGTCTTTCTGGTAATTTTATGATACACTTTTAAGTCCCAAAACATTTCTCAGCAATCTCTCTTTCAAGAGTGCATCATAATAATGCTGCATGAAAAGAAAAATACTGAAATACTTTGCCATTATAACACTTCAAAATGCATTGCTGTGGTTCTGTATAAAATTTGTGTAACACTAAACAAAAGATTATTACTTCATCATTGTAAAACGTAAAGGAGGATTATTACCTCATCAATTAACAGCAGCTCATATTCAATCGTAATATGCAGCCTTTTTAAAACTGGTTCAAAAAGTACAGTATGTTTATGAGTTCAGTTAGCTTGGTTTAATGAGATGGTTACATAATAAGTAACATTCAGTCACATATGCCAGAACACAGTTGTTCTAAATGGATACAAGCTTTGGTTCTTTAAATTGTCACTTGAGTGTCAGTTATTTATTTTTTAAATATAGTCTGATTTTGTAGAACACTAAGATATACAGCATTCTTTAAATTAATGCACTGATTCAATAAACATTTGTATTTGTTATTTTTTTGCATTCATTTTGTTCTTGTGTGCTTTTTAAGAACCTTATGCTGGTGTGTTGTGTGAAAGGTCACTGTAAAAACGTATTTTCAAAGACTGTCTGCCAGAAGATGGACATAATGGGAGTAGTGAAATTTGCAGTGTAATGGTTTCATTACATAACATTTCAGTCAGGAATTTCTTACAAAATAAAATATATACAGTATGTATATGTATGCACAGTTCAAGTGTGTGTGTATGAGAATGGCAAAGGTGCTATATAAATAAAATGTATTTATTATTATGTATAATTACGCCACAGATTTGATAAAATTTAGCCAATTCTATTAGAAAATATGGAGTGTGCGCAGTCAGCTCAGTCTTGCTATTAAGACCATTGCAGAAACATCGGCCCATTACCATTCAAAATTATTGGTGCATTGGCAAGGCCCTTTATGAACTTAAAGAGAGGAAGGGGTTGGTTGACTGTTTGGTAAAACAACCAACCCATTGTCCAACCAAACGAATGTGGATCTGTTGAAGCTGTGGAAGGTCATGGATCCTGGTCTACTCTGGCCAATCTCATTCTTACGTCACTTGAAACAACACAATTAATTTTGGTCCTAATTTGACACCCAATCAACAACAACAGCTTGAATCCGCAATTTTGTCTGTCTCAGGAGTGGTGAATGACTGATCCAGAAGAAATTCCCTAATTGTGCACAACATCATTACAGAACCTGGGGGTTATTGTTCAAGATCACCCATATTGTCTCCTGGAGGCAAAAAGGGCTGAAGTGGAATTTGAGATCTGGAGGATTCTAGATCTTGGTTTATTAAGGAAAGGTTTTGTCCCTGGTCTAGTCCCATAGTCCTGGTCCCTAGACCCAATGGTATTTGGCACTTTTGCAGCAACTTCCATTGACTTAATCAGGTTTCACAATTTGATGTATATCAAATGATACAAGTAAACAAACTCCTCAAGTGACTCTGTAAGACTCAATATTTGACCACAGTTGACATGACACAAGGGTACTGGCAAATTCCTTTAAAGGAATCTGCCAAGGTAAAGACTGTGTTCAACACCCCCGGCACCCCTGGCATCCATTGTCAGTATTGTTTCTCATTCAACAACTGGTGGATAAAATGATTCTGCCCCACAATAACTATAGTGCACCCTACCTGCATGACCTTGTTATCTAGTCCGGCACCTGGGAGGAATATCCTTTAGATTGAGGCCAAATTTTTAGCTAAAAAATACAACTTTTTACATGTTTTTTTTGAGAACATTAGTAACACTAAGAAGGTTAATTTTGTTTGGTGGCAGGTTGTGGCTAGTTGGAGTGAGTCACTGGGCATGTCACATTATTCAATTGAACTGACAGGAGTGCTGACTGCCTTGGAATTTAAGTTTATGTAAAGGAAAGCTACAGCTGAAAATTTCTGGAAAAGTCATCTAATGGCCTTTACTCAGTTTTTGTTTATTCCTGTAGAATGAAGTTGAAGCACTTCACAGAGTCTGAAGGTTACTTCCACTTCAGTTCTGCAAGTCCTGTTCCTTTCCGTACACCTTCTATACAAACAGTAACTTTCCCGGAAGTCGGCTTTCATTCTGGAACCCGCTTCTTAAAAGGACAAAGCTCCACTATGCAGAATATATTCTTGAAGCTCATATGAGCATCAGAGCTGGTAAGAGGCTCCAGACTTCTTTTTTCTTTTCTTTTCTTTAAAATTTAACATCTTGGACATTAAATAAGGTAATCTCTGGAACTCTAAATCTTTATCTGTAACTTTGTTTCTCTTTTATCGTATGTATTGAATATAAACTATGTTCTGTACTGTATGTATATGTATGTTTCCTGCAGATTGTAATAATTTTTCTATTGCGTATATGTGCTCTGTAATAAATGGGATATAATTCAAGACTGGTTCCTGCATTACCTCTGCTTCTACAGCAGTAGATTCTGACTTTGTGCAACCCTGAACTGAATAAAGCAGGATTTTGTGTATTGATAGTATTTTCTTTTTATGTGTGAACGGGTGGAATGGATGTGGGAAAGTAATTTGCAACAAATTCTAAAAATTATATCACCAAATGTCTTCATACAAACTTCAATTCATTGATTCCCTGTAATATTTGCTCATTTGAACATGTGACAAAGCACATTTGACACCCTCCATTGAATGCAATGTTAACTGAGATTAACTGGAAGAGGTCTGGATGAGCCACTAAACATCACTCAGCAAGATGAAACTCACTATAATGATATATCTTCACAATCTTTATGACCACTTCTTGTATCCATCAGGACTGCAAGTCAATCCCTAGTCATTTCTGCTGCCTTCCAAACATCAATGTAATCAAAATACCAATGTCATAGTTGTTTTCTGATTTTCTGCAGTCACTTTTTGGAAGCAGCACGGTGGTGCAGTGGAGTTGCTGCCTCACAGTAAGGAGACCTGGGTTTGCATCCCAGGTCCTCCCTGCATGGAGTTTGCCTGTTCTCCCCGTGTTTGCGTGGGTTTATTCCGGGTACTCCGGTTTCCTCCCACAGTCCAAACACATGCGGGTTAGGTGCATTGGCGATCCTAAATTGTCCCTAGTGGGTGCGTGTGCCCTGCAAGATTTGTTCCTGCCCTGTGCCCTGTGTTGGCTGGGCTTGGTTCCAGCATTCCCCCATGACCCTGTGTTAGGATATAGCGGGTTGGAAAATGACTGACTGACTGACTTTTTGGGAATTTGGGAGGCAAAGGAATACACTTTCAAATAACTTTCAAAAGTAAATACATTTTCATGTATGTGTGCATATGAGACCATTTAAGGCTTTGGTGACGGTTGTTCTCTGCCGATCCAGGGGTTGACGCCATGTGATAACATCCTTTCTTTTCCTCCTTCTGTAGACAGAAAAACTGACATCTCTCCTTCCCTGATGTCTCATCCAGTGTCCAACCACTTAGATCTACCTCATCCTGCCCATTTGTCACGTAACTGGATTAGCTGCTGTCTGGGGCAGTCCACTAAATGAGACTCACTTCAGAGGAAGACTTGTTTTGCATTTTAAAAAGCATTTTCTTTGAATTTTTATTCCTTCAATTATATGGGGTTTCCCTAAGGGTGCCAAAATACTATAACGGTTCCTGTATTGATTTTACAGCGTGTTGCAGTGGCACTATTTTGTTTGTGATATGTGTGTTGCCATTTTGTGAATTCTGTTTGGTCTGGTTACTAAACAATTGCTACGCAAGGTTAACCAACAGTGTGTGGTGTATGACATCACCAAGTAAAGGCTATAAAGGTCATTGTCACACACTTCCTGGATTTTCCAAGTTTGTGGATACATAAAAAAGAAGACTAGTTTTTCAATTGTGCTTCAATCTGATTTTTGACAATGAATTCTTTTGTTAACTGACTCCATATTTTCTCTTTTGTTTTGACTCTGCTTATGTGAAATTATTTTGGTTTTTGAATCTTCTGCCATGTTCTTTGATTTATGATTTTGGTTTCACACCCTGCATTTATTTACTAGAGTTCAGTAATCCCTCCTCAATCACGGGGGTTGTGTTCCAGAACCCCCCGCGATAGGTGAAAATCTGCGAAGTAGAAACCATATGTTTGTATGGTTATTTGTATATATTTTAAGGCCTTATATACTCTCCCACACTGTTTATAAATATTCCTCTCACAGTAATAAAGCATAAACCCTTTGTATTCTGTTAGATATTAGGTAAGATTCATTAAAATTATGTATGTAAATACACTTTATTTACAGTATAACCTCAATATTATTTTAAAGATATTGAGCGTCCCCGATAATACATATGTTACAGCCATTACGATAGACAGGCCACCAGCAATAAATATGTACAATGCAAGAAAAATTGTATAAGTAAATGTGTGTACAGTGACACTAAACGTACGTATAAGTACTGTACATAGAAAATTAATTATGGTTACTCACCAACAATGACACAACGACTTGTCCGATAACAATGAGTTTAATTTTACTGCACAACAAAGGAGAGCATTACAGCTTTTCTAAAGGAGCCTCTTCAGGCGACTGTGTAGCACCGCCGTTGTTCTTCATCCGGCAGTCTTCAATCCGGACTACTGCCTTATTACGTCCACTCACAACTCGTTTTGCGCCCTGGTTAAAAGGACACTGTGGCCGTAGATCTTATGTTCTTTTCCTCCTTTTTAAATAAAAAGAACCGTGGACTCATTGATGCCATAATGGCATCCTACAGCGGTGTAGCTTTTCCGTTCCTTCAACATATCCAAAACTTTTACCTTTTTGGCAATCGTTAGCATCTTCCATTAGCGCTTGGGCATGGCCCCTGAAGCAGTAGCAGAAGCAGATCGTTTTGGAGCCATAACGAAGGGCTTGACTACGCACAAAGATATACACAAAAGAGCACAAAAGTTAACTCTTTACACAGCGAAACACGTTGATGCTGAATGAGCGAGAGAAGACTTCCTGGTTAACACCACGGAATCGAATTCAGTGCTCCGTTGCTGAGCCAATCAGCACACAGAAACTTAAATGCATGCTCTGATTGGTTAGCTTCTCAGCCATCCGCCAATAGCGTCCCTTGTATGAAATCAACTGGGCAAACCAACTGAGGAAGCATGTACTGGAAGTAAAAAGACCCATTGTCCGCAGAAACCTGCAAAGCAGCGGAAAATCCGCGTTGTATATTTAGATATGCTTACATATAAAATCCGCGATAGAGTGAAACCGCGAAAGTCGAAGAGCGATATAGCGAGAGATTACTGTATTGTGTTCCTGGTATCAATCGTTGCCTGTTAAATTAACCCCAGTCCATCTTCTGATTCTATGATTATTTACCTGCTACTGCTGCCAAGTGCCGTCAGTAAAGCTAAAGATTTTTTTTCTTCTAGCTTGAAGTTTTACTTTATTATGTTCAAGTGCTTTGTTGGGAACTGGCCCACTAGATGTTGTTCTATGTTTTATCTTCTTGTTGTGTTTGGGAGGCTGGTGGGTATGATTAAGAAGGTATGGTGAGGAGTAGAAGTGGCTTGGATGCTTCTAGCCCCACATGCACCAGCCTATTACATTATATCCTCTACGACACAATGTTAGTCAATACAGGTAGTATTGTAATCTAAACTTAAGACTGATTGAACAATTCTTTTACAGTTGCTGTTTATATTCTGTGGGTCTGCATTTCTATCTGCGTTTTTTTTTTTTTCATTTCAATAATCTATGATCTTAAATGTCTATGATAAAATGACTCACCTTCTCATATGAGCTACTTGTGCTTTCCAGTCAAGCATGTTACCCTCAGAGGACAATTCATGATGCAGTAGGTGCTACAGAACTAAGGTGAAATGGATCACAGTTTCCAAAACACTAAACACTTATTTATTTTTAAAGTTATGGTTAAAATGTAGGTTGAGATTTTTGAGAGGGAAAACCTCTCTGACAACCGGAAGTGGTACTTTAACTGAATACTTTTGCGAATTTTCAAGTAAACTATGGTTATAATTACAGATAGATGATTCAAATTTAGTATAGATATTTATAATGATAAAAAATAAACAGACATGAAATTTGAGAAAAATGACTCAACCGGAAGTAGTTTTTTATTTAAACAACAATCCGAATTTTTTGTATCATGGAAATGTAAATGTGTACAAAATATTAAAAACTGTATTACATATAATGCATATTTGTGCAATAACTATTATTCATTTTCATTTATTAATCATTAGTTTAACAATAACTTGTGTGAAAGCTGACCCAGACACAGACAGGTGGACACCGATGGTTCAAGCACCAACACACATTTATTCATAATTTACTATTTACAAGTGCACACAACCCAGTACTCTGTACCAAATCACCCTTCAAGTCCAGGCCCTCAACAATGCCTCTCTCTCTTCTGACCACCTCCACTCCTCTCCTCCAAGCTTCGTCCTTCCTCCACCCGACTCCAGCTCTGGAATGGAGGGAGGCGGCCCCTTTTATATCCACTAGGTGCCTCCTGATGAACTTCTGCCAGCACTCCCTGGCATTCGGAAGCACTCCAGGTATCCCTGGTCTTCTTCTCTCCAGCACTTCTGGTTGTGGCGGAAGTGCTGACAACCAGGGCTCTCCAGGCATGCGAGCAACCCCTGGCAATGACCACGGGTCCCTATAGGGTTGAGCTTCCATGCTCTTTTCCCATGGTCCCCATAGCCACTGGGGTGGTCGCCCCCTCGTGGTCCGAAGGAGGCGTAATTTTTATGTATTTTTATTTTTATGTATTTTTAAATATTTAAGCCCTTATAAACTCTCCCACACTGTTAACATTATTAGAGCCCTCTAGACATGAAATAACACCCTTTAGTCAAAAGTTTAAAATGTGCTCCATGACAAGACAGAGATGACAGTTCTTTCTCACAATTAAAATAATGCAAACATATGTTCTCTTCAAAGGAATGCGTGTCAGGAGCAGAGAATGTCAGAGAGAGAGTGAGAGAGCACGAGAGAAAAGCAAACAATCAAAAAACCAATACGTGCATTTGGGCTTTTAAGTATGGGCACCGTGATAAAGCGGACGCAAAGAAGGGAGCAATGTGAAGGTAGTCTTTCAGCATTTTTTAGAGTAGCGTCCATATCTTCTAGGCAAACAGCCTCTGTGCAAACAGCCCCTCTGCTCACACCCCCTCCGTCAGGCGTAGAGAATGTCAGAGAGAGTGAGAGAGAGAGACAGAGCAAAGCAAACAATCAAGCACCGCGCGGGAAGCACATCGTATATCATTGAGGAGTTTTATTTAATACGTAATACATGCTCTGATTGGGTAGCTTCTAAGCCATCCGCCAATAGTGTCCCTTGTATGAAATCAACTGGGCAGACAAACTGAGGAAGCATGTACCATAAATTAAAAGACCCATTGTCCGCAGAAATCCGCAAACCAGCGAAAAATCCGTGATATATATTTAGATATGCTTACATTTAAAATCCGCGATGGAGTAAAGCCGAGAAAGTCGAAGCGCGATATAGTGAGGGATCACTGTACATTTAATTTTAGATTTTTTTCATTTCCGCCATCATTATATTAATTAAACTAGCAGAATACCCGCGCTTCGCAGCGGAGAAGTAGTGTGTAAAAGAAGTTATGAAGAAGAAAAGGAAAAAATTTAAAAATAACGTAACATGATTGTTAATGTAATTGTTTTGTCATTGATATGAGTGTTGTCATATCTATATATATATATATATATATATCTATATATATATCTATCTATCTACAGTATATATATATAGCAAAATACCTGCACTTGGCAGCGAGAAGTAAAAAGAAAAGGAAACATTTTAATAATAACGTAACATGAGTGACAATGTAATTGTTTTGTCATTGTCATGAGTGTTGCTGGCATATATATATATATATATATATATATATATATATATATATATCATATATATATATATGTCACACACGTGTGCATGGGGGCAGCTGAAGGGCTTAGAAAATACTGATTATACATCTGCCCAGGGGAGCGGGTGCGCTGGCGCTCTTTCTGAGTTCTCTGCAGGTCTTACCCGGGAAATCCCACCAGGAGCCGCCATTTCCAGGAAGGACACATCACTTCCGGTTCCGGCCCCAAGGATGATGTCACTTCCAGCTCCGGCCCAGAGGACGACATCACTTCCGCCCTCTGTACTATAAAGCCCACTGCCTTTGCTCTGGCAGGCAGTTCTGTTTTGGACTCTGTTGTGTAAACTTGACTATGATGTCTCAAGTACGTTTGCAGCCAGGAAACCGAATTAAACGGGTGGCTGCCCCAAACCTTTTCACGCCTCAAGTCTCAACTTATTACAATATATATATATATATATATATATATATATATATAGACATACATACATGTGTACATATATACACACACACACATATACTACATTGATTTTCTGGTTGGCGTCAGAATATATAAAGTCAAACAGGCAAATACTTGAATACACATTGATTTTCTGAATAAATAAAGTTGGTCAGCAGAATATATAAAGTCAAAACCTGAATATATAAAGTCACTGTAGGAATATATAAAGTCAAAACCTGATTATATAAAGTCAGCATTGGAATATATAAAGTCAGCGCTGGAATATATAAAGTCAAAACCTGAATATACAAAGTCAGCGTCAGAATTTATAAAGTCATTCCTGATTATATAAAGTCAACATCGGAGTATATAAACTCATTCCTGAATATATAACGTCAAAGTCAAAATATATTGATTGAAACGACTCTGAACTGAACTGAGTTAACAAAAACGTATTCAGAAAAATAAATTAAAAAAACACTGTTCGGTTAATGTTTTGAAAATGATGCATGTGCCCTGCCCAGGATTGGTTCCTGCCTTTCGCCCAGTATAGGCTGGGTTTGGCTCCAGCAGAGCCCCGTGACCCTGTGGTCGGATTCAACGGGTTGGGAAATGGATGGATATTCCAGCGCTGACTTTGTATATTCCGACGCTGACTTTATATATTCAAGTTTTGACTTTATTTATTCCAACAGTGACTTTATATAATTAAGTTTTGGCTTTATATATTCGGGAATGACTTTATATATACAAGTTTTGACTTTATATAGTTAAATTTAGTCATCTTTGCATAACTTTTTCTTTACCATAGAAATTTAAAGACTAAATTCAACTTCCATTCCTGCCAAAGATATTTCTGAGGACTAAATAGAACCTACTTATATCCAAATTCGAGCTATTGAGCTGTTGCCTGCCTGCCTGAATAAGTCACTCTCTCTTCGCTCTTACTTTTTTACCGTTCATTTAATCATGGCTGGTGGCTTAAAATTTATAAAATGGAAGGAGGATTACACTGAGTATGGCTTTACCAAAACAATTATTGATGGCGAATCGATTACAGTATTCATAAAGATTCAATTGGTGATCTGTTTTTCTGTGTTAACCTCATATTTTTTCATACTTCTTCTCAAACCAAGGGTGCGAGGGTAAAATGAATCGGGAAGCGCTGATCAATGTAATCGGTGTACCAGGAAATCATGCATTGACAGAAGTTCCCCTTTGCTTGGAATTGAAAGTGTGATTAAATGCGTGATTTTTTAACGTGTTATGGAGCACATGTATCGAAGCTTCTCAGCTGTGCTTGTGCTAAGAAAAGGAAACATTTTAAAAATAACGTAACACAATTGTCAATGTAACCTTTTGTAAGTAGTGCCTGGAGGATTCAGTGTGGAGAAACTGTAGAGACAGCGTGTGTATTAACTTGTGGATTTTTCTGTGAGTATTTGGTGGCAGCGTCACAAAGACGCTTCCGTAACACTGCGAGTGTTAGCTGCGGAGATCAGCTCAGAGCGAAATGGGGTGAATGGGAGGGGAGATGATGACGTGACTCCCCCACCCGCCTTAACTGTCAATCCCCCACAAACACAGTCTCTCGGAATTTGCATAAGCACAGCCCTTCACCTGCAATTTTAACTTAGTTACAAAGTGATCAAAACCTCGTTTATATCCTGCGTCCTCCCATTAAACTTGTATCCCGCATTACCCATGCGCATGACAAACGCCAGCATCAGCGGTGTGTCTATGAACTTAATTTAAACTTTAGGTTTACACCGTGCTTTGTTTCCGAAGTAGCAGCACTCATGAATATGGTTGTATATGTCACTCGCTCGCTTCTTATTGTTTCGCTGCCTTCTCAATTATATAATGCATGTTTTCTTCAGCGCTTTTTGGAGCTCTTCCTGGTTTTCTACGTACTGCGTTGACAGCCATTTCACATGATTATGTGGGAGGCGTGATGATGTCACACGAAACTCCGCCCCCCCACGGCTTTCGAGCTCAACTCCATTACAGTATATGGAGAAAAATAGCTTCCAGTTATGACCATTACGCGTAGAATTTCGAAATGAAACTTGCCCAGCTTTTGTAAGGAAGCTGTAAGGAATGAGCCTGCCAAATTTCAGCCTTCTACCTACACGGGAAGTTGGAGAATTAGTGATGAGTGAGTGAGTGAGTGAGTGAGTGAGTGAGTCAGTCAGTCAGTCAGTCAGTAAGGGCTTTGCCTTTTATTAGTATAGATATAGCTTAATGCAGTTTTACATATAGCAATTTATTGCAACAAATATTATGTAATACTGACACTTTTCTATGTTTTTAGGTGACTATAACTCTTTTCACTTTGCACACAATCTAGGTAATACATATGTAATCATGAAAAATTCCACCATCATTTTCGACCATCCTAAGTGAGAAAATTTCATTTTAATGTAAAGTTTCATTTTAAATAGAGATAAATGATTGTGTATCAATATTATCAATTAGTTATGATGAGAAACAAGGAGATAAGATATTTGAGAAATATTTTGCAACTGGTAGTGTTTCTGATGACCTTTTCCTCTAACTCAGTGTACGAGAATGTCAAGGGGAGCACACTCACAATTTTTTCTTCAGGCGTCAGTTTCCTGGTAAATGTCTTTTCTTGTTTCCTGAAAAGGAGACCAAACACATACATGCTCCAACTGCCATGGAAGAAAGTACTCAATTCCATTTGTGTTGCTTTTTCATTTTTTGGATTGCACTTACTATAATTGGCAAAGCAGATAGCATACTACCAGAACACCTTAATGCACTTCGCATGTGACAAAAAATGACTCTGGTGAATTTTTTTTAATCATTAAAGACTATAAATAGAGTTAGCACATGAAAACACATTAACCCATGCACTCCCATGCACATTAATTCACAAAAGACACATGGAAAACAAATATGTGTTAACACGCATGTCTGTATTCATGTAGGCGTGACTCAGGCCTAAGTTAATTGGATTTCTTGATGATGTTAATGTTACTCCAGGTTGCAGCCTTCAGATATCGTTATGTATGCCATCTTCATTTCAGATTCCACACTCTCCTTTATTCCATCAAGTGCAAAAATAAAAATAAACATGTCTTGGGTTTTAGTTTTGGCCCTTAAAACCCATTTTTCATTTAGCCTCCGTCATTCTAAGCTTACTGGAGGTTGTTAAGAAAAGGATACTGATATCTTCTATTTACCAAAGACAGATAGTTGAATGGGCAGCGTATTCATTCAGGATAGCAGCAGACTATCTAGACTTTTAAAGCTTTTTTAGAGGATTCATTTGGCATCTGCTGTATAAATCTTCACCTAGATATTTAGCCTAGGGAAGAGAATAGCTGGGCGAGCAAGAGAGGGGGTTGGTAGAAATATTTCAGTAGTATTCAGTCAATTGGAAAACAAGTTGAGGCACTCACTATCATTCCCTACGCTCATATGAGACATCCTTTCTAGTGACAGCACACCTAAATGATTTTCTTTGGGGATTTTGTATAGAATATAGAGACTGCATCAGCTGTATTTAGGTCAGTTTCAGTTTGGGGGAAATGCTACAAATCATTTAAGGCTGATCTGCTGCAGTAGAACTAAGCCTTGAGGAATAAAGCCTTTTTATTTTAGTTCACATGGGCAGATCTTTTTTAACAGGTAGATTTAGCGTAGGGGGTTATACTGACAAGAGAGAATTAAACCTTTGGGTGGATTATACAATATCAATGGAATGGACAGGAAGCTGTGCTAATTTAGAGATTAGGGCTGCTGTTTTTTTGAGAGATGTAAAAGGAGATGAGCACACCAGGAGATGGCAGTGGGATTTAGTCTGTTGGAAACTGCCATTTCTCACAGAGATAAACACAGAAGAATTGTATGCTGTACTTAGAGTTATGGTGCCATCATTTCTCTTTAAATTGTAACAGGAACATGAATTGGGACTGCACAAAACAACTCCAATTTAAAACCCAAAAGAGAAGTAATTTGGGATTCTGGGATACCCTGTTTCTGGGCAGTACCCTATACATATCCATCCATCCATTTTCCAACCCGCTGAATCTGAACACAGGGTCACGGGGATCTGCTGGAGCCAATCCCAGCCAACACAGGGCACAAGGCAGGAATCCAATCCCGGGCAGGGTGCCAACCCACCGCAGGACAACCCTATACATATTTAGTTCAAAATCACAGTTTATTTTATTTTAAAAGAATTTGGACAAGACAATAATATTACACAACATTCTTAGATCTTGCTGATTTACAGATGTCTCCGTAAGTACTCCATGGCCAACTTCCTCTTCCTGTCTACTACACAGTTCCAATTCTGATGCTCCATCTTCCAAGCTCAGTGGGTTAACAACAGGTAATATCTCTGTTATAATTTTTGATCAGTGATCAACAAGTTATAATATGGGTTATGAAGCCACAGTTTCCTAAGTTCCTAAGTATTGCTGCACCCTAATTGCCACAGACAGGTTTTGCCCTTCCATTTTGTACCTAAAAGTATAGTGTCATACAGATCAGGTCACATATTATTCACACACATAGCTTTTGTTATTTGTTTGTACTTGACATTTTATGTCTTGTCATGGGAGGCTGGGGGACAGACCCAGCCAGGACGCCTGGAAGGACCAGGAGGTGGCATATACTGTAAGTCCTCCGGGCCATGAGGGGGCAACCACCCTGGATCTGGAGAGGACCACGGGAGAGGAGTAAGGAGGCTCAAGCCCATTGAGACCTGTGGTCAATGCCAGGGGGTGCCCCGAGCCTCAGAGAGCCCGGGAAACATTCACTTCCGCCACACCCGGGAAGATGGAGGAAGAGCCTTCCAAGGATGCCCGGAGTACTTCTGGGTGCAAGAGCAGCACTTCCGCCACACCAGGAAGTGCTGCCGGAAGAACATCATCGAGCACCTGGTTCACGTCCGGGTGAACATAAAAGGGGCCGCCTTCCTACAGTCTGGGAGTGGAGGACGAAGCTCCTGTGGAGAGAGGTAAAGGCGGCCCACGGACAGTGTGAGAAAGGCCCATATTAGGGGTGATTGGTGCTGGGAACACTGTGTACTGTATGGGACTGTGTTAAGTAGACGTGTGCTTTTTATAAAGATGTGGTCTCAGTCTGGTGGTGGCCAGGCGTGTCTGACAGTCTTTATAATCAATTAGCATGACATGTTTGTGGCTCTACTAATTTTACATTCAGAAGGAACTGATACAGGTTACAGTACATACTACTGTTCTCAAGAGCTGGTGCAGCCTTTTGTATTACTTTACTATTTATATGTAAAAGGCTTATACCAAAGCACATGCTGAGGCACTTTCAGATACCATAGACACTTGGCTTCTTTCAGATATCTCTTTGTACAATGTATACTAGAAGTGATCTTGCTGTAAACGTCTACTTAAAGGACTACTCAACCCAAAACTGATATTTTATATATATTAACCCATTTAGTTATAGTGATGGGCAAAAAAAAATTTTAATCTCATTTCTTCATGGAGAATGGACATAACGTTTTTGATATAAGAGGAGTTAATGATTACTGCACAAACATTGCACAAAAGCAAACACTGTAATGGCATCCATGCAAAAATCACATGTTATTTGTGTCTTATGCAATTGAGGGATGGAACACATAAGTTCAAACTACTTGGGATGTCAATTGAGGTGCCCCCTTTAATAACTTTGTTTTCATGACAACAAATATGTGGTAAAACAAACCAAAGAAAACAATAATCAGGGTGTAAAGCCACCACAATACAGGAAGAGTAGCTCTGAAGAGTGGTCAAGACTGAGGATGGAGATCTGTCCAGTGGTCTGCCCTTTCCCAAATGAAATCTTATTGGGGCATCTCGGTCTTATACTCCTCAGACTGGAAGAAGCGAAGTCAATTGCCCTCTTTGGGCATCTCCACTGACCTGAAAGAGGAAAAAGAGACAATACAATAGGCAAAAGTGCCCCCTTGTGTCCCAGCATGACAACATTTACCTCTGATGACGTCATCTAGTTCTACACTCACAAAGTACAAAATGCATGCAATTCAAATAAATTAAATGATTAACTCCAGAAAATGAATGTAGTCCACAAACAGGAGGGCCATTAACACAGGGCCATCCTCATTCATTGATCATCTTGTCTTCAAGTCAAGAGTCCAAATTGAGAAAAAAAGAGACATTCTTTGGAAAAAGGGAAGCACATTGGTAAAGTAGTAAGAGATTTAAGAAAATGAGACAGTATGGCATCAGTCTTTTATAATATGCAGGCTAGCTCCTATCCATAACCACTGTGAGTTCAGATCATGCAAACCCCTAGCCCAGCAAAGCTTACCCTTAATAAAGATCAATGTAAAGGAGGTTGCCAAGACTTAACTTAGTCAATGGTATAATAGGGAAAGAGGTTTTCAATAGCTCAGTTGTGAAGCCCATCTTTGCAGTATGCAGTATTGTCAATAAGAGCAGAATGTCTAGGCAGAACAGATAACATACACATCATGTGACCATGAGCCTTGGATTTAATGATTTGTAATGTGAATTAGAATACTAATTCTGTTATAAGACTTCACATCCAAGGATTATTGTGAGAAGAGGGAAAATAACTAGGAGATGATTAAATGAGCTTAGAAAAGTTTAAAAGAGATTAAACGGGTCAGTACCGAAAGAGACAAAATTATCAAGCAAACAAAACATGAGAGTAACACGAGATGCAAATCAAAGGCAGAAAGTAGTTAAAAAAATCAAATGAAAATTGACACTAGGGCCTACTTGTTTGAAAGCTAACTAGCACTAGAATTTTTTTTATTGAATTTTATCCAACCAATGGATGAGACACGTTGAAACCACCACCATACTTATATTGTCACATACTGTGAAGGAACCAGAGAGGCAATCGTGGTCACATGATGGTTCCTAATGTGTAGTATAAACAAAGAATGAGACGAGAACTAAAAGTAAATAAATTGAACCAGAAAGAAAACCTTTAAAACAGAATCTGTAAAATATAAATCCATAAAATAGATAAAACTACCTATAAACTGCTTAAATTACTACAACTGTAACTATCTGTCCGCAGCCACATAGAGATAAGCAAAATATGGTGGCAACTATACAAAAAAATAAGTCTAAAAATTTGAACACGAGCGTCAGGACCCAAGTTACCCAAACTATTCTATATTTCAGTAGTTATTTACCGCTCTGAAGCTGACCTTTCTGATCATAAAACGAGTTATTACAATAGCAATTGATGAGAAGAATTCATAATTGACTGAAGAATTACGGTATTTGAGGGTTCCTTTAGAGTGCTTCTTTCTCACAATTTGGCTCAAAAATTAATCAGTACATCGTCATCACATAACAGGCTTAAGTTTCAAGCTGGATATTTTTCCGTCCAGCCATTTTAGCTCTATATATATTATATTATATTGTAACATACGTGAACTTGGGAGACAGTTTATAGGCTCAAATAATTGTATGTTCCCGCCAGACCAGGGGCTGGCACTGTCCTCTAACTCTTTCTCCTCTCTCCCTTCAGACCAGCAGACAAACCTTCAACCTAAAGCCACTTCTGGTCCTCAGAAGACAACCACCAGTACTTCTTCTTCCAGTTATCAAGATCCCACATCCTTCTGGTGTCATTTCCAGTTCCCAGATTTCCATTCTCCCAATTACATAATTTCCTGTCTAGAGACTATATATGGCAACCATTTTTTGTTTTCTTCAGTTCTGCTTTGAGATCCTGTTTATAAAGATCTACCGATTACCTGTGTTATTTTGGGGTGGATTCCCAAATCTTTCATTTCATCTTGTCTATTCTTTTACAGTAGTGTAATCGGCAGGTTTGTTAAAAGATGTCTGAAGAACAAGCCCTGAGTACTGTCCTGACTAATATAATGTGATAATATACACAGAAGGAAGACCAAGATACTGAAGATCAATACAAGCAACCTGAACCAGGTGATGCTGGAAGGGGAAGCTTTGGAAGAAGTGGAAATATTCACCTACCTGGGAAGTATCACTGACAAAGAAGTTGGAACAGATTTGGCAAAACAAGAATAGCATTTGTACAGTTAAAGAACATATGGAAATCACAGGTACTTTCAGTCCAAACTAAAGTTATACTGTTTAACTGTTTAAGGCAGTGCTGCTATACGGCGCAGAGACTTGGAAAATCATAGCAGCTATAACCAACAAAGTGCAAGGTTTCATTAACTGATGCCTAAAGAAGATGCTATGGATATACTGGCCCAGCACCATCAGGAACAGTAACCTCTGGCAGAGGACAAACCAGCTACCTGAAGAAGACAAAATACGGAATAGGTGCTGGGGATGGATAGGCCATACACTCCACAAACCAGTGACCAACATAAGTCAGCAGGCATTATGGTGGAACCCTCAGGGCAAGCAATAAAATGGAGGCCAAGGAAAACATGGCTTAGGGAGGTAGAAGTGGATGTGAAGAAAACAGGGTACAATTGGAGCCATCTTGAAAAGAAGGCAGAGGACAGAGATGACTGGAGGAACTGCAGCCTATGCCCCAGGAGGGGTATCAGAAGATGATGATAATGAATGTTTATTCAATTGTTTCTGTTACACAAAATCTCTCAATAAATTAACTGGAATGATTTAATACACCAAGGCAAGTATTCATTACCCGTTTTGTATTAGAAATTAATCGCTGAGTTAAACAATTGTGATTAATACACAGTTCATTTTGATTAAATATTTTAATCATGCCATTAAATACAATTATTTTTTTTTTAATCAAACAGCAGCCCTAGTCTTAGACACAACATTTTTGAAAGACTTACACAATGGGAATTAAACTTTATACTGTGTGTACATGAGCAGCTAATGTAATGAGACTTTCTGAAAAACAAGTATATCAAATTGCAAAGAAATCATTTGGGTGTAGAACCATATTAACCATAAGAGCAGTTGGGGGAGTGCCCAGGGGCACCAGGACCTCGGGGCACCCACTCAAAAAAAAAAAATTTTAAGAGAAAATACCACATTCAAGCTTAAAAGCATCTTGATGGCTGCGTCAACTCCACTGTATTTACTGATTTAACTAAAATTAAGCAAAAGTATTTACAAATAAATAAACAAGTTAAGCTCCTAAATTAGTAAGTTGTCACGTAGGGGCTGACACCCAAAGTATCCGGTTTCTGTGCAGCTTGTGATGGCACCAATAAAAAAAATTAAATTGACAGGCACCTTCTTAGGGTTTTTAGCCTGTGGTCAGCCTCACTTGAACACATTGGCCATTCAAACTCCTGGATGTTACTGAGATACAATTCCAAATTATTTACTTTGGTAATTTCTCCATATGTTTATGTTTAGTACATTTGTGGCAGTGCACTGTATGTAAAGGCTCATAGTCCTCCTGTGATCTGTGTGTCTGTCAAATGAGTTTATTAAAACATTTTATGATGTCTCATTATTGCTTGGAATAAAAAAAACATCAAGTGTCATGGGTACAAACAATTCAAACCGCTTGCATCCGCAAGTCTTCATGGAGAGTATGATGCATTTACTCAGCTGTTTGGAAGTTGTCGTCCTGTCCACCATTGCTCTTGGCTTATTTGCTTATTTACATCTCTAAAGATATGGGAAGAGCAAACACTGGTCTATTATCTTCAAGAGTATGGAAGGTCCTTCACTGTCTGAACTCTTTTTTTTTTCAGTCCAGTCAGTAGGTACAGTAACCATTTATTGACTCCTTCAGTGTGTATTAAATATAAAATAGATACTGCATGTGGCAAGTGCAGTCACGTGCCATGGACAGTAAATCTCTATTACTCACCTATCTCCCAGCGGTAAGAATGAATCTTCTTGAGATTTCATCAAGAAGTTCACTAATTTATGCATTTGCTATTCATGAAAAGTTCATTTTAAATTAAAAGGTTGTTTAAGTACTTGTAGGTGGTCTTTTTAATTGTCAGTTGAGCAAACGGGGTGGGAAGGGGGTGTATGGCTTTGTTCTTGATAATTGTTAAGTATGTTTTAGTTTCTCTTTGTTCAATGCATATTGATGACATTACCAGGGAAGTATTTTATGTCTAAGCCTTTAGTGTCCTTTTCACAGAAACATCAACAACAACAACAACATTTATTTATATAGCACATTTTCATACAAAAAGTAGCTCAAAGTGCTTTACATAATGAAGAAAAGAAAAATAAAAGACAAAATAAGAAATTAAAATAAGACAACATTAGTTAACATAGAAAAGGAGTAAGGTCCGATGGCCAGGGTGGTCAGATGAACCAAAAAAAAACTCCAGACGGCTGGAGAAAAAAATAAAATCTGCAGGGGTTCCAGACCATGAGACCACCCAGTCCCCTCTGGGCATTCTACCTAACATAAATGAAATAGTCCTCTTTGTAGTTAGGGTTCTCACGGAGTCACTTGATCTTGATGGTCATACAGACTTCTGGCTTTTAATCCATCCATCATTGTTGGAACATCACGGTGCTTTCAGTAGATGGTGGTGGCTTGCCACCACCAAAGGGACACCGGAAAAGGAAACGGAAGAGAGAGTAGGGTATGATAGACTAAAGCTTCAGCCATCAGTAAGAGAAGAGGCTAAAGCTGCATTAGTTTGGCCAGGTCTGAGAGGGAGCCTTACAGTATGGCAGTCTGGTGTGGGACTACACAGAACCAAGAGGCTTTCAATATCAATGATTTATAATGGCAAGGCTCAGCCCCTGCCAGATGACTGGCAGTAGAAACCTTACAGTATTTCTATATACCCATTATTATGGGGACAAGATACAGAGCGGGTGGCACGGTGGTGCAGTGGTAGCGCTGCTGCCTCGCAGTTAGGTGACCCAGGTTCGCTTCCCGGGTCCTCCCTGCGTGGAGTTTGCATGTTCTCCCCGTGTCTGCGTGGGTTTCCTCCGGGCGCTCCGGTTTCCTCCCACAATCCAAAGACATGCAGGTTAGGTGGATTGGCGATTCTAAATTGGCCCGTTTGTGTGTGTCCTGCACTGGGTTGGCACCCTGCCCAGGATTGGTTCCTGCCATGTGTTGGCTGGGATTGGCTCCAGCAGACCCCCGTGACCCTGTGTTCGGATTCAGCGGGTTAGAAAATGGATGGATGGATGGAAGATACAGAGCAAACAGGGAAATGTATGCTTGTCTTCATTTTAGAAAGAAGCCATTTTGGCCTGTACATATTGGTTTTCTTTTAGTGTTTGTAGTTATCTTGGTGACTATTCTGAGGTTTATAGACCCAAGCAACCCAATTCTGACATTTTTTACCATTATGCTGCCTTTTGTTGTTGTAACATACAGAGTCACATTGCACATGTCTTTAGGGGTCAAGGGTATAAAGGTCAGCTCCATACACTTCCTGGTGTCCACACTGGATAAAAACTTCACATTTTCTAGCTATTCTTATTTTGGTGTGTTTTTTGGTTGAAGACTTTATTTCTCTCCCAAATCAAGAAAGAGTTTCGGTTCATCTTTGGTTTTGATGAAAGATAGACTTGACCATCGGGTAACAACAGTTTTGTTAGCATTCTCTCTTTTGTTAGGATTCATTTTACTGTTTCTTGTTGTGCATGTTGTTCCCATTTAAGCTTTAGTTCATATACAGTAATTACAAGGGATATAGTTTAAGCTTTATTTTGTTTGTTTGTTTCTATATTTTGGGAAAAAGGAACATCAAGAAAGTTCTTAAAAAACCAACAGTAATAATTTAAAAGAAAGCAAATGTATGCTGTGGTTTGCCTATTTTTAAAATTTTGCGTATGCTGGAGAACAAAACCATGATTCACAAATCATTAACAACTATGATTGATTGGGTGCCAGTGGGGGGTGTTTGTTTTCATTCTTACATAACCCAGAAATCAGTTATTATTGTTGTATCCCTATTATTTCATTTTAATAATAAAAATTCAATCACACAGAAAAAACAATTATGATTGAATGTAAAAATTCAAATAGCAGTACACTCATTTGGCACTTCAATGGATATGGGTGACAGGAGTCTGTCTTTTGGAAGTTTGTCTGACTTTAATAATGGTTCATTATTTTCTTTAATGTATAGTATATTGCATTTGATTTATTTCTGTGTATGTGTGTGCATGGGGCCAGTAGAGGTCCTGATGAGATATTGAGAAGGCTATGGTGGAGCAAAGGGTCTGCTGGAGAGGATGAAAGAAAAAGAAGTGAGACAAAGCAGAGAAAGGCCTCACCAGAATTGAGCAACCCAATGATCTGACTTGCAATATACAGAAAGGCGTAGAAGATAAGGTTCAGTCTGTAGAAATGTACAAACTGAGCTGTATTGAAAGAGGATTGCTTACAAAAAGTCATAAAACAAAATACTAAACGGTCATGAAATGATAGTTATCACTATATTGTTTGCTAATATTTACAAAGCCTTTCCAGGATGGCAAGTTTTGGTGAATGTAAAAAGTGCCAGAAAGGAAGAACTGGCATCCTGGCTGGGATGGAAGATTATTTCATGCCCGGACAGGAGGCTATGGTAGTAGGATGGCGGTAGTTGAGACTCGACTAGGCCAGAGCACCTTTCATTCTTCATCTCGGCATGGAGAGAAGGATGATCAATGGACTGGGTGAATGTGAGTGCCGGGAGTTCCTCCAGGCTTATCCTAGTTGGGACAACCCGCAGGGTGGCATTGGACTCGGAGTCCAGAAGTACAACCCTGTCAGGGCCTTTGGGTGTAACCAGAGAGTGTTGCCATGGGAGAACTCCCCTGTGCGCTGGTTTCCACCTGACTTATAAAGCAGGGATACTTGAAGCAGTCCAGGTCCAGTTTAAAAGAAGCCAGCAACTTCTACTCAAGGTGTCAAACTCGGGTGGCAGCAGGCGACACTCAGCTGAAGGCAGAAAGAGGGAGAAAATCTGTTTGCACTTGAGCATTTTGGCTACTGCTTATTTGAAAAAGGGTTGGTGGCAAACAAAACACAAACATGTGCTTGAACCTGGAAGTGTGTTTGGTAACAGTGTGTCTGTGATTTGGGGCTCGGTGGTGCCCCCTTGCAGTTACATTTAAAAAAATATGCATGTTCCTGACAAGCACACAACCAGAAATCCTGCCATCTATGGCATTGTTCATCTGGAGTACTTCTGGGTCAGGTGGAAACCAGGGTAGTCATCCACCGCCAGTGCCCTCTGGTGGTACCCAAAGACCCTGACAGGGTTGTACTTTAGGACTCCAAGTCCCATGCCACTGCACAGGTGTGGGGTTTAGCCTGGAAGAACATTTACTGTGTAGGGGAATGAACTGACACTCATGTTCGCCCAGTCCATTTATTATCCTTGAATATGAATAAAGAATTTAAGGAGTTCTGGCCTGGCTGAGTCTCAACTCCCACTATCCTTCTACTATGGCACTTACTGTACACTATATATAAATTTAAATGTGTAAATAAAGCAAAGTTAGCATGATGAGCCAGTGCTGCTCCTTCACAATTCAGTTCTCTCAGTTCTGACTCCTAGAATGGGCAAATTGTCCTAGTGCCCATTTAGTTTTCCCCCAGCCCAGTATTCAGAGTTGTTCATGTTAGCTTAATTGGCATCTCTAATCAGGCCTGGCATGGGTTAATGTGTGTGCAAATGTGCCCTGGAAATGCTTTACCTCTCATCCACGACTAACATCTGCTTAGGATTTAACCTGTCACCATGCAACTTGTTATGATAAAATCAGACTCAGAAAATAGTCAGATGGCTAAAAGGCAGCAGGGTGGAATGATCTGAATCTTCAGAAAACTATAGGGTGACTAAAAGAGCATTGCAATTTAAATTATTAAAACGGGTAGGCTGTATGAACAATGCCATATTTGCAAGCTGCATCAGAACAAGAATAACATTCCTCCTCCTCTGCAGACACACACCTACACACAGTAGAGGCAGGCAGCAATTCTTCCTCTCATGTAAACACAAAAGCCCAGTAATGTTTAACAGTCCTCCTAAAGGCTTTGAGAGAGCACAGAGCACAAGGAAGCACTATGCAGTATTTTGATGCAGGGTACACAGAGCAACACCCACATACTTAAAATGTGAGAGTTACGCACACACACACACACACAGAATCATCGTGTACACACACACTCGCAGGCAGGCCTCTGAGCATACAGCACTCCCCCCTCACATATGGCTTGTTTGTGCTTTCATTCTGCCAGTGTACTTCCAAAAGAATGAAGTCAGCTATCGTCAAAATGTGTCACCTTGTAGCCACATCACAGTTTGTCACCTTGTATGTACAGTATTCAGAAATCTGTTAGCTTTAGAGACAAGCATTTCATCATATGCCAGAAGGTGATACTTCTGTCATGCCAGGGAGATGAATAGGGATCACCCTCTTGATGGCATCTTTGGGAGCTGCTTTCCCTGCGCCTTCAACTCCTGCCATTATTTTATAGAGCACCCATCAGACTTTCTGTTTCATCCACCTGGACACTCATAGAAAGAAAAAAATCTCTGTTTTTAAGGGTGGCGCTTCCACTCCACATACAAGTTGGAAGTAGATACAATGTCACATCAAGCCCTCTCAGTTTATTGATGGAGGGTAATTAATCAAATTATTTTGCTGAGCTGTTGATATTGGCTGCAAGGTCTGCATTATTTTTTTCTCTGGTATGATAATTCTCACTACTCAGACTATTTCCACCCTTCCGTTACACTGGCTCATCACTTCACCCTTATTCTTGGGCATACATTCATGCTAATCCTATTTGATCATGTATTTACTTTTCCAATGAAGAAGAAAAAACATCATCCATCATGTTCAACCCTTTTTTCCATACAGGATTTTAATAGACTCCATCATGGATCATTTATCCATGATTTAATTTTTTTTTTCATTGAAGTCTTCTGAAATGAATCAGTTCCTATATTTCACCACAAGGTGGCAGTGAATCCCATAATATGTCTACGTTTGACCTATTGAACTGCTTCAGAAGATCTTCAGCTGCCTCTGATCTCTGGTTGTGTACAATTCAAATAGTCTCTGATTTCTAAAGGGGCAAGCTGCCACTCGTTCAAATCTACGTCCAGACGCACAGGATAATGTGTGTGTGTGTTGTATCACAATTTATGTTATTTGTTCTGGGGTTTGGTATGGTATTGTAGTTAGGATTTTACCTTGGTTTATTATCTTTTATTATATTTAATGATTTGTATATACTGTATTTATCTGTTCTTAATGTTCTATGCAGATATTATTTGTATCCAATGGTATATATACCCTGCTGTTCTTTCTGAAACTGTGCCTTGAACATGGGAAAGGTGCTATATAAATCCATCCATCCATTTTCTAACCCGCTGAATCCGAATACAGGGTCACGGGGGTCTGCTGGAGCCAATCCCAGCCAACACAGGGCACAAGGCAGGAACCAATCCTGGGCAGGGTGCCAACCCACCGCAGGACACACACAAACACACCCACACACCAAGCACACACTAGGGCCAATTTAGAACTGCCAATCCACCTAACCTGCATGTCTTTGGATTGTGGGAGGAAACCGTAGCGCCCGGAGGAAACCCATGCAGACACGGGGAGAACATGCAAACTCCACGCAGGGAGGACCCGGGAAGCGAACCCGGGTCTCCTAACTGCGAGGCAGCAGCGCTACCACTGCGCCACCGTGCCGCCCTGCTATATAAATAAAATGTATTATTATTATTATTATTATTATTATTATTATTATTATTATTATTATTATTATTATTATTATTATTATTATTATTATTATTATTATTATCTAATGAGGTTAGATCTAGCAGGCCCTTGAGAGAATAGATAGAGCACTGAAACTGCATGCTACCATGATCAGACAAGTGTCAGAGAACTTCTAAATATTACAGTATACTGTAAAAATGCTACTGGTCTTTACAATTAAGAAAGATAAGAATTAATTACAATAAAATTGGTGGACATAGTGCTGGCTTTTAAGCAATCAAATAAGACTGCAATATAGTGAAAAAAACAAAAGACCTGAATCAAGCAGGAATGAACCACACTGAAAAGTACGGTGGCAGGATTAAGCAATGTAACAGTGAAATAGCGGATTTTCATTGCTGGACACGATCAGGTAAAATTTGCTATGGCTATTGGTGTTAATAATTTCCACCAATGACCTTCAAACTTTATCATTTCATAGTGTACTTCATCACTTGTTCTCATTTTGTAATGCATCCACTGTAACAAAAGGAGGCATTAGATTTGGGAAGAATTCTTAATGATATTGGGTGGTGGTTATCATATGTGTGCTGCATCTGCTTCTAGTAAGTGCCTTTCTAAAAAAAGATAGATAGATAGATAGATAGATAGAGTAGTGTGAAAAACTATTTGCCCCCTTCCTGTTTTCTTATTCTTTTGCATGTTTGTCACACAAAATGTTTCTGATCATCAAACACATTTAACCATTAGTCAAATATAACACAAGTAAACACAAAATGCAGTTTTTAAATGATGGTTTTTATTATTTAGGGAGAAAAAAAATCCAAACCTACATCATGGCCCTGTGTGAAAAAGTAATTGCCCCTTGTTAAAAAATAACCTAACTGTGGTGTATCACACCTGAGTTCAATTTCCGTAGCCACCCCCAGGCCTGATTACTGCCACACCTGTTTCAATCAAGAAATCACTTCAATAGGAGCTGCCTGACACAGAGAAGTAGACCAAAAGCACCTCAAAAGCTAGACATCATGCCAAGATCCAAAGAAATTCAGGAACAAATGAGAACAGAAGTAATTGAGATCTATCAGTCTGGTAAAGGTTATAAAGCCATTTCTAAAGCTTTGGGACTCCAGCGAACCACAGTGAGAGCCATTATCCACAAATGGCAAAAACATGGAACAGTGGTGAACCTTCCCAGGAGTGGCCGGCTGACCAAAATTACCCCAAGAGCGCAGAGACGACTCATCCGAGAGGTCACAAAAGACCCCAGGACAACGTCTAAAGAACTGCAGGCCTCACTTGCCTCAATTAAGGTCATTGTTCACGACTCCACCATAAGAAAGAGACTGGGCAAAAACGGCCTGCATGGCAGATTTCCAAGACGCAAACCACTGTTAAGCAAAAAGAACATTAGGGCTCGTCTGGATGAATAGTAATTTTCTCAAGTTAAATAAAGAGAAAACTGAAATTTTAGTGATCAGCAATAATGGATACAATGAGGCTATTAGAAATAAACTGGATACATTAGGATTAAAAGTCAAGACGGAGGTAAAAAGCTTAGGGGTGATTGTTGACTGTAATCTGAATTTTAAATCACATATTAATCAGATCATTAGGACAGCATTTTTCACTTAAGAAACATAAGTAAAGTTAGACCTCTTATATCACTGAAAGATGCTGAGAAATTAGTTCACGCGTTTGTTTTCAGTCGACTAGATTACTGTAACGCACTCCTCTCTGGACTACCCAAAAAAGATATAAATCGTTTGCAACTAGTGCAGAATGCAGCTGCTAGAATCCTAACTAGGAAAAGAAAATCTGAACACATCACACCAGTCTTAGCGTCACTACACTGGTTACCTGTGTCATTCAGAATTGACTTTAAAATTCTGCTTATGGTTTATAAAGCCTTAAATAATCTCGCCCCATCTTATATATCGGAATGTCTGACACCTTATATTCCAAATCGTAACCTCAGATCCTCAAATGAGTGTCTCCTTAGAATTCCAAGAACAAAACTTAAAAGAAGTGATGAGGCGGCCTTCTGCTGCTATGCACCTAAAATCTGGAATAGCCTGCCAATAGGAATTCGCCAGGCTGATACAGTAGAGCACTTTAAAACACTGCTGAAAACACATTACTTTAACATGGCCTTTTTATAACTTCATTTTAATCGTAATTTTAACTTAATCCTGATACTCTGTATGTTCAATTCATCATAATAACTATTCATGGTGGCTCTAAAATCGGTACTGACCCCTACTCTCTTTTCTGTTTCTTTTTCTGGTTTCTTTGTGGTGGTGGCCTGCGCCACCACCACCACCTACTCAAAGCATCATGATGCTCCAACAATGATGGACGGATTAAAAGGAAGAAGTCTACGTGACCATCATCATCATCAAGCCCTTCCGTGAGAATCCTAAATCCAAAGAGGACTGTTTCATTTATGCTAGGTAGAATGCCCAGAGGGGACTGGGCGGTATCATGGTCTGGAATCCCTACAGATTTTATTTTTCTCCAGCCGTCTGGAGTTTTTTTTTTTCTGTCCCCCCTGGCCATTGAACCTTACTCTTATTCGATGTTAATGTTAATTTATTTTGTTTTATAATTATGTCTTTTATTTTTCTATTCTTTAATATGTAAAGCACTTTGAGCTACGGTTTGTATGAAAATGTGCTATATAAATAAATGTTGTTGTTGTTGTTGTTGTCTCAATTTTGCTAAGAAACATCTCAATGATTGCCAAGACATTTGGGAAAATACCTTGTGGACTGATGAGACAAAAGTTGAACTTTTTGGAAGGCAAATGTCCCGTTACATCTGGCGTAAAAGGAACACAGCATTTCAGAAAAAGAACATCATACCAACAGTAAAATATGGTGGTGGTAGTGTGATGGTCTGGGGTTGTTTTGCTGCTTCAGGACCTGGAAGGCTTGCTGTGATAGATGGAACCATGAATTCTACTGTCTACCAAAAAATCCTGAAGGAGAATGTCCGGCCATCTGTTTGTCAACTCAAGCTGAAGCGATCTTGGGTGCTGCAACAGGACAATGACCCAAAACACACCAGCAAATCCACCTCTGAATGGCTGAAGAAAAACAAAATGAAGACTTTGGAGTGGCCTAGTCAAAGTCCTGACCTGAATCCAATTGAGATGCTATGGCATGACCTTAAAAAGGCGGTTCATGCTAGAAAACCCTCAAATAAAGCTGAATTACAACAATTCTGCAAAGATGAGTGGGCCAAAATTCCTCCAGAGCGCTGTAAGATACTCAATGCAAGTTATCGCAAAAGCTTGATTGCAGTTATTGCTGCTAAGGGTGGCCCAACCAGTTATTAGGTTCAGGGGGCAATTACTTTTTCACACAGGGCCATGTAGGTTTGGATTTTTTTCTCCCTAAATAATAAAAACCATCATTTAAAAGCTGCATTTTGTGTTTACTTGTGTTATATTTGACTAATGGTTAAATGTGTTTGATGATCAGAAACATTTTGTGTGACAAACATGCAAAAGAATAAGAAATCAGGAAGGGGGCAAATAGTTTTTCACACCACTGTAGATAGCACTTTATCTGTCCCCAAGAGGAAATATGCCTTTTTGCAAAAGCTCAATGAATAAATAAAATATGCTAAATTGGTCCTAGTGGGTGTGTGATGTGTATGTAAGTTCCTCTGTGATGGACTGGCACCCTGTCCACGACATTGACCCTGCATTGCACCCTATACTTGCTGGGATATGCTCCAGTCCACTGCAAACCTCCTAAGGATCAAGCAGGCTTAGAAAATGGCATTGTATGGTTTTGAAACAAACAACAACACCTCCTTTCAAATATACACTAGAACGACTTAAAGGAAAGAAAACTAAAAAGAAAGGAGAACTCCGGTCTTAGCTAAAAATAAAGTAAATAGCAGTCCCAGTTTAAGTGAGGCATTATGCAGCATGGTCTATGGCCGGCATGTCATCCCGGCCTATACCCCCAGGCCGCCAGATGGGGCTCTCCCTGCAGCATGGAGGTGCCCCGCATACCAGCAGGGAATCATGGACTATGGCGTTTTCCCCTACAAACCTGCTGGATACCCCAGGGGCCAACAGAGGACGCTGCAGGGAGGCCCAGAGAGTCACATGTGCCCTATAACCTGGAAGTGCATCATAGGCAAAGCGACAGCGGAAGTGATGTGCTTCTGGGGTGAAGAAGGACTTTTTATCTGACCCGGAAGTAATTAGGAATCATGGACTGTGGGAACACTTCCAGGTCAGGGAATATAAAAGACTGAGAAAGACACCAGAGTGTCAAGATGAGCTGGGTGGAAGGGTGGCAACGCGTCTGGGAGTGAGGATTGGTTTATTGAGAATTATTGTAGTGATTAATGAGTATTGTGGAGAGAAGGGTGCTTTGTGCACTGTTGTCAATAAAAAAAAGTCAATTATTGGACTTTTATCTGGTGCCTGGCGTCTTGGACAAGGGTTCAAGGAAGTGATAGCGCCCCCTATCTGTCACAGCAGATGTATTGCTGTTTTTATAAAGGAGCCCCAGTAGTATTTCTTGAGACACTTCAGCTGAATAATTCACTGGCTGAAAGCCCTAGTGTTAGTGTGTCAGAGAGAGAATTTGCAGCATTGTTCATAATGACACTCAATTTTGTTTTAATTCTCTCCTTCGCTATGACCTCTAGGGGGTCCAGAGTGCACCCCATAACTGAGCCTACCTCTTTAATTAGGTCATTAATTTGGTGGGACTCCCTTGAAGTGATATTACATGCCCAGCACACCACAGCCCAGAAAGTTATACTGGTGATCACAGACATGTAAAGGATGTTAGCTATTCACATTAAAGAAGCACAGCCTGCTCAGCCCTTTCTTATATAGCTCCTCTGTGCTACGAGACCATTCCAGCCTGTCATTGAAGTGGACTACCAAGTACTTAGAGCAGCTCACCACCTCCTCATCCACTACCTGAATAGTGACCAGGCATAAAGGCTTTTTGATGTGGTGCAACTCAGTAACAAGATTATGCAAACCTCCAAAATGTGCACTCAAAAACAACAGCACTTTCTTTTTGTTTTATTCTGCTGAACACTACAGCAAAACTGTTGCCTTAATTTGATGTCTTGTTACTTTGAACCAATTAGGTAAATTAGGCTGAATGCCCTGTTGTTGTCTAAATTATTCTATTGACTCAGTAGGATTACAGTGTCTGACAGTAAAGATTCCAGCATGTATTATTTGCAGAGGCAGGTATAGTAAATTTACAGGTCTTTGTCATCTCTAAGGATCAAACAATATTATGATAAAGACTCCAGACTTTATTATCTGCCAGAATTAAGCTCCACTATGATATAAATGCTAGCTGTTATTATTTGCCAGGCTCGAACAACATTATGGTATAGATACTGGCCTTTTGCCCTGTAAAGGACTGGTCACCCATCCAAGCTCTTTCTTGCTTTGTAGGCAAAACCTGGATTAAGTGGGTGTAGAAAATAGATGGATAGTGTGAGAAGGGGAAGCAGACCAGAATATACTGAAAAAATTTTAAGGTACCAGCCGGGTCACCCTTTTTAATAAAGAGAACAAAAATTACAGCCACTTGGACACATATACAGAAAGTAAAGTGGCTTCAGATAGCCTTAAGTAATCATAAGAGTCATTGCAGCTCTGTCCTCCTTGGGTGTCAGCTCATGATCTGATGCCACCTTCAAAGAGTGCCCCAATTTTATGGTGTCTGGGGTGGGACCTTCTCAGACATTGTGGGTGGTGTTAAGTGTCCTCTTTGGGTAGTTTTTTAATGATACAGAGAAAAAAGAAGATTCTGTTAGCGCCAGCACCCCCTCCCATCCCAGGGTGGTACTGTTTACCTCCTCACATCCTGGAAGGAGGTCCCCAGGCACACATGTGTGACAATAGATACTAGCCATTAGTCTCAGCCAGGATCACATTGTGTTTTATAAAAGACAGTTTCTTTCCTTATTTGCTTGGATTAGGCTGGTTTGTGTTAATGATACCACCATTCATTATTTATCAGTATCGGGCCACATTCTGTGAAATCTTGCAGCATTTTTAATCTGATAGGATTCACCATTTTGATAAAGCCTACTGGCTTTGATTATCTGCCAGAATTGGACTACCTTGAGAAACATACTGGCATTCTTTATTTGTCAGGGACAGACTACACTATAATAAATAAACTGGTTTTCATTATTTGTTAGGATTGATTTACATTGTGTTAAAGAATCTTGCCTTTTTTATCTGTCAAAATCAGTCCATATTATGATAAAGATAATTACTGTCAGGGTCAGCTTAGACCCTTAAGACAGTAAGACAGTAAGACAGGTGGTCAGTGCTGCTTCTTCACAGCTTTAGGGTCCTGGGAGCCTAGCACTGTCTCTGTGTATGTTTACATGTTCATGTTCGTGTCTTTGTGTAATTTTTATTCTGTGGATATTCCAGCTTTCATTCCAAAGATTTGTACATCTCTCTATCATAAAAAAAATCTTGGAAGGTTGGAAGGAGACAAGACATGATTTTCTCACAGAAACACTTTCACATCCTGCAAGACGAGTCTTTGTGCCACAAGATTTAACCACGCCCAGGGCCGGAAACAAAAGACAAAGTGTAGATGACAAAGTAGAATGTCGTAAAGAATTCAAAAACGTTGGCGCAGTACACATGCAGAGCAGGTTAGAGATAATGGAAGTCTGAAAATTCAAAAGTCTCAGAAAAAGGATAGCAAAGATCACATTAGCGTAAACAAACAGAAGTTATTACTCGGTCAAATAACAGAACAGCGAAAACAGATCAAATATATTGTTTGAATTTAAACTTTAAGTCAGAGACTTGTAGATCATCTAATTCATGTTGACATCAGGGAAAAAAAAATGAGTGTTTCTTTCCAATGAAGAGGTGTTTCCGCGAGAATTAAAAACTTTCAAAAACGTTGGCAGACAAACATGCAGAACAGTTTAGAGATAATGGAAGTCCGAAAAGTCTCAAAAAAAGGATAGTAAAGATTGCATTAGCGCAAACAAATGGAAATTATTACTCAGTGAAATAATGAAACAGCAAAAAGAGATTGAATATATTGTTCGGATTTAAACTTTAAGTCTAATTCATGTTGCCATCAGGGAAAAAAAGTAGTGTTTCTTCCCAATGAAGAAGATTATCCACGAGAATTAAAAGATTTGTTGTTTGGTGAAAAATCCCGCAAGAGAAATCATTTCTCATTTGTGTGAATGCTATTGTCAGACACATTTCTTGTAGAGAGAAAGAAATAATATTCACTCACGGGCAGTTATATGTTGCGTTGTTTGAACTTGAACCCGGACACAGACAGACGGACATCGTCTGTTCACCCAACACACTCGTTTATTTACAGTAATATTTATATTTACAGTCAGTGCACGTCCCAGTGCCTCCAGCACCGTTCCCCCAAAGTCCAGGCCTCACAATCCAATTGCCTTTCTGGTTGGATCCAGTCCTCTCTCCAGCTCCGTCTCTCTTCCACCTGACTTCCGCTCTCGACTGAAGGGAGGCGGCCCCTTAAATAGGAACCCGGATGGGCTTCAGCTGCTTCCCGGCACTCCTCCGCAGACACGCCCCAGTGTGGCGGAAGTGCCGGCTGTGCACCCGGAAGCCCTCTGGGTGTCCCCTGTCTTCTTCCCCCCAGCACTTCCTGGTGTGGCAGAAGTGCTGGGCTCCAGGGTTGTTCAGGCACTGGGGCGCCGCCTGGCGGTGGCCACGGGTCCCTACAGGGCTGGGCTTTCAAGCCCTCTACCCGTGGCCCCCAACGTAACCAGAGCGGTTGCCCCCTCGCAGTCTGGAGGAGATACAAGCCCTCCTCCGGTCCTCCTGGGTGTCCCGGCTGGATGCCACAGTTGGCACAATGTAATTCCAAACATGGAATTAAAATTCAATGCGACATTGATGAAAAGGTAAAAGCGAAAAGAGATTGAATATATGGACATAGGTGATATGACAAAAGTGCATGCAGATCACATGGCACAGCAGAAGCAGCAAGCCAGCAGCTGATCGAGCAAAGAGGAGGTAAAAAAAAAACCTGTATTTGTTTCCCATTGTATCACTGTTTAATAGGGTGTTTTGGAGGATTGACCGCGTCTCCTTGGGTTGCATTCAGCCCCCCTAATTACAACGCGAATGTCAGAGATGTTTGGCGAGCACAGTGAGCAGGGGTCAAAGCCTCCTAGTTTGCTAAATTGTCTTAATGTGTGGGTATATGCATATCTGTGTTCCTTCAATGAACTGGGACCCAATCTAGGAAAGGATCCATCCATTGCAGCTCTTTGCCAGGGTAAACAGATTCAGAAAATGAATGAATGCAGTTTAGATTGTGGTAAAGCTAACAGTCTTTACTATCTGTGAAGATTGCCTAATATTATAGAAGAGGAAGTGCCCTTCATTGGCAGGATATCACTACATTATGGTGATAATGAATTTAACATCTGTAAAAATTAGGCTACATTGTAAAGTTAATGGCCTTTATTGTTTGTCATGATTTGTCTGCATCTACCGGTCCTGCATTGATCAATCTGTACTATATTGGCTTTCGTTATTCATCAGACTACATTATTATAAGTACTGTTGGGCATCATAATGGTGCAGAATTCAAAATCCCAATAAATTCCTAAAACACTTCCCCCAATAGAGGGGGATATACCACCGAACCCCAGCTAGATATAAGAATAACACAGAATCTTTATAAAAATAAAAAGACTTATTTCCACACAAAAACGCTAGTAATAAGAATGAAGCTCCATAATGCACAAAAATGATAAAGAGGTTGTCTAAAAACAAAAGGCAATCCAGGAGAACAATGCCTCAGTACAGAATCCAAAGGCATAATCAAAAGGAACACAGCTAAAGGTCAAATAATCCATAATTCACCAAAAGAACAACAAAGCACAAATAAACTCACCACTCCTAGGTACATTCAAACATGAGCCACCAGGAAATGTGGTGAGACCCTCCAGATTTATTGGTTGGAGGGTGGCTCCTGGTGGTGATTGGCAGGGGGCTCCAAACTCTTCAGGTACCGCCCACAAAACACATAGGGCATAACACAAGCAGTTTTAAGACTAGCTCAAAAATATCAACAAACATAACATTAACATAAATAAATGGCACAAAAATGATCAAGAAAGACATGACACAAGACTTTAAAACCAAGGCCATCCCTAGCTGAAACATGACAGTTAATAGTAGTCCAGTGGTTCTCAACCTGTGGGGAGGGCCCCCTAGGGGGGGTGCGAAGATGTGAAAAAAAGAAAACAAGAATCAAAAATATGAAAAAAACATCTGTTGAAACCAAAACAAATTAACTTAAACCACATTCTGATACTAGAACAATAAATATAGAGTTAGATAAATGTCGATAAAAGTTAAGTAGGTATAATAAAATATGCATCTACATTTCAAAAAAATGTTATGGGGGGGGTGCGATTAAAACTGTTATGAAAACTCGGGTCGAATTTACTTAAAGGTTGAGAAACGCTGTAGTAGTCCTAAACTTTGAACTGGCTCAGTGTCAAGGGGTATCAGGTGAATGTACCCTGTAATGGACTGTAACCCATCGTGCCTTGCTTCTTGCCTTGCACCTAATGTAGCTGGAACAGGCTGCAGCCCACCACAACCAGTACACACAATGTGGGTTAAGCAGGTTGGAAAGTGGGCAGATGGATTATTACTGTTCCTCATTATTTCAGAATCAGACTGCATTCAGGTATTGCTGATGAATTTTATCATAATGGTGTCTGATCTTTAAAAATTCTAAAGATAACAGCCTTCATTATTTGTCAGGATCAAACTGTATAACTGTAAGGTTAGGTTCAGTTTCAGCAGCACAAGTCCATACTGTCTGGTAAGATTAACCTTCAAAGTGCTGCTGCTGCTGCTTCAGGCTCCCCAGATTGGTTAGGGGTAGGCCACTAAATTGTAATACCGCTGGTTGCTGTCATTAGTTAAGAAGAGATGACAAGTAGGCAGAAGTGGCAGACTGCTTGCACCCTGCATGGTCAGATTTGGTAAATCAGAAGGTCAATGAATGTCCATCATAGGAAACAGTAAAGTTGTGACTAGTTAATAGTGTCTGCATTTTAGGTCTGAGTGATTTGCTTCATATTATTTAAACTCTCTGTAAAGAGGTTGCTGGGATATGTGGAACACGCCTTGGCTGTTTAAAGCTACAATGTCTTAACAGCCCTCATTTTTGACATAACCAGCAATTTGAATGCAGTTGTGTAGCTAATTGCTCCCATTAATTACAGATTAAAAAGGTCGGGTGAATTGGAGAATGAGATAGAAAAAGAATTAATGCAGGCAGCATATTTCTATAAAATATGCATACAAAGAACCAATAAAGAGGAACTGAGAAATTCTTGAGGGTCGACTGAACACTGTTTGCAAAGCAGGACTTCCTATCGGAAGAGAACAAGAAAGACGTCTCCCGTCTTCTCTAATTTTTATGAACATAAAGAGCTTTTGTTCTGTATCTGCAAAATTAATTCCGTTCAGATGTCAGCACTTCTCAGTCAACTCTTGCACCTAGGTAGAACAAAAAAAGTCTCTTTTATCACTTGCAGAAGGTCTTTATTTTAAGATTATATCAGTGGATTATTATAATGTTTAATTTTAGGGTTAGAATTTAGGTGTTAATTTGAGTGTGTCTGCTGATGTACTGGTGCTCTGCATGTGTACCTAAACCATTCATCCGTTGATATTCGAAACATTTACTGCTTAATCCAGAGTCATACTTGAGAAGCACTTTTTGCAAAGCCGAACCCAGTCATGTGTGCCAGTCCTGACTGGCACTCACTTAAAGGTCAATTTAGACTCCTCAATCAACCTAACACATGTATCTTTGGAACGTGAAAGGAAGAAATTTGCAGTTAACAGGACATACTAGAACAAAACATATGGGCTGATGATAAAGAGGGTGCCACAGGGGCTGATGAAATAGTTTCGACCTTGAACCTGAAAGTTCATTTCTACAGCATTAATGTTGTAAGTTAATTTCTGTGTTCTAAAACAAGTTTCTAGCATGTCTGCTTTATCATGTGTGCTTCTTGTATTCAGTCAACCTGAAAACTAAAATATAGGTATTGTGTTATTGCTCTGCTGAAATTAGCAGAAATAACTTAAATTGAGGACCACAGGGTGAAACATAAGTCAGAAAACATGTAAAAAGGAATACTCCATCCAGAAATTTTATTTTTGTTTATGTATTACTTACCCCATATACTTAATAGAGGTGGCGAAGAAAAATTTTTAATGTCATGTTTTTTTTGCAGAATGCTGTAAACGGTCAAACAACATTAAAAACATCGATGGAAAAATGAAAAATAAAACTCATGTTATTTGAGTCACATGTTCCATATGTCAGTCTCCTGCTCAAAACCTGCAAAACAAATGCTTTTTTGGTTGCAAAATATTGCTAAGCAGGAAACCTAAAGGTTTACCGAAGAGATTTGTTGAATTGAAGCCCCACCTCTTCCTGTCATTTGCTGTCTTTAGAGATCCTGTTTATGTGCAAGTCAATACTGTAATCCTGGAAGTTTAAAAATGTTTGGTTGAAAAAGCATTTGTTTTGCACACTTTGAACAATTGGCTGAATAGACATGAGTAACGTTAGATTTTTTTGTTGTTTGTTGATGGATGTTTTTCATATCATTTCCCATTGTGCAGCACTATTGACTTCTAATATTTCATAAACTTCTTTCTTAGCCACCACTACAAAGTATATGCAGTAAATAACATATAAAAAAATCTTTTTTGGGTGGAGTATTCCTTTAAGTTCTTAAACCAGGAATTCATGCCAATCATTCATCAAAGCAAAACAAAACCCTAAACTGTAGTCAAAATGATGTTACTGAAGAACTGAATACCAGAAAAATGAATGCAGAAAAGCAGAACTCTAAGTGTTGGTGGGATTATCAGCCAAACTCAGATAAAGAGGAAGTGAACAGCACATCCTTCTTTCCATTGCACTGTTGATGTCATGTACTGCATCCTAAAAAGCTGACTACCATGGCGATGGTGTAACAATACTCATCACAAAATGGAGTCAGAGAAATACGTGAATAAATTCTAATGATATTTAAATGAAAGTGAAACAAATTACTAACATGAGAATTAGATTCAGCAACCCAAAAATATGTATAATCGTATATATATATATATATATATATGATTATATATATAATATAATATATATATAATTAATCATTAAATAATGATTTTGAAATATGGCTTTAAAAAGCAGTAAAAAAAATTATAAAATTAAAATATTGTAACAGCGTCCTGGGTATGACATTAATCTGCATCCAGCCCTGCATGTAGGCCCTCCAACTTGCAGGGAAAAACTTGGGGGTAGGTGGCAGAACTGGCACTCCAGCCACCATAACAAACCTCATACTGGTTCCATTCCATTGAACTAGTGTGGTGCTGAGGTGTCACCCATTGCATGGCTGCACTCGGGTCCTAATCTGTGGTGGGTGCGGCCATGCACTGTATCAGCTAGTGCTCCTAACGTCTCTCTCTCTCTCTCTGTCATTGAGTTTCTAATGCTAGAGAACATTAAACCTTTAGAGATTAATTTTTGTATAGTCAAGGATTATTTTGACTAGTCCCCTTCACATGGCAGAGCTCAGAGATTAGCTACATAATTTGATTATGGTTGGACATCTCCTGAAGTTAATATGCAGTCTGGCCAGCTTTCAACATCATGGACAGAACAAAACGTTGCCACCATTGAACAAATCACAATTGAAAATGGGAGAGAAATGGGGTATAAGGAATTAGTTATGGGTCAGTTGTGTCTGTGTTCATCAGTGACGCCTCCAACAGTTGGCCACTAATCTAAATTGGCTGATTTTCATTCCTAATGACTCGACTAACCAGATGTTTTAGTGCTCCTTTATGCAAAGTATTACTGTACCCGTAGGAAATGTACAGATCCTTCTGTTTCTGGTACACTTAATATAAACAGAGAGCAGACAGACATAATTTAGTAGGGAGAACATCAAAGCATTGTCTTTTATATGAACGATGGTATAGTTTGGGGCCTTTTTGTATTATTTATGTGCTTTTCTCTATCATTTTCTGGAATCTGGAGCTCATTTTGTTTAGCCTGTTTACATCCCAGACTATGACTGTGATGCTTGATTTTTTGGGTTTGCCAATTACTTTGACTGTTGTCAAATGTTTTGGACTAGTTCAGTCAACATTTTTATATCTCACGATTGATGTTATTTTCAGCTCCTGTTGTTAAGGCAGCATCCTATATCATCAGGGTCACATCCTTCATTATGACTTTCAGGTAATGACATGGTGAGTTAAAAGGCTTTCCACTTCCTCATCCAAGCTTGCGGATATAAAAACCCTTTCCACTACACAATCCTTTGCTAAACCTAGTTTTTGATTTTTGCTCTCAAAGCTTAACCTCGATTTTTGTCTCTCATTTTGGCTTTTTTACCCTTTTGACTTATTTTTGTATAATGCCATCATCACCCAGTTTTTTTCTGAAAATCTTTTGCTTGTTCTTTAGCATAACAAAAGAAAGTGGAATAATAAAGTGAGAAAAAGAATTCTGAGGAGTCTTCCTGTGCGTGGAGAGCATTGGCGGAAGTGCAGATACTATCCTGCTGAATTTAGAGTAGAAGAAAAGAGGCTCCGCTGACATAGCGGTGCATCTTCAGCACAAATAAAAAGAGAATCTACTTTACTGGGTTCAGAACTTTTCATTTTGTACTTTAATTAACTTGTACGGTTCTCATCTGAGTGTGAACAGTGAGCAAGCTTGTGTTCAGTACAGCAGCTCAAATTTTAATTAGAAAAACAAAAGATAAAGAAGAATTGCTGCTTAGGCCTGTGAGCTTAAGAGCTACAATTGCCTGTTTTATTACTTTAGTATTTTGTTTGGCCACTGTTTGATGAGCCTACAGAATTAAATTTATTAATAAAAAATGAACAAGTGGTCTGAAGTTTAATTGTAAAAATACCAAACATATCAATGTGGCTGGTTATGTAGAAACTTAGTCTGAAGACATTTTTAAAGAATAAGCAAAAATTATAAATATTAGGATCAACCAATTTTAGTAATAAGAATTCACTGATTAGTATAAGCCCTAAAAAGATTACAATATGCAAGCTTTTAAGGCAACTCAGGCCCCTTCATCAAACAATTGATTACTTGTTATCTTATCTAAAGAAGCGGCCTGAGAAGCCTCAAAAGCTTGCATATTGTAATCTTTTTAGTTAGCCAATAAAAGGTGTCATTTTGCCTGTCTTCTCATTGCATCCATTATGGCTAACACGGTACAACACCCTAGTACTATAAGCCCTAAAAAAACTTAATCGGAGTATTCCCTGTTTTTATGAACAATTAAAAATGAGCAAGTCTTGTGCACACTGGGTACCCAGAATGTTGACCTCTAAAGGAACATCAGCACATTGAATGATCTTAGGGAAATCTCGAGCTGAGGTATTTTGACTGTGAGAAACATCAAACAACAATTGAAACAAGAGAAGCATTCTCTAACACTAAAACATTCAAGAACCAAGTAAGTGCCAGCAATATCATGCACACACATTTTATGCTGTTGAAGATGTACTCCTTATTGATTAAATGCTTGCCTCAAAAATTCTCTAAAATTTACAAACATCCGTCAATATGATACTGATGGGGTGTGGTGTTGGGCTGTTAATGTTAATCAAAGGAATATCAGCATGGATAGCTGTTAATCTGCTTGATGATAATATCCTCAACTCACACTGCAGTGCTGGAAAGAGTGCAAAGAACCACCCTGCACTTCACACCTGTTTTCCCAAATTGCAAGTCTACCTACATGAAACGTGCTTGAAAACCTCTATAGATGAGTGACTATCCAGGCATGACAAAAATTTTTATTTGAGAGAATCTTCAAAACCTTTGTGAATGTTATAAGCAATTTCTTTGGTTTAACTGGTGTTCCTACTAATAGTATAGGCTCATAGCTTTTGATAACCTTTATATATCACAAGAATGCTTAAGAAACTCACAAAATATTGAATTCTGGGGTAAAAGGCTAATGGAAGGACACCGGAGGACATTAGATGTGGGAGTAGGAGTGCTCTGGTTGGATAAATAGCGGAAGGTTAGCACTATGTCTCATATACTGTAGGTGACCTGGGGTATTATCTAACCATTTGTGAGGAGTTATGGCTCAGGACAGCAGTGTCACATGTTTCTACTAAAGGAAGCTATACGAAGACTAAAAAATGGAGGCATAACTGCCAGTTATTCCTAGGATGTACTTGCAAGTGCTTCCGAAGGGCGGCATCATATCTCTTTCTGACTTATAAATTTAGAGTTGTAAGGTAAGATGTGGACAAGAGTTTATTTGGTGGGAGGGCATACGGTTAGAGGACTAAAGGGAAGGTACAGGAGATGAGAGAAAGTGAGAGGGATGTTTGGCTTGGTACGGTGGTGGGAAGTAGGTAAGCCACTCCACATAATCAACAAGATAGCTCACTTACACAGTAAGGCCTAGTAGGTTTTTCGTGTCTCTTACTCCATTTGTTTATTCCTGCCCTTGTGTGCTTTACTTTCAACAAAGACACTCCTTTTGATAATCAAATTACTTCTTGACTTATTTTGCTTTCATGTGGCTTAGAGCTAGTCTTGGAAACATTTTTCTGCATGACCTTTCAGTACCACTTATGTGCGGACTGCACATACACTCCTGTCCTTGTACAGTAGTTTCATTTCAGGTATGACATTCGTCCTAGGGTGGCACAGTGGTAGTGCTGCTGCCTCGCAGTAAGGAGACCTGGGTTCGCTTCCCGGGTCCTCCCTACATGGAGTTTGCATGTTCTCCCCGTTTCCTGCAAGTGCTACGGTTTCTTCCCACAGTCCAAAGACATGCAGGTTAGGTGCATTGGCGATCCTAAATTGTGCTTGGTGTGTGTGTCCATGTCCTGTGGTGGGCTGGCACCCTGCCTAGGGTTTGTTCCTACCTTGCACCCTATGCTGGCTGGGATTGGCTCCAGCAGACCCCTGTGACCCTGTGTTAGGTAGCGGGTTGGACAATGACTGACATCTGTCCCATTATTCATCTCTTAGGCGTTCTGCAGCTCTAAACAAGCCCTTTAAAAATGAGCATGGAGATTTGCCCAGAAGCAACCCAGCGATATCCTGACACCCCATCCATGGTTACTTTCTGCCTTATGTCAGATACTGCCTCTCCTTAACTCTGCATTGGAATAATGAACAACTTAACGAAAAACTGAGAAGCCAAACATGAGTACACTTCGTTCATATGATGATTCAGAAGTGAAGGCTAATTGGGGTATCTCCATAATTAATAGATAGACCATTAATAGGTAGAAGGTCCTGAATCATAAGACCATAAGATTTTCTTTATTTAGAAAATTCTGAGAAAATGTTAACTTTGTTAAGCTTAGCGCAAGTTCTACACGTTTAAGTTGGGTTAGGGTTAGGATTTTTACTGTTCCATTTGTGACTTTGCAGCTCTTCCTCAAGGTCCCCTTTATCCCATTTTACCTCCAATCTTTTTACATAACTGACCCTGTAACAAGTCTGTGAAGGCAGATGTGCTTCTGGGAGAAAGTGATCAGTGCTTTCCCTGAGACTGCAACTCATCATTTAAAGCTGCAGCAATATGTTATGATGTTAATAATGACATTGGTAGGGGACACTCACAAGAGGGTCACATCTTGTGCTCACACAGCTCCCAGACTCTATAGCTGTGTTATCTAATTCTTTAAATCACAAAGATACTGTATGGTATTAATGATGAATGGGCTGACATATTTTTTTATGCTGAGTTGCAAATCAATTTTTTAGTCATTTTCCTCAGTTCCATCTCTAGCAATTACCTAAAGCCAACCCCCACGCTTCTTTTAGGGCTCCTGCATTTTTTATTATACTACTCTGCAGTTTATTGTTGTTTTTCAATGACATTTAACTTTTTGTTGCAATTTCAATTATTACTTTAGCTACATACACTGTAGGCATATACGGAGAGGAAAATTGCTGAGGAGCCTTGTGAATTTTCAAGTTTTACATACCTTAGGGTAACAACTATATGCCTTTCTGAGAGATGTCCACCTGTCTGTGTCTCAGATTAAATGCCTGGGATAAGATAACTCTAACGAATATCACTACTTAGTTTGAATTAATCTTTAAACAGTTATTAGCATTGCTAGATTCCATATGCCTGTTGAATTGGATCAAGTTTATTAAAATACTTATAACATGTGAACTTTCAGAAAAAGCTGTCAATTTGTTTTAGTCCTATGACCAGGAATACTTTGTTTTGTAGAGTGAGACATTACAATTTGCCAAACATGGACACTTGTTAGTTGCACTTTTCCCCAGTGAGGTCCAAGTGGAATAATGTCTGATAAGGTCACTTTTGATGTGACTTTAATTCAATGCTTAGATCACTGATAAGACAAAGGTCACACGTAGTCAGTTTACCATGCATTCCATAATGCATCAGAAGCAGGAGAGAGAGAGATGGCAGTTGGCACAATGTAGGCAGACATAGATAGATAGATGCCAACATTGCCAGACATTGTAGTTTAAGCTACTCCACTGTGCCCCAATTGCAGTTTAAGTTATGGCAAACCGCCAAGATGCAAAACATGACACTGGTATTTGGAGTTTATTTAAGGAAGACCAAGAGAAGACTTGAAAGGTGCTTATTTCTCAGACTACAGACTCTGATGTACTTATCCTCTTATGCAGTTGCCCATCTGGGCCTTCCCTTTCTTTTCTATCCAGTTTACTTTCTTCTCACAAGACAGTAGTAGACACCTTTGCAAGAAATCTTCAGCTTCTTGGAAATCTGTCACATAGAATAACCTTCATTCAGTAGACTAACATGTTTCTTGAGAACACTGTTCCATTTTGCCTGTACTTTAGGAATGCCAGGACCTTGTAACCCAAGTGAACAAAATAACAGGTGTCAGCGGTGCTATTGCAATTACAATGACAGAGGTTTTTCTAATAACCAATTAGCTTTTATACATGACTAATTAAGGATAACCTAAGGGAGTTGATAATTAGGACAATGAAGGAATGGCTGCTGAAAAGGCTTTACAATTATATACTGTAAGAATGATAATTTTAAAATCAGTCATTTCAAGCAGTAATAGCCATTATACACACTAGAAAATATATTGGCTGTATTTGTAAATCAATTGAATGGTATCTTGATAAAAAGTTATTTCCTATCAAAAACATGAAAATTTCTGGGTGTTTCCAAACTTTTGACTGGTTGTATATACATTGTACCAGAGAGCCCAATGGCAGCAGGGACACATATACCGAACGAGATATCCTAACCTGACTGGTATGTGACACCAAGAGGTCACCGGTAGTGATGAGCGAGCATGCTCGGCCGAACATGTGTTCGGCTCGAGCATCGCTATGTTCGGAGCATGGCGTTACTTGAACGAGCACCACATGTGCTCGTGCGCCATGCTTGAGTCTCCTCCCCGCTCGTCGAGCGGGTTGGAGACAGCCAATCATGGGGCAGGTAAGTACTGCCCTCACTGTAATGCCAGTAGCCATGTCAGGTGCTGGCATTACAGTGATTGGCTGGCCGGAACACGTCATCGGGTGCTATATATGCAGGCACTGTCATATAATGTTTTAGAGCGTCATTTTTTCTGTAAAATTGATTTTTTTGGGGGGTTTTGGGCGTGTTCTTGTCAGTCTGTAAAAGTGGCATACAACTAGGATAAACTGGTTCCCAGCAGCGACTTGGGAGTCCAAGATGCATCCAGACATCGTCCCCACGCTGTTCCCGGTCCATTTGGGTGGTGCTTCTGTCACTTTCTTACCTTTTCCAATGGACCAGGCACCCTCCCCTCTTCAGAGCAGGGGGTGCCTGGTTGTCTCCCATTGACTTACATTATACTCGGGTGCTTGGTAGAGCACACGAACATCTCAATGTGTTCGGACCAAACACCCGAACACCCGAACACTTTGGTGCTCGCTCATCACTAGTCAGCGGCTATGGATGAGCTCAACAAGAGTAATAATTCCTCAAGCTGCTAATGGGCAGCAACATTGCCTTACTGTAAAAGTTAAGGTTTTCCCAGAGGCGTCTAAGAAATGAAGACTCTGTTTGAAACTAGATGTGCTTCACAGTAAGCTGGAAATACACCTTTGGGTAGCCTTATACAGGCCACCTCAGTCAGGTATGCTTACAGTTAGGAGAGGAGCAATGGTGAAGGAGCACATGAAGGGGAGATCAATGAAGTGAAGAAAAAGACGTCGGGGAGATGGGAAGGAGCAGACACTACTAAAGAGTTGGGTAGTTAGCCTGAGACTGTTTAGATAAGAAACAGAGGGCACTGGGGTTCTTATTTTGTTCATGCTTTGTATTATATTTCAATTCTTCCATTTACATATGTAGGATTGGCTCCAGCCGACCCCCATGACCCTGTAGTTGGGATATAGAGGGTTAGGTAATGGATGGATGGATGGATTTACATATGTATTGTAACAAAGGCGCTATATAGGCGCCTGACCCGGCACAGATGGACACAGAGGCACGTATAATAAACACAAAGCCTTTATTTTTCTTCGTCTTCCCCGTGCCACACAGCCAAAACACAAGCACCAAAACAGTTTTTTTCCTTCCTTCCTTCCTTTACCACCACTCCTCCTCAAGCTTCGTCTCCTTCCTCCCAACTCTGGCTCCTCGAGTGGTGGTGGCTGGGCCCTTTTATAACCCACCCGGAAGCGTTCCAGGTGATTAACCACCTGGTCCTAATTGCACTTCCGGGTGGGGCTGAAGACTCATCCAGCTGGGCTGTGGGAAGCAGACAGCCCCCCCTAGCGGCCACCCGGGCCCCAACCAAGCTGTGGAGGACTCCATCTCCCATGGAGCCCTGCGGGCGGTTGGGGAATCACCGTCAGCCAGGGAGGCTGCCACCAAGCGTCCCGGGGGAGGTATTGGACTGCCCATGGCTTCTCAACCGGAACATAAGCAGCAGGGGCGTCCCTGACGGGCATGGGACCCGGCTGTCCTTCACAGTATATATGCTTGGCCAAAATATTGACTTTTCAGTTTCAATTTTAAGCAGATTTACACATAAGTATCCTTGAACACAAGGTAGGGAAGAAAGAAGTTTCGGGGTAAGGTTGCTATACTCACAGAGATTACTCACTCATTGATTAGCACATTTAAGTAAGAATTTCACTGTATGAAGTACACTTGACAGTAATGATCCTATAAACTTCAGAATGCATGTCTGTGTCTGTTATAATATGGACACTAGGGTAGTCCACAAACCAATGCAAAGAGCTGATATTTGTAGAATTGTTTCCCGACAAATCTTATTGTTTATTAGAAGAAAAGAGGAAGGCCTAAGAGAAGGTTTATGGATGTAGTGAGAGAGCAAGATGCAGAGGACAGGAAAATATAGAAAAAGATGATCTGCTGTGGCGAACCCTAACTGGGTCAGTCAAAAGAAGAAGAAGTGATAACTTGCTGACCTGTGAAATTTCAGCCTGCTATTGAAACATTTAGAGGTTGCTCCATTCTGAACATTTTATTTATATTGTTACTATGTACTTATTCTTGCACTGGATTCTTATCCAGCTAAATGAACAATATAATAAAAGCACAAAACATGAACCATTCTAGTACTAAGGTGGAGATCTCAGAACATTCTTGTAGTAAGTGGAAGTTTCCAGAACATTCTAGTGGTAAGTTTAAGTTTCAAGAACATTCTAGTAGTAAGTAGGAGTGTCTATTTTATTTCTAGTTCATTCAAAGTCTACATAGAAATTCTCAGAAATGTCTGGTAATGACCGTTACCTATATACTGTAAATTGTTGAAAACTTAACACCTGATCAGTCATTACACGTACAACACCCAATTTCCATAAAAGAAGCATGCATTAGAAATGAAAAAGCTGTAAGAACTGAAATGGTCTGGACTGCATGTCACCATCATGTCATGATAGTAGTGCTGTCAAACATCTTCTTATGTTCATTCGGTCAAATAGAAGGCACATGAACTGCATTGTTTAAGTGATTTCAGTAAGAATGGCCAACGATAGATCAAGATTTGTATGCTACAGCGACTGATGACTTCATTTTAGTCTTAATTTAACTTAATCCTGATACTCTATATGTTCAATTTCCTCAAAATAACTATTCATGGTGGCTCCAAAATCGGTACTGACCCCTACTCTCTTTTCTGTTTCTTTTTCCTGCGCCACCACCACCTACTCAAAGCTTCATGATGCTCCAACAATGATGGACGGATTAAAAGGCAGAAGTCTACGTGACCATCATCATCATCAAGCCCTTCCGTGAGAATCCTAAATCCAAAGAGGACTGTTTCATTTATGTTAGGTAGAATGCCCAGAGGGGACTGGGCGGTCTCATGGTCTGGAATCCCTGCAGATTTTATTTTTTCTCCAGCCGCCTGGAGTTTTTGTTTTTCTGTCCCCTGGCCATTGAACCTTACTCTTATTCGATGTTAATTAATGTTGATTTATTTTGTTTTATAATTGTGTCTTTCATTTTTCTATTCTTTAATATGTAAAGCACTTTGAGCTACTGTTTGTATGAAAATGTGCTATATAAATAAATGTTGTTGTTGTTGTTGATGACATGTTGAGGACCCAGTATTATGTAAACTGTGACATGAAATGCTTGACTACTTATATGTGTACTTGAGGCCCAGCAGCCAACGTACAATTATCAGGAATTTCTACATTTGACTTTCTTGTTTCTTGGTGTACACAAAGGTAGTGAGTCATTTTGGGCTCACAAAAGGTCCAGCACATCAGGCCATTTTGGATTAAAAAAGGCATTTACGTATTGAAAATATTTCTTTTAAAGGCTAAATTCAGGATGACTGCACTTGAATCTAAGTTTATCACAGATTTTGTTGTTTGCCAGTCTTGTATATATCAGAAAGTGGAATGAAGAAGCAAGCTCCTCTCAATGACATCCATTTTTTATTAGTTCTTAAGACTTATCCAAACCAGGCTGTTGCTGGTAATGCACAAGCAGCATTTTCAAGGCACCTCTGCTTTTTGTCAAAACATTTGACAGTTTTAGCTCTTTCTGACAGAATACATGTGTGTAAATGAGAGGGAGGTCGGTGGATTGGTGAGGATGCAAGGAGTAGAGTTGGCGAAGGTGGATGAGTTTAAATACTTGGAATCAACAGTACAGAGTAATGGGGATGGTGGAAGAGAGGTGAAAAAGAGAGTGCAGGCAGGGAGGAATGGGTGGAGAAGAGTTTCAGGAGCAATTTGTGACAGATGGGTATCAGCAAGAGTGAAAGGGAAGATCTACAGGATGGTAGTGAGACCAGCTATGTTATATGGGTTGGAGACGGTGGCACTAACCAGAAAGCAGGAGACAGAGCTGGAGGTGACAGAGTTAAACTTGCTAAGATTTGCACTGGATGTGACGAGGATGGGTAGGATTAGAAATGAGTACATTAGAGGGTCAGCTCAAGTTGGATGGTTGGGAGACAAAGTCAGAGAGGCGAGATTGTGTTAGTTTGGACGTGTGCAGAGGAGAGATGCTGGGTATATTGGGAGAAGGATGCTAAGGATAGAGCTGCCAGGGAAGAGGAAAAGAGGAAGGCCTAAGCAAAGGTTTATGGATGTGGTGAGAGAGGACATGCAGGTGATGGGTGTAACAGAGCAGGGTGCAGAGGACAGAAAGATATGGAAGAAGATGATCCGCTGTAGCAACCCCTAACGGGAGCAGCCGAAAGAAGAAGAAGCTCTTTTTGAAGACAGTGTTTCTTTTTTTTTTTATTAATTTTATTGCAATCCATACAAAGCAATCAAGTTTTTACAAAAAGAAAGATTGAGTTAAGAACAGATCGATCCCCACCCCTGAGAGAGAGAGAAAGCCAAATAGCGTAAAATTTAAGGCTTGTAAACATACCTAAATTAATAAATTCTCTGTGCTTCATGAACTTATTTTAAAATATTACTGATTAGATCCTGCCATGTTCTGAAAAAAGTCTGTACAAATCTTCTAGCTGAGTATTTGATTTTTTCCAATTTCAAATAGTATAACACATCAGTTTCCCACTGACTTAAAAGAGGAGAGTTTGGGTTCTTCCAGTTTATCAGGATAAGTCTGCGTGCCAACAGTGTAGTGAAAGCAATCACAATTTGTTTGTCTTTCTCCACTTTAAGCCCATCTGGAAGAACAAAAAACGCAGCTGTTAATGGGTTAGGAGGGATTGTGAGTTCAAAGCTGTCTGAGAGGTAATTAAAAATTTTCGTCCAGAATAATGTTAATTTGGTGCAGGCCCAGAACATGTGACCCAGTGAGGCTGGGGCTTGGTTGCAACGTTCGCAGGTTGGATCATGTCCTGGAAACATTTTGGAGAGTTTTAGTCGAGACAGATGTGCTCGATATATAATTTTGAGCTGTATAATTGTATGCTTTGCGCATATGGAGCTCGAGTGAATTCTCTGCATTGCTACTTTCCATTCCTTTTCTGATATATTAATTGAGAGATCTTTTTCCCAGTGTCCTCTTGGATCTTTGAAAGGGAGGGATTGTAAAATGATTTTATATATTGTAGAGATGGTGTCTAAATCCTTGAGATTGAGCAATATTTTTTCCAGCATGGATGAGGGTGCAAGATGAGGAAAATCTGGAAGGTTCTGTTTAACAAAGTTCCTGATTTGAAGATAGTGAAAGAAATGTGTAGCTGGAATGTTAAATTTGGAATGTAATTGATCATAGGATGCAAAGACGTTATCTATATAAAGATATCTAAGCAAGTTAATTCCAAATTTTTTCCAGATATTAAAAACTGCATATGTTTGTGAAGGTTGAAAGAGATGGTTCTCTTGCAGAGGTGCCACACATAGAAGCTTCTCCATCTTAAAATGCTTTCTACATTGGTTCCAGATTCTAAGTGAGTGGAGCACAATTGGGTTATTAGTGTATTGCCGATAACGTGTGTTTATTGAAGCACAGAGCAAGGAATACAAAGAAGTATTGCAGGATTTTACTTCTATTGCAGTCCAAGCCTGTGTATGCTCTTCTATTTGTGTCCAGGTTCTTATCGCCTGTATATTTGCAGCCCAGTAATAAAACTGGAAGTTGGGTAGAGCCATACTGCTGAAGACAGTGTTTCAACAAAACCAGAAGGTGCAAAGCCTGCAGCAGCCACTGTTACCAGACATCCCTCAATGTCTTAAGTTGACAAATGAATCTGAAGATCTGGTAAAAGCAAGAACAATATCCTTCTTTGACGTCCTTATGAAAAAGACAAAGAATGGTCACTGTCATTTATCAAGAAACCACCAGAACAGTGAACAGATGATCCAATCTTCAACAAATTTTATGAACAGTTGGCATGGATGATGGTAGTGAATAACACAATTGAAACAAAAATGCGGCTCATTGAATAGTGCAATGACACAATGACAAAGGACGAGAAATGGAAACAGTTTATTCTTCAATTGATTGCAAACCATAGTAAGAATTTTAAGTTAGTGCTAACATTGTAGACCAACAACTGTTGGTCAGTTCAAATGACATAAAAACTGCCCAATGGAGCAACCTGTAAATGTTGTTTATTTTCATTCAGATTTTGTGTGTGTATTATAAATATGAAAGAGAATAAATAGCTTTGTGGAAAACTTGAATCTGTTAGCTGTTTCTTTTTGGACCACCCTAATGAACACCTGTTGTGATGTAAGATTTTGCATATAACTTGATAAATATTTTGTATGTCTTTATTTGTAACTTATGCAAAGTAATGTAATATTAATGTTACATTATTGATAATAACAGCAATGGTTTGATGGTTTAAGAACCCCTTCCCCCCACCAGGACTGAGTCTCTTTGAATTTTATGACAGGATTTGGGGTAAGTGCCTCAAACCAGTTTGGCAAGTGTTTCTCTGCTAAAGTCTCTCAGTCAAATACCCCCCCACCCCACCACGCAGGAAAGCGAGGCTGCCTAACTGCCAAGCTTTACCTTAACATATGATTTTGGGGGAAGGTGTGAGGGTGTTCTGTTCCCCCATTGGTCTGAAGTATGGCTGTTTGGGACTGGCTTGTATCAAAAGTCTTTAAGTACCATGACATCCTATTGGCTCTAGGGGTTGAACAGAAAATCTATAAATTTGCTTGCTTACCTAACACTCTCTGTCTTACCAAACTGCTGAATGACCATCTCACATGAACTGAAAAGGACAACACAATGAAGAACACAGATCGGCAGCCATATTGAGACAGGTATTGTGGCCTGTTCTGAAGAAAGCTGACCTCCAATGATGCCTTAACTAGAGACATTTTTAAGTAACTAACAGGTCTGTGTGCTGCCTGAAACTACACATCACCATTTATCAGATTGTATGGTTGCCAATATTCAAATATACTTTGCATATTGTTATTATTTATGAATATTATCAATAATATATGGTTTAAATTGTAACTTAACTCCTGCTTGTCTTTTACTACACCTAATTGCCTGAGATTATAGATGTAGAAAGGAAGGTGGGGAGAAGTCACATGGTACAATACCTTATAAACAGTGGTAAGTCTGTGAGATTTGAGGCATTCTGACAAAGGCTACATATTAATAATACAAAAGGTGAAAGTAGAGCAATATATTACTCTACCAAGACAAAACAACACAGTAACTCAAAACAAATCTCTCAAGGCAGCTTATACTTAGCACAGTTAAAAAGCATTGTATGATTGCTAAAAAATGTTACCAATTCTGAGCAAAACCACTCAAATTTATGTATTGTATTATGTACAGTATTTTTTTTTTTTGCTAAAATAAAAGCTTTAAGTAAGGAAAGTTTTCTGCTGGACAAATCAGATATTTTCCTCAGTTACCATTTGCAAAATGCCCTGCGTATTTGCTCATTTTGTAACAGCTCTGAATCCAACTATCAGTTTCTTGGCAGGCACATTGTCTTCCTTTGTGCCAATGACGCACAGCAATGGTTGCTACGTTAGTAATATGTGATGGAGTAAAGGCATTTGGTAAACACCTACTGGATTTTCCTCTGTCTCATAAACCTGTAACCTTTAATTAGTAGCCCTCGTACTTTGGGCCTCCTGGCTCAATCCGTGTCATTTTCTGACTCACTCCTTTAGTAAATCTGTTCAAGACTTATTTCAGCTACACCTTAAATGGATTAAAGAAAATGTTCCTGCTGCTGCATTATTCATACCTTGGAGCTGCAGTATCTTCATATACATTTGTATTAATGACAGTAAATAACAGTCTAAATTGCACTTAGCAGCTAAAACAGGGAGGAATATTACAGGGGAGAAGTGGCTTAAAAGGATAGATTGAACGATATCCACTTGTACAGGTCTGCTTGGTGGGTACATACAGTATAAATGTAAGCTTTTATCTTATTTTGATGCATTAAAATCAGAAATGCACCTCAAAATGTAACAGCAGCTACTTGAAGCCGCTTGTTGGAGAGAGAAGTTTCGCTAATATGAAAGGTCAGGTGGAGTGCCCTTCAGCATTTAACTGTCTCAACAGCCTTAGGTTTTATAGGATAAGCACCAGAGCCGGTATGTGGGGTGAAGTGACGAGGCGATCCACATCAGATGGCACTTCAGTCAGGGCGGCATTTTCATGAAACTTTTTTTGTTAAACATTATGAAATAACAATACAAAAAAGTTAGGTATGAACCTTAAGAATGACACAAACGTCCAGGGCCTTATTTATATGCTACTTTTAAAAATGTTGAGAAATATTTGCTTTTTAAATCTGGCATTTTGCATTTACAGTTTGTAGCACTTCAGCACACTGCGAGCATCTGAGATTCAAATCGGCACATGTGCAATTCAAAACAATATGCTAATCCATGGTATTGGGGCTCATTTTCCTGTTACCTATCCTGAATCTGCAAAATTAGTAAAAAATCAATTTATCGGACACATACAACCTTATTAAAATGAAAAGCTTCAGATTGTTTACAGCCAAGGAAGTCTGGCTCCAAAATGCTTGCAGTGGAATCATCACTGCTGAAAATATTTTTTCTTTATTTCACATTTCTGTAAAAAAATCTAAATCTATGCCACATTTGAAAATAAATTATATCACACTTCATTGATATATGATTGTATGATTGGGTAGCTTGGTATTTAACCTTCCAGACTGCAAGAAAGCTTACAATAATAGTGACAATACCATAAAATTATATTTAGGCCCTTGAAGTAAACTTACTAAGTTAATTTCATCAAAATTTAAAGAAATCAAACTATAATGATTATCTCTAACATTTAAAAATTGCCCTATCTTTGCTAATGTATGAAAACAACTTAATATTATTATCCAATGAATGCATGATGTCAGATTTTTCTAGCTATGGAGAACTTTTTTCAGAGGGACAGAAGAAGGAGCGAATGTGAAGTCATGGATGATGCTGAACAACAGAGGCTGGGAGTTACGGAGTTTTAAATCAAGTTGTAATGCAAGCCCCTTTAAGACATGCTTACACTTTAAATTAAATCTGTCTTTAGCAGTTCATTTAAAGTCTACAGTTGCTGTCCTGTTTAATTTTACTTTACTATGTCTATGTCTCCAGCTCTACGTCAATTTCACGCATGCGTGTTGCTGGGTCACCTTTCAGACTCAATAGAGTCATGTAATACCACTCCAGGACGAGAGAGGGTGTCATTGCTAATCTTATCACTTGTTTCTACTTCTGCTATCTCCAGGAAGATGTCCAGTGAGGACAATTGACTCCGCCCCTTTCTAGGCTGGGTCCTATAAAGCTGGGCATCCCCAGAAAGAAGTGTCTCACTTTGATTTGAGCCAGATTGGAGGACAAAGCTCTACAAAGACCAGACCTGCTCAAATGAATAGCATTACTGACTTAAGAGAAGGCTATAGCCTATATTTCGTTATTTAGGTCCATCTTGCATTTGTCTTGTTTTACTTAGGTTGACAAATTAAATGGGACGGTGTCCTAACATTTATTTTGGACCCAGTTCTCACTACAGTTCAACCACAGCCAGTCTGAGGATTATTAGTTTTTTATTATTATTGCTGGAGTATATACTACAGACGTTTTAAACCACACAATAAAAGTACATGTTGCCTATAATTTTGACTCCCGCCCCAGTGTTTATAACAGGTTAGTGCACAGGCATCTCATTGTATTATTTTTCTGATGATGCCACTTTTTAAAATGTTAATTTCTTGGACTCTGTTTTAGGTACTAGTCACAAGTGATGTCTATTAAAGGTTTGGTAAGTCTGCACCACGCCTTTTAGTTTGCAGGACAGTATTTGAAAAGAAACCTTGAGACTAGTGTGCGGTCTGAGCAGAACAGCCAAGATTTCTTCTGCACTCATTTTCAAATTAAATATTTGAATTATTTTTAAAGCTTATTGTGTGCTTTATTGTTATACATTATTGTTTTATATTTTTTCTTAAAGTAATTTTTTTTTATGTTTGTCTGTTGTTCGGAGCATGTACAGTATTAAACAATCTGTATAGCAACACTTAATATATGTGAGGTAAGTGTATCGCTTCATGCCTATTATGGTTTGCCTCAGGTGGCATTATTCCTAATAAGCATTCATAAATTGTCCATCTTTCAGTAAGTGTGAATGTATTCGCAAGGTTTTGGAATAGCTGTGGTTTTAAACTTACAGTTTGTATTATTAATCAGAAAAGAACATAATTTAAACATTGCAATTACATACAATTGCGTATACTGACTAGGAGCAGGTGCCATTGCCGGTTCATATTCCACTGAGAAGGGACCTGCTGTTCAATCGGTGCAGATGAGTGTTTGCCATTTCAAAAACTCTTTCCTGTGTGAGTAGGATGCCAAACTTGTTCTAACTAAAAAGGCTCGGCCTTAAGATAGGGTATAGATTCTGGGTAGCCATCAGAAGTTTAAATGTCAGCTGCGAACATATGTGCTACTATTGCATATAACAAACTTTCTTCCCTCATCTCCTCAATTGCTTGGATCAATATTCTTCTGTTTGTTTAAATAGTGGAAAGGCTGTTGAAACTCTGGAAAGGATGTTTTTTCTTTAGAAACTGAACACAGAGGGACAATACACAAGCTCATGTTTCATGACTCAGCCACTGTTTTTGCCTCCCAGAACAAACAACGCTGAAGTATTAAAAGAGCCTATTACATGTGGTGTGGTCAATTGCAGAAATAACAGATGACCAGAAAAAAATCTGGGGTGCCAACCGGGTTGTACTGTTTAATGAGCGGGCAAAATAAACAAAAGATATGCTAATTTGGTGTTTTTACCCTTGTCTTTTGGGATGTAAATTGCCAAAGAAAACTTGGCTTCTTAGCCACGGAGTCAGTTTGCTTGAGAGCTCCGTCTGGCTCTTCGCTTTCACCAAAATTACACCTCTTTGTGGGAAGCTTGGAAACTTGTGGACGGGGTACAAGGGAGGTAGGAGACAGATGCCCTCACTGGGTGGTTTCTCAGTGCTGTGGGGAGAGAAGGAGAAGACAATGTTAGTGACAGCGCCCTCTCTTGTAATGACGGGTTATTACATACCTTGACAGAGCCTGTAAGGAGATCCTCTGACGCACATGCGTGACAATGCATTGGGCGTAGATGTAAAGATTTTTTGAGTGCCTGCTGCAAATATATGTGTAGGAAGTTGAAGGTGGGTCTTGTACTTAATATGGGAAGAGAATAAATAAAATTAATAATTCAATCAATCAATCAACATTTATTTATATAGCACATATTCATACAAAAAAATGTAGCTCAAAGTGCTTTACAAAATGAATAGAGAAATAGAAGACACAATAAAAAATAAACATAAGTCAACATTAATTAACATAGAATAAGAGTAAGGTCCGATGGCCAGGGTGGACAGAAAAAACAAAAAAACTCCAAAGGCTGGAGAAAAAAATAAAATCTATAGGGGTTCCAGACCAAGAGACCGCCCAGTCCCCTCTGGGCATTCTACCTAACATAAATCAAACAGTCCTCTTTGTATTTAGCGTTTTCATTGAAGGACTTGATGATGATGGTCACGTAGACTTCTGGCTTTCAGTCCATCAATGTTGGTGCATCATGATGCTTTGAGTAGGTGGTGGTGGCGCAGGCCGCCACCACAAAGAAACCGGATAAAGAAACAGAAGAGAGAGTTGGGGTCAGTACGGATTTTAGAGCCACCATGAATAGTTATTATGAAGAATTGAACATACAGAGTATCAGTATTAAGTTAAAGTAAGGTTATAAAAAGGCCATGTTAAAGTAATGTGTTTTCAGCAGTGTTTTAAAGTGCTCTACTGTATCAGCCTGGAGAATTCCTATTGGCAGGCTATTCCAGATTTTAGGTGCATAACAGCAGAAGGCCGCCTCACCACTTCTTTTAAGTTTAGCTTTAGGAATTATAAGGAGACACTCATTTGAAGATCTAAGGTTACGATTTGGAATATAAGGTGTCAGACACTCCGATATATAAGATGGCGCGAGATTATTTAAGGCTTTATAAACCATAAGCAGAATTTTAAAGTCAATCCTGAATGACACAGGTAACCAGTGTAGTGACATCAAAACTGGAGAAATGTGTTCGGATTTTCTTTTCCCAGTTAGGATTCTAGCAGCTGCATTCTGCACTCGTTGCAAATGATTTATGTCTTTTTTGGGTAGTCCTGAGAGGAGTGCGTTACAGTAATCTAGTCTACTGAAAACAAAAGCAATAAGATTGGGGTTAGGAATCGACAGGATGTATGACATAGGAGTAGAAATGATTGATATAAGGCTGTGCAAATCAGATATTTTACAGTATTGAACAGATAAGAAGATGTATGGTTGGCACAACTCAGGTTTAGGCAAGTGGGTGTAAATTGAACTTTGACAATTATCTGAAAACATGAGAGTGCTATGTGGGATCAGAAATGATGGCACACGTACTAATAGAATGTAACAAGCACTTGGAAGAATGAGAGAGAAGGTTTGGAAGAATAACTAAGGTATAGAAGGAATGTTTTGAAAAAAGGAAGGAGCAGTATGAGCAAGTCAAGCTTTGCCTGATTTTTTGTTCAAGAACTCAAATGAAGTTGATAAATCTGAATCTGCTTAATAGTCCAGTACATGTTATTCCTTATTCTCAGGTTTAAATTACCAGAAATCCAAGAAGAATGAAAAGAAATTTGCCCAAACTTTGGATAAAACATAAGAACAGATCCTTCTAGGTCTGGAAGTTCAGTATTTCAAAAAAGTAAGATTATTTAGGGATTTATTTGGTAACAACTCCATATTTGTTTTCTATGATTTTTGATTAGCATCTTAGTTTGGTTTATTAATGACCCCTGGGCCATGTATTTTGAACTTTGTCTGTTTTTTTTTCAATTATCCCTTTCAAATGAAGTTTCATCTCTACTGCTCAGCTTTATGTTTAAATGTGCATAACATACAGTGCAGGCTAAGAGCGTGTGAAGAATGGTCAAGCTCTCTCCGGTCAGTTGTAAGTAACGTGCTCCAAGTCGGCACGTGTGAATGATACCTGCAGAGCAGTAGAAAATAAAATGAAAGAAAGCTCATTCAAGACTGGAATTAGAATTGACGGTAGTGTTAAGGGAGTCAGAAGGAGAAAGTCAGGCACACAAAATAGGATATGACGAGGGGGTAACAGGGTGCAAGAGCTATTATCTACTAACAGCACAGAGCTTTCTGCATCTCACAGCCAATTACTGTTTAAAAATATAGGGATGGGTGCACACAGTTAATTAATATTGTGTGTCTTCTTGTGCAAAAGCAATTGACAAAATATATTTAAAAATAGGTAAATCTCTTAAAGTGTTCCTCTCTTTTTAATACCTCCATGTTTTATCTCAAATTAAAAAAATCACTAAGCACAATTCCCACTGCCAATACCAGGGTGCAAGGCAGGAAACAGACCCCATGTAGGGCACCAGCCCACCGCAGGGTGCGCACACACACCGCCCCAAGGACAATTTAGGATCGCCAATACACCTTACCTGCACGTCTTTGCATTGTGGGAAGAAACCGGAGCACCTGGAGGAAACCCACACAGATACGGGGAGAACATGCAAACTCCACACAGGGAGAAACTAAGTCTCCTAACTGCGAGGCAGCAGCGCTACCCACTGCTCCACCATGCCGGCCCCTGAGATCAACATCTAGGCCAAATTATCGTTAAACAGGTTTTATATTATTTATTTAAGCAGAATTAAAAAATTACCAGTCATAACAGTACATCCTGTCTTACATAGAAAGTAGGCTGTAATATTGTATGGATGGACACAATTTATGGCTGCAAGAGCCAAAGAAAAATGACAAAATTAATAACTTGTATGCTTACTTGCTTCTATGCATGCACTGTAACAGAAGCCAGAGAGAATGTCAGGGTGTTGGGGTACCAAAAGAGCAAAAAAGAAAGCAAGCAGCAAAAGAAAAATAAGGTGCAGAGAGTAGCTCCAGTACACAGTCGATATGGTGTTAATTGAGTAGACTTGTCCTCCGTGGGATCAGGATCCAGAATGAACATCAACTTTTAATGGAGTTGCTGGTTATATAGGGACCTGAGCAAAAGGGTGGCATTGCGCCCTGTGGGGTGGAAGTAAAACCAGAATTTGCTCGAATAGTCCTACTCCACTTTAAGTGAAACAATACAGTGTGGCCAGTAGCGGGCATAGCAGTACCCCAAACCTCAGACACAATTGCACAACACCAAGTCCCAGCTGCAAATAATAGTTTATGCATAAGAAAATACCTCTAAGCAGGATTCTCTACACAATATACAGTAGAACAGTCCACAATTTCTTCTCCCTGTGCATTTCCCTCCTCCTTCCACTCTTTTCAACAAGCCTTGTCCGCCTCTTCCAGACTCCAATTCCATGGGCCAAGTGGAGGGCTCTCTTTTAACTCTGGACCTGGGAGTACTTCTGGAGCTTAATCAATTGCCTCTGGGAAGCACTTCCGAGTCAGGTAGAACCACAATGCTCCTTATGCTATCAGTATCCAAGAACTGCTGGCGCCCCCCGCAAAAACCTGGCAGGACAGGCCTCTGAGACTCCAATACTGCCCTTCTGTCATCCATCCTGGGGCTCACCAGACAGGAGGCTGTCACACAGTATATGAGGTGAGGCTCAACTCACAGCAGACAGTCACCCACTGTCTTAATGTTCCAAATCCAACCAGAGTGTCCCTCCATGGTTGCTGGGACAGCAACTTCATTGTAGCTGCTATTCATGTCCTGGCACAGAAGGGGAATATTATTGCTTCCCAGCTGACTTTCCTATCCTATAACCTCTTGGCCAGGCAAGGGGGCAGGATTCATCCCAACAAAGGCTGCCAGTTGGTCCTCCAAACAGATCTAATCAGTGACTCTGTTTTGCCCCATTTTTTCTTGCTCAAAGCCAGGAAGCCACCCCTGTGTGGCCACTTGTAACTTGTATGAGTAAGTGCTTCTGGTATATACTGTATATGTGTATTGCTTAAGTACCTTTTGCATAATTAAATAACACAATCTTGAAATCTAAGTTATCAACATAGATGCCAGTGTTAACATTTGTAATGCACAATTCAAAGCCTATATAGGATTTTAAAAATCTGGGTTAACGTTTGTGATGCGCCACCTGTTGAAATGACAAATGCAATGCATTTTATTACTGCAAATGTTTGTGATGCACCATCGTTTGGAATGAAATAGACATGGCAACCAGATGGACACACTGATACTTATCCTTTTATTAAGGTGGCTATCTAAGCAGGAAATATTTCTTTCTACACAAAAACTTGTGTTTACACTCCATCTTCATCGGGAATTAGTTATCCTTTCTTTTCTGTATCAGAAACCTTAACTTTTGCTCCCATGGTTTCTACCATATGGTTGGCTAAAAACTGTGGTGTAAAAACTGGTGACAATAAATCAATACCAAAAATATCTAAGGTTTGCTGAGCGAAGGAGAATGTGGAAATTGCATACGTGTTTGCATTCCAAAAAGTAGTATGAAAACAAATGCAGTATTATGGTTATAAACACACCATCAGCCTTAAAATCTGGATTATTTATGGAGGAGGCCCACATTGAAGTTTCTGGTGTGTGTTATTGCTATGTTTTTCCTGTATTATTTTCCTCTTGTTGCTCTGCTACATGCAAACACTGCTTGGGAATATACAGACGAGATTCAAATTTGTGAAATCTATAGTGTCATCCATGAGCCATGCATAGGTATAAGAATACAGTATATAAAATAAAAATAAGCATTTTTTTTTCTTTCTACTAAATTGTATAGCCTGTAGTACAGTTCAAATAATATACAGTACATAAATACAGTAGGTCTTACAGGCCTGTAGCACTGTTATGGATATTCCGGCCTTCTGCTCTGTCTTCAAGGTAGGAAATGTTTTAGATCAACTATACTCTGCTAATAAATACCTCATTTCTGAACAAACCTGTTCAATCTTTTTGTTTTTCATTTTGAACTACATGCAGCCTTAAAAGAGCATTCTACTCAAAACAGTTTTCAGGGTAATTTCAGGGTATCGGCAATCATCAGTTGTTCCTTTTTCTTATCCTTCACTAATATACCGCATAAAGGTTACATTTCACCATGTGATTATTTTTTATTACATTTTCTTGTTTTTATCTTAATTTTAATTAGAATGAGCAAAAAAGTCTCAAGCTTATCATGTAATTAATTTGAAAATCTACTTATTATAATACAGTGTGCTGTGCACTGGAGCTGGGGAGTCCTATACAGCAGGCAAGTCAAACACGCGGCCCGCATGACAAATCCTAGTTAGCACTAAACTTGTAAAAAATGATTACTATCATTTGTGATTGAATCATTCTGCATCTTCGGCGTTACTTATTGACTTTTCTTACTTCTGCCTTCTGACAAAAGCACGTTTTCTCATGGCATTATGGCACCGGAAACATCATCTGCTAGTGTAGTGAACTACTGAACAACTGAAGTGCTAGGCTGCGGTCCGCCACTACTGGGCCGCGAGAGAACTGCCAGCAACGGAGACTCACTCAGTAAAGGGCTACAGCAAAAAGGCTGCCCCCTTCACTGAGGACACTTTTTAGAATGCTAGGCGGGTGGGGCGTTGCAGCGGCGCAGAAAGAGGAGAGAGACAGCGGTGAGAGAGTATTACAACAAAGTATTTTTATGTTTCTGACAGTTTCCCCATATGACACGAGTTCACAGAAATCTCGTTACTAAGAAGTACATTCAGCAGCAGATACGTTCATTACAATGAAGTCACCTTGAAATGCTTGAATGAATCATCCACAGAGCAGTTATTTCTGTGGTCACAGCTCAGTTGTGGACATTTATACAACGATCCCCAAACAGAAACATTGTAAAAAAATGTTCTTTCTTCGAACTTTCCTTGTAATATTTTTTTGCTGTTTTTGTTTTATGTGGTTTTAAGAGATACCTTTTCCTTATTGCTCATCAACATTTGAAAAACATCCATTAGAATTTAACTCATTATCACCCTTCTATAGAAACGACATACTTGTTATATGCAAAAAAGAAGAAAAATCTCGGGTTGCAAACGTATGCGAACTGCTGCATTTGAAGACGCCAAAAAAGCCATTTTTATGTGGTTGCAGTGATGCTTGTTCAAGAAACATTCATATTAATGCGGCACTCATTCAAGAATATATGAGGTTTTTAAACTATCTTGGGACCTGGACAAACAATCTCACACGTGACAATAGCGCTTCTGGACGCACTTCAGCGTGTCGTTCCCGGTGGGTGGGGGATCCCAGATACCAAAAGAGTTCAGAGATCCCAGATACCAAAAGAGTTCAGAAACCTCACAATATGAAGAAGAAGAAAAGAATAATTTGGCTTCTGATTGATAACGGTGGTGACCACAACATGCTTCCGCACTTAGATAATGTTCACGTTGAATTCCTCCCATCCAATTGCACGGCAGTGCTTCAGCCATTGGGTTTGGGCATCATACGCACCCTGAAAATGTATCATCGCAAGGAAATGCTGAGAAATTCTCGTCAGCATAACTTGTAGACAGTAGAAGATTAAATTAACGCGAAAGAAACTATTAAAGCTGCTTCCATTTCCAACATCCTATCTTTGTGATGCACGTTTTCTGCAGTGACAGCAACCAAAACGAGATTACGGAGTAGACTGAACATAAGCAACACACTTCGCGTGTCACTGTCTTCCATCCTCCCCAGATGGGATCGTCTGGTTGCAGGAAAACAAGCTCAGGGCTCTCACTGATTCTGCATTATGGTAAGCTGTATAATTTCTATTACTAAATTATAAATTAATAATAATAGAAATGTAATGTAAATTGTGTATAAAACTGCCCTACGAACCCACACATAATCACCCCATAAACTCCAACCTCCAACAACCGACCGGTCCCTGGAAAAATTTGCTTCTAGTAAAGCGGTCCTTGGTGTCAAACAGGTTGTAGACCACTGGTCTACACTACTGGCTGGGCTGCTGAGACTGGCCACTGGGCAGAACTGACCATCACGAGTAGCAATACCTTGCATAATTTCACGGTTTTTTTTTTGCTCTAGTTTTATGTAATTTTGTGCTAGTATTGTAACGAACAGTTAGTGCAGACTACAGCTGAAGATCTGAAGTGGACGCGAGAGGTTGGTGAGTTGTTTATTAACAGATTTTTGTGATTTTGAGTTTGTATAATTAGTGTAGGTCAGGGGGCATTTTGCATATCGCCTTATTTTACAATATAATCTTTGAAGTAAACTTAGTAAAGTAAAATTAGATTTTTGGAGGATTTGTTTTCCAACTTGTATTACTGAGCAATGAATTCAGTGAGCGTTTTCGCGATTTCAGTTCACATGAACAGGACTTTGCTCTATTTACGGCATCATACTCTTACAACGTTGAGAATGCTCCTGAGAATATCCAAATGGAATTGATTGAACTGAAGTCAGATTCGATTCTGATGGCAAAATACAACGAAGTTGGTGTGCCAGGCTTGTTTGCTTACCTGCCACCCTCGTATGTGCAGATCCATAAGCTGGCATCGAGAGTACTGTCTATGTTCGGAAACACTTACCTTTGTGAGCAATTGTTTTCATTAATGAAAGCTACCAAAACCCCACATCACTCAAGACTTACTGTCGAGCACCTTTCATCCCTCATAAAAGTTGCAGCTGCACAAGATTTCAAGCAAGATTTTGACAAACTGTAAGACTCCTATATAAGCAATGAATATAATATAATGAATATAATATAATAAGGACCTAGCTAAGAGGCTAAGACTCTAATTGTACGCTGTTGTACAGAAATTGTATGGAAATAAATTCTTTTCTTTAAACTTTAAGTGTTACGTTTTTTAAAGTTTTCAGTATTGGAAAGAAAGCTACAGTAACTTTGTATAATAGTATAATAGTATTTGTTACAGTGCGGCCCGCTGACGCTCGTATGGTGGTTGAAGTGGCCCACCAATGGTAGTGAGTTTGACATGCCTGCTATACAGCGCATTTTCAACCTGAGCCTGGAACAGGGGAGAGTCCCGAGGCTTTGGAAAACATCTTGCATCACCCTAGTCCCAAAGGTATCACGTCCTAGTGAGCTGAATGACTTCTGGTCTGTTACTCTGACGTCACATGTGATGAAGACCATGGAGCGGCTGCTGCTTCACCACCTGAGACCACAGGTCCGCCGCGCCCTCAACCCTCTGTAGTTTGCATACCAGGAGAAGGTGAGTGCGGAGGATGCCATCATCTATATGCTACACCGATCCCTCTCCCACTTGGACAGAGGCAGTAGTGCTGTAAGAATTATGTTTCTGGACTTCTCCAGCGCCTTCAACACCATCCAACCTCTGCTTCTCAGGGACAAGCTGACAGAGACGGGAGTAGATTCATACCTGGTGGCCTGGATTGTGGACTATCTTACAGACAGACCTCAGTATGTGCGTCTCGGGAACTACAGGTCTGACATTGTGGTCAGCAACACAGGAGCGCCGCAGGGGACTGTACTTTCTCCGGTCCTGTTCAGCCTGTATACATTGGACTTTCAGTACAACTTGGAGTCCTGCCACGTGCAAAAGTTTGCTGATGACACTGCTATCGTGGGCTGCATCAGTAGTGGGAAGTAGGAGGAGTATAGGAACCTAACCAAGGACTTTGTTTAATGGTGTGACTCAAACCACTTACACCTGAACACCAGCAAGACCAAGGAACTGGTGGTGGATTATAGGAGACCCAGGCCCCTCCTGGACCCCGTGATCATCAGAGGTGACTGTGTGCAGAAGGTGCAGACCTATAAATACCTGGGAGTGCAGCCGGATGATAAATTGGACTGGACTGCCAATACTGATGCTATGTGCAAGAGAGGACAGAGTCGACTATACTTCCTTAGAAGACTGGCGTCCTTCAACATCTGCAATAAGATGTTGCAGATTTTCTATCAGAAGGTTGTGGCGAGTGCCCTCTTCTATGCAGTGGTGTGCTGGGGAGGCAGCATAAAGAAGAGGGACGCCTCATGCCTGGACAAACTGGTGAGGAAGGCAGTCTCTATTGTAGGCACAGAGCTGGACAGTTTGACATCCGTGGCAGAGCGACGGGCGCTGAGCAGGCTCCTGTCAATCATGGAGAATCCACTGCGTCCACTGAAGAGTATCATCTCCAGACAGAGGAGCAGCTTCAGTGATAGACTGCTGTGACTGTCCTGCTCCACTGACAGACTGAGGAGATCGTTCCTCCCCCACACTATGTGACTCTTCAGTTCCACCTAAGGGGGTAAACGTTAACATTATACAAAGTTATTTTCTGTTATACCTTCATTTTGATCACTCTTTAATTTAATATTGTTTTTTATCAGTGTGCTGCTGCAGGAGTATGTGAATTTCCCCTTGGGATTAATAAAGTATCTATCTATCAATCAGTGAATGAATTCAGCATTTTGGGCCATTACAGAGCAGGGAGCTGGGTCATGGCACATCTGAGGCAAACAGGTCACCCCATAAGTGAAGAGCAACAGTTGCTTGTGGTGTGACATACATTAATCTAACTCAGCAGGTGCTTCTTTGATTTCTAAACATTTTAACTTAACTCCTAAAAGTTTTTTTTTTGGCCTTTAGTATTACCAGTTCATTTCTGATCCAAATTAGTTCTTAATCCAAGCCTTTGCCAGAGCGTTTATTCAGTGGCTTGTCTTTTTATCAATATATAAGATAGGGTTGCATGATTATGACAAAATTCATAGCTGATGATTATTCTCTTTGACATTATAATTGTGATTATTAACTTCAATTAACAATGAAATAAGCACCTTGCCTTGCCAACTGCATATGCTTTATTCTGCATACATATACTACAGTAAAACCTCCATGTTGCAGGGAATCAATTAAAAATTGTTACTTTGAAACTGTTAAATATTGGATTAGTTGAAAAATCTAAAATATCATGTTTAATAATGTTTTTTTCATTTTTTTGCAATAAAAACACATCACACTTATTATAACATTTGTATCACTGATTTTTAATAGAGTAAATTACCAATATATAAATATTTATAAAATAAAATTTAAGTATAACACAAATATTCTTTCTTTTCCAAAATTAATATTACTTCCGAAAAATCTGCCATTTCCACCTGCCACACACCATTCAAAAATGTGAAATGTGGGAAAACTTTAGACATGAAAATATTAAGTTCGGGTTCTGCTGTATTATAGTAAGGTATGCAAAATCAAAGCAGATAATAAAATCTTGACAGAACCTAAGATTAAGAAATGAATGTAAACACAAATTGTATGTAAAGTATTAAACAATATTCATTTACAGCAAGCTCAGGAAAAATTTCAATAGTAACACATTGCTACACACTGCTACCAGTCTCAACCCATTACTGAGGAACGCATTCTAACAAAAGGCGCACTCATTTAAAGAAGCAGTATTTCGAGTATTTGCTTTTCAGTTTATGGCCTCATTGATACAATTAAACTGTTATGTTTAGGTATGCATCCATAGTTCTACTCTACCTCAAAAACCTCCACTTGTTTCAGATCCATTTTTAATTTACATTTGGAATAAAGTAAAGGCAACATAACTTTGGAAGAATAATTTCAGGAGGGGATGTCTTCTCTTACCCTGACAGTTGATTATTTTTACAAATCTGTTGCATGCAGTTTTAATCTCAGCCTTGTTTTTAGATAAATAAAACACAATGACTACCATTATCTGATATTACTTTCAATAGGCTGTTAGAAATACACTGCAAAAAATGAAATCTATGCAAGTGACACGTACAAATATGTAGCAGTAGGGGGCACTATCGCTCCCTTGAACCCTCAGGTACCACTCCAAACACCAAGTAAAAGTCCAAGACTCTTTTATTTTCTTGTAACACAGTGCACCAAGCACCTTTCACTCTACACTACTCATAAATAATCAATAAAAAAATCCTCCAACTCCCAGACACTTAGCCACCCTTTCTCCCAGCTCAGCTCAGTGTCTGGGCTTTCCTTTCCCAGAGTCTTTTTATACCCCTTGACCCGGAGGTGTTCCAGCCCCACAGTCCACAAGTCCTTATCCCTTCCGGGTCAGGGTAAATAGTCCATATCTTCACCCCGGAAGCACGTTGTTTCTTCCTGTCACGGGATTATGACGCACTTCCAGGTTATAGGGCATATATGAGTACACAAGCCTCCCTACAGCGACTCCTTGTGGTCCCCAAGGTATCCAACAGGGCTGTGTATAAAAACTAAAAAAGTCCATGAGGCCCTGCTGGAACTCGGGGCACGTCCATGCTGTCGGGAGAGCTCCTCCTGGCGGCCTGGGGGTGAGGGCCGGAAACTCTTGCCGGACATCCATCACAAAATATCATGACATTAAATTTTGATTTCCTTATTTTAAAAATTACTGACTTATCAAAAAAAATTATATTTACGATTATTTAGCTTATTTTAAGTAAATTTTCCTCACCTCATTGGCAGATTTTTTTTTGTTAAATAAAAGCAAGTTTTCTCTTTTGTCTAGTTTTTACATTTGCATTTTTTGCAATGTGGACATATGTTACAGCATAAACAGGATGAGACATTGCTGGGCCTTGCTGCTTACTTGGATTTCATGCACTCTTCTTACTGGACTATGTGGTTGAATTTTAAAGGGTTGTATAAATGTTTGCTTGAAGTGGTGTAACAGTTTGCATGGTACATTTTTGCAAACAAAATATTTAATTATTACAGATGACTCTTTTAATTCTGGTGCTTAAACATCTAAAAAAAGGTCAAGTGATCTGGAGTCAACATTACTTACTTCGGTAAACAGAAAACTAACACGTTCACAATCTGCAAAATATGTTGTTTGCCATCAGACTCCTAAAAATGCAGTTAATATTTAGCACATAGGTAATCCTATGGTGTGAGTGTCCCTGATTCGCCAGTGCGCTAATGTTTAATGAACACATCTGTGATTGATTACAACACTCATTTGCTATTTACAGTAGGCTGTTACTGGGAAAGCTCAATCTCTGGCAAAGTGGGAGTACTAAATGGAGTGTAGGAATTGTCACTTTCCTTGATTAGTATATCAAAGTAATTGTAATTTTGTAATCTCAAGGGATCACCCAAAGTCAAAACCAAGCCTTATTCTAAAACTAGGCAGAAAGATCCCATAAACAGCGTTACCTCAAACTCAAGAAGCAGGCTTGTGGCCTAAAGCAACCATACAAGGGTAATGGCTCATAAAAATGACAAAACTGAAAAAGGAGAGGGGCACTGTGAAAACCCCTGTCTCAAATGATGAAAAGATTTTATTTTTACAAAAATCCAAGAAAAACATGTGAAAAGATAACAAACAGGTTTGACTGAAAGACAAAACAAAAACAATCATCAATCCAAAAATCTTAGTTCTTAAACAAAGGCAATGTTCAGTATAATAAAAATGAGAGAGTGAAAGAAAGGTACAACACAAGAATCCACTAGTAAAGTGTGATTAACAAATAATTCATTCTGTTTGAACTCCTCTTTTCAAGAAATCCTGAGAATTAATTTGCGAGCACGAACGTTTCAATTCAGTAGCGCTCAACAGTATTGGTAAAGCACATGCATGATGCCGTCAGCCTCTTTCATTCCGGTGTTTAAAGTGTGTGTGAAAGTACCGTCCATCAGATTCATGATTCTTTCTAGTTAGAACTAAATCATCATTGGTGAACGGGATCTCTGTGACTGATTATTCTGTCATTTATCATACCAGTAAAGTAACAACTCATTTATATTTGAATGTATTAAGTGTTGTTTTCTACAGTTTGTCACTGGAATTGTTTAAAACAGAATATATAAACATAATGTTAAACTTATATTGTAGATTCAACAAATAAGCTAAACTAAGAGAGTGAGAAAGAGAGTGAGAGAGGTTAGGAGCATGCACTGCTACAGCACACCACACGATGAAACTGATCTTTATAAAAATATTAAAAAGAAAAGTATTCACACTTTTTAAAAGATGGTGTTTGTCAGACTCCTAAAAATGTGGTAAGTTTAGTCCTATAATCTGAGTGTCTCTGATTCGCCAGCGCCTGTACTCCTAGTGAATACATCTGTGGTTAATTACATCACTCATTTGCTGTTTACAGCAGGCTGTAGCTGGGAAAGCTCAATCTCTGACAAGTAGAATTACTAAATGAAGTGTAGCAATCATTACTTTTCCATGATTAGTATATTGAGACAGTCAAAACTGTAATTGCAATTAATATATGATTCATTTTGTAGCCCTAATATGATGTCAGTTAGTCATTATCCAACCTGCTATATCCTAACACAGGGTCCCGGGGTTCTGCTGGAGCCAATCCCAGCCAACACAGGGCGCAAGGCAAACAAAATCTTGGGCAGGGCACCAGCCCACCACAGGATACACACACACTAGGGACAATTTTAGGACCGCCAATGCACCTAACCTGCATGTCTTTGGACTGTGGGAGGAAACCCACGCAGATACAGGGAGAACATGCAAACTCCACGCAGGGAGGACCCAGGAAGCGAACCCGGGTCTTCTAACTGCGAGGCAGCTGCGCTACCACTGCACCACCGTGCTGCCCCCCTAATATGATGTGTCATTGCATATTTATACCCAGCCCAATCTGAATTATCAGCTTCTAGTTTCTAGCATTCTCCAAATGACCTCCCATGCACTGTTCTGGGGGCATCACACAGCCAATGTCAAGGAAAGACAGACTAAGAAATGGGTATAATAGAGAAGAATTAACTGAAGACAAAGTAATATTATAGAGATTTGGCCTGTCGTTCATCACTACTACCAAAACACTCATCAAAGAATCATAATAAGGAGATGAAAGCAAAGAGTCAGGGATGGAAAATTCTAAACCAGTTGAACTACACACACATGTGTGATCGATTTTTTATTTTGTGGATATCCGCAACTTTGGATAATGATGTGTCTGATGTGCCATTTTTTATCATTGCATTGATGACGTTAATTATGTCATTTCAAGAAACGCACTCTGTAGCAGCAGCCACTGTGTCCTAACAATGGAGGCTCAACATGTTAGAGCCCATAAAAAACTAAATAGCAATGGAAATTGAACAATTTATTTTATTACTAACTGCAAATAATATTAATAATAAAACTCACAATGGCAACAGCTATGAACAAAAAGGATCTAAAACAAGCTCTAAGAAAGTTTTAAGACACACAAAATCATAAAAGCAGGTCGGTGTTGGTACCAAGGTGACTGACACTCGAGGTGTTTGTAGATGTTTTGCTTCACAGCATGAATCTGAATGTGGTGAACCATCCCATCAATAGAAAAGAGATTGGGACCACATATAAGGAATCCTAAAGATGTCAGGTCTTGTTCTTTTGTTTACCTTGTGCTTCTTGTCTTCTCTGCACATTAAGCACACTATTTTTCATCATTTTTGAGCTTCTTGGCATTCATTCTGGGTCCAGAGGGCCCTTTTCTATCACAGCAATCAGAAGACAAAACTAGAATGAGGGTCTGCATACCCCTCTCTATGCAGGAGTCATCTTGTGCTACTCAGTTCTAGCATTGTAACATGCTTGAGAATGCAGAATGATCTGTTGGACGTTTGGTTGCAAAAGTGACTGAAAAAAATCCCAGAAGAAAGTCTGCTGGTCCTGTCTGAAGCTACTGTATATAGAAAATCTGGCCCAAAAATGACAAAAACAAGAGTAAAAAGCACATATCAGCTATGAGCCAGGCCTTCTCAGCAATCCACGCTCGAATGTCTGGTCCCCTCATTTCCCCCAGGAGGCTGTCATTTCCTCTGTGTGGCAATTACAAAATTGATTCAGTCATAAAAAGCAAGAGCAGGTGAGGCAATTAACAATTAGATATTAATCACACATAAAAAAAAAACAGGTGCATAATCCATCAAGCGCTAAGTAAGCAACACATGAATAATCTGGGAAACCTTAACGATATGCAATTAATCAATTAAATAAGAACAGCGGAGCCAAACAACGGTGCAGAGATGCCTGCAGTGCCGCTGATTGAAGACAGTGCTTTCCTCTCTCATTCAACCCAATGCTTGCTGGTCCATGAGGGGCGCCAGAGTATTTACAGTACAGGTGCAGTTGTGCTGCTGACTGCACGTTTCTGCTAGGCTGCTGCACCTGCCAGTCTAAGTTTACTGGCTGTTAAGGATGTAGGCTGCTGGCACTCGGAGGTTTGAAGGTTTTCTGCAATTGTAATGCTCTAAACACTAATCTTTAAAAATAGGAATGCTGATCAACTTCACTTTTAAAGCCATATTCTATTTACATTAAGCCATCCCGTATCTACCTTGTATGCTGTGCAGACACATGAAAAATCTACCTAAAGTAAGCACTAGACTGTTTTCTCAAAGTGTAAAGGTTAAAGGTCATGTCACATTACACAACTTCTCCAGCAATTTACTGTTACAAATTCCATTCAAAAAACCTTAGTTAGTGTGACACAGTCACCGTTGGGCTCCTGTGATCGCTAGTCATGTAGTCTGTATCCCTAAGACTCACCATGCCAATTAAATCCCAAATTTGCTGAATATTAAGATGAACACAAATGAACACAAACAAAAGATAAAGGAAGTTAAAGTTAGAAATATTCCATTTCCCTGAAGGGGCTTGACATGTCTGGCAACCACCCACCTGTGTTGTTTTCAAGACTTTTAGGTACAACTTAACTTTTAGCAAATCAACATAAGCAAAAAAATGGGTGGAATAGTCTTTTTATTTTCCAAATGTGCTTTTCCATTCTTAAATTATGGGTCATGACCCATTTTGGGATGTGAGCTGTCTGATTTTAAGTCACTCAGAGTTGTGATTCATAGTTGTGTTCAATAGGAAGGGGTCACAAATGGTTTACACAGTGTCTTGCAAAGGGTGGCCACTGGCAGCTTAAGCAATTGACATTGCTACGATATGTATGGCCTGCATCAGTGATTCTCCAAAGGCCTTCCCCCAGAATGACTGTCACCAATGATTCTCCAAGGGAAAAAGACACAAAGAAGGCAAAATTGGGTCATAAGAAAAAACAAAACTTTAGGGAACACTGCATTGCATGCAACATTCGAGGGGATGGAGGCTTTACTTGTGGGATATGGGGAGAACCAACCATCCACCAGAAGGACCACATGCAAATTTAAAACAGGTAATTGAATGATGGGTTATTCAACCTTGAAGGCATCCTAAATGAAGGGCAGCATGGTGGCACAAGAGGCAACAGTGCAGCTTCTAACTATTTGAATTCTCTTACAGGCAGGGCTGACTTATATATAGAGCAATGTTTCTCAACTAGTGTACCGCAGCACAGTGATGTGCCATGAGAGCTTCCCAGATGTGCTGTGGAAATAGTAGCGTAGCACACCTGGGTCTGAACCTGCAAGTGACAAACTCCTCAGGTGGTTGAGACCTGAATGAAGAGGACAGGACTACTTGGAGACGCTGGCATGAAAGAAGCTCTGTGAAAGCTATGTAGCAGACACAGCAATTAGAGCTCTTTCGGTGTTTCTCCAGGCTGCTAGAGTCTATTTGGCTGGGTGTGTGGTCACCAGTGAGTCCCACAGAGCCAGCAGATTGCGGGCATACAAGTTGCCTGTTAGACAGAGGGGGCAGGGCAAAGGGGTGAAGAAGCTTGGAGATGCCACCGCTGTGGTCATTAAGTGATGTGTCTGTAAATGCTGATCTCGGAGCTGCCTTTTAATCGGCTTCTCCAGTAGTCGTGCCCCTTTTGGACTGTTGAGCATGTGTATGAGACTGTCACAAAAAGCAAATATAAGAGTCATAATAGGTTTGGTGCAGCCACCCGTACGATATTCCCTGGCTGCATCATTGCTAGCAATGATGTGCTCAGAACGGAGTCCAAAACAGAACTGATTAGGTTAGTCAAATATGGTGGCTTTAAAGGCCAGAAAAGAAAGTGAAGTCATCAAGACCAGAAGAATCAATTCGGACCCGGATATGACATCATCAAAATGGCCGTAACCGGAAGTCTCTTCGGTCATGGGTTCCTCACCGGAAGTGATGTTGTCAAGGTCAGAACCGGAAGTGACATTATCAGAGCCAGGCAGAATTTCCCATGAACGGTCTGCAGGAAACTGAGAAAAAAGTTCAGTGCACTCCGCCACCCCCTGGTCTGGCATGGAATTACTCTCATTTAGACCCTTTAGCTGCCTCCCATGCGCATGTGTGCGACAAGGCATTATGTGTTTGTGGTTAGTAGAACAGCGTTGTGCTTTGGGATGCTGTTGGTTACAAACGGTGTGCCACTACAGAAAAAAGTTTGGCCAATATTTAAATAGAGTTTTGTTTGCTTGTAAATCTTTAGAGTCTCATTTTTCTACATGCTTTCAGGTGGACTGTCTGCTCAACTGAGATGGCAGAGTGTGCAATGCAATGGACTGGCATCCATTTCATTGCTGCTGGAATAGCATCCAGAAAATCTATTCATAAAAACGCTGAATAAGAAAATGAATAAATGTGTGTTTGTGTGGTTACATATGCATAGCATTGTAAAGCTGAGAAGAAATGCCACCACAGTGGGCCCCAGTACCTACTGCATAGCTATAGAATAGATTTAATCCAAAATGGGTAAATGAAAGAAAAGGTATTGTTGTGCAACTTGTACAAGAAAGAAAATAAGGCCATTTACTGGGGGGTGAAATTTATTTTGAAGTCACTTTATGCCATACTTATAGAGAGAGCACATTTCTCTGTATTGGCTGCAAACTGAAGTCAATTTTCAGAAAACATTTGCAGAAAATGGTCCAAGTTACACTCAGCGGTCAACTCAATGACTCAAAGTATTATTTATGAACTTTGCCCCTACTCGCTTTGCTTGCCCACCCCCCAACCCCGCTCTCCGGGGGTGTGCTTTACGTCCGCCACTTTGCGTCTCTGCTGCTCGCATTGTGAAGGGGGTGGGGGTTGAACGCATGCTAAGGAGATGTGGACGAATCAGCTGCTGGCTTGCAGCTGCTGCTACCGAGCTGCTTGGTCGGCATGTCGTGCTGTGCGACGATCATTTAAAAGCCTGTACAGCAGCTGTCCTTTTATTTCACTTCCTTGTCTCGTGGGACGTTAAAGTGTCTCAGAGCAATTGTTTGTAAGTAGGGCGTGACATGCAAGTGACTTCAAAGATGATCACATCTCGACCCAAACTTTTTTTATATAATAGATGTGTTATTTGCTATTTTCATATAACGTGTTTAGGTATTCACTGTCCTTGTAACATATAAAAACCTCTATTAGTTACAGTCCTTGTCTGTCGTATGTTGAGCCCATGGAGGCAGATCTCCCTTACATGTGGGAAACCTCCCTCAGTTTAAATAAAGGTCTGAGATAATGCAGCCTATTGCTGAGGTATTAGCTAGTCCGTGTGTTTTTTGGCTCGCCTTTCTTGGATTCTTATTCGAACATTTACAAGTTGTTGTTTTTTTTAATTATTGTGGCTTTTTAAAAATTTGCTTTTACTTCAGGTTTTTGAATTCCTCTCTTTTGGATATAAATTTTATTTACTTTTGGACTGTCTCTTGGAGGCAACGCAGTTTATACTCCTTGATACATTTTTGAAATATTTTATTTTTATAGTTTTTAATATGTTTTTGAATAAATTCAGGTAACATTATAAAAGACACTGCTTTGTTCTTTGGGACAGGGGTTTATGTAAATTTACTTTCTCTTTTTCAGATATACAATCCAAGGCAGGCTGTAGGCCTGACTTTGACTTTCTAAACAAGGTCTAATTTGAGTTTTCAGGCTTGCTTTGGAATTTTGTGGGACCAACAATCACAACATATATAGCCAGTGAGGACCAAATCTGCTGCATACATGTGGACATTAATACATGTAGATTGAGACATCCAGGGTTTCCTCAGACATCTAAGTAAGTAAAATCAATGGTGAACTTTGTTGATGGTAGCCAAAATGTGTTGAGCCTACATTTCATCACCTTTTATAGTGACTGAAAAAATGTGAATCTGATGACGCTCTCTGAAGCATCAGTCCAATGTAATTAAAAATGTGGTTTCTCACTGCCTCTTGAGGTCTTTCAACATCTCTTTCAATAATGTAGAGACTATCAACCCAACACTACTGTTTCAGAAGGCAGATGTCTTCTTTGTAAAAAATGCCAGATCATTGTAGAAGATCAGAACTGCAGTGGTGGTGTCCTCAGCAAATGTAATCATGGAGTTGGTGAACAAGGAGTAGAGCAGGGAGCTCAGCACACTACCCTGTGCAGTGCCTGTGTTCATTTTGTTAACTACACATACATATTTGGTTGTTAATGATGTGTTTTAAAGTTTTATATTAATGTATGGAATTTTTGGGTATTTTGAAATGCGTTTATAAATAAAACATATTATTATTATTATTATTATTAATAGATGCACCGATTTCTTCACAAAATCCAAAGAAACTCCTAATTGCCCCAGCCTGAGTGTGGTGGTGTGAGTGAGTGGGCTCTCTTAAAGACCGGTGCTCCCTCCAGGGGTGATTCCTGCTTAACGCCTGATGATGCGGGTTCCAGTCCTTGGATGCTGAATAGCACAAGTTAGACATTAAGTGAACTGATGAATGAAATTTAATGGTGTCACCGAGAATAAAATCACATCAAGGATGGAAAAAAGGAATATTTCCTATTACCCTGGCTGGAGAGGATACAGCTGGGAATTTGCCACAGTGATTTGTCATGAGGTTTATCGATAACTTCATCTTAGTTACCTGATGTCAACCATGTGAGCTTTGGCAGTTTTAGGTGCACTCCAAGCAGGTAAGAATGTTAGGGAAGGAAAAATTAGTAACTCAACTCAATCTGCCTCTTTAATACCCCAAAAGGAATTAATTAATTATTTATATTTTTCACATAATACTACATTTTGACCAAGCCATAGAGTCATTGTGTGTCATCGTGACATTGTGTAAGCCAAATGCAGTTGGCTGTGTCATTTATACTGTACTGAACAAAATGTCCTTTTGACTAATATTTCCCAGCTTTGGTGCCTGCTGAAATGGCAGACAAACTATCATGATTCAGCCTCAATGTTGATCTGGTTATTAGGCAATGATGCTCCACCATGTAACTTCTAGTTTCCATTTGATACCCATTCCATCCATTTTTCCAGACCTGGTTTTCCTGGGCAGGGTTGCAGGAAAGATGGAGCCTATCTCAGCAAGCACCAGTCACAAGGCAGGTGCAATCTCTGCACAGGGTGCCAGCCTATCACAAGATGAACACACACACACACACACACACACTAGGGCCAATTTAGCAACACCAGTTCACCAAACCTTTATGTCTTTGGACTGTGAGGAAAAACGAACACCCAGACACCCAGAGAAAATGGGGAGAGCATGCAAACTCCACAGAGGAGCACCTGGGATGCAAATCTTCGTGTTGTAAGGCAGTAGTGCTACCACTGTGCCACCATGCTGCACTCTATCTGATGTAACATATAACAACAAGTGCAGAGTAATGAAGCTCTGTGGAACACAAAGACAAAATGGAATTGCCAGAAACAAAGGACAATACATATCAAACAAGACCCAAAACAGATTCCAATGGTAATGTCAAAAAATAAAGGAGAAAGTCAAAATGTCAGCAATCCAATAAATAATACAATTCACAATAAACTCAAATAAACTCACTACATCTGGACTCATTCAAAATGAACCACCAGAAACTGTGGGAAATCCTCCGGATTTATAGGGCTGAGGCCAATTCCTGGCAGTGATTGGCAAGTGGCCCACCATTTGATGGGCTACCCAAAAACACATGGAACATCACACAGGCAACTAACATGCATAAACAAAATCAAAACAAAGAATAATGAACATAATCAACAAAAGTAACATTAATATAAATAAAAGAATTAAAAAACATGAAACGTGAATTTGAACCCCAGCTGAGACATGACAGCCAGTTTTAGAACAAACTGAAACGGAACCATTAGTTGAAACAAGCGATAGTGATGACAGTGTGATTTGGTCATCAGACATTGACACAAAAAGTGAAACTGATGCATATGGCAGTGTACGAACGAACCGCTGTGATACGTCTGATGGCTAAAAGCTAAAATGTTAGCAATCAAGTGAAAGAACAAAAAAGATGTTAGCCACCTAAACACTTTTCACAATGCAGCAACTGTCATTGTTCGATTCGGGAGGAATGTGGAAGTCACTTAGCCTTGTGTTATGGAGCCTACAACAACCTAATGGGCAGCATTGATTATGTGGATCAGGCACTGACATTCTACTCAGTTATGAGCAAACAAAAGAAAAAAAATGCTATAACCAAAGTGTTTGATGAAACATGCTTCTACTTTCCGAAGTGTGACATCACATTGTTTCGTAGCATCTCACACAAATGACGTGTACTAAATCTACATCTGGAAAGTCGTGGACAGTACACAGACCTTTCCTACTTTATTTAGGCTAACATTTTGGTATTTACATACAGTATTTCTGTTACACAAAATAACATTTTTCCTTTTTGGAAAAAATTCTACATTTTTGGCTTGTTTTTTTGAGGGTAATCATAATGCTAAAGAGGTTAGCAGTACCCAAAAATTTACAAATGTCCTTTATTATTATGGGCCCTCTCTGTGTTGTTGCTGTATGTCATTTGTTCTCACATTGTTCTTATCTTCGTCATCATCATTAGAAATTGGTCTACTGGATATGCTCCTGTTCACACAGTTCAAGGCTGTCCACTTGATGTCCACATACAAGTTCCTTTCTTCTATCGCATAGAGCTCCTTTACTCTCTTCATGGCTAATTGTGCCCCTAGAAATGTGTCTAAACCAGGGACGGGTAAACTTATATGGTCACAGGTTGAATTTTCAATAGCAACTCATAGAGTGGGCCGTATATAAAATCTAGATGTGGCTATGAAGGCAGTCTAGCACATTAACTCTAAAAATAGTTTCTCCAAAAAAGGTTTATTTGTAACACATTTTATTGAAAATTATTAAGAGCAATAATACTAATAAGACCAATTTTAATGTTACTTTAGCAATGCCATTGTTCTAGTCATGAATATGAATCCTCTTGTTTCTGCAAAAACTGCTAATATCAACTGAGATGTTGGCCATTGTGTCAATTACTTTATTAAAAAAATTTGTATTTGTTAGTGAGACTTGCTTCTATACTTGCTTTTACTAATTTTCATTATGAAAATATCTGCTTGTTGTTGTATGCACCACCAAATAATAAGTCCATACACACAGCAGGCTTGCAAAGCCTTGGAAGCAAATCCTGAGTAATATTAAGTTGGTAGCAATCAAGCAAAGAAACATCTAATTTTTAAGTTTGCAATGTTAAAGTGAATTTCTGGATCACTGGTCACATGAACAGCAAAAGGAGATGAAAAATTTGCAGACTCTGTGTTGTGGTACCTAAGGTCCAGAAAATGAGAATCAAGTTCATGGCTACAGATGGCAACCTGAGCAGCATATACGGTGCAGTCCTCACTTCTGTCTGAACACTGATCTTTAAAATTTGGAAAATGAATTGGCTTTACTTTTTGCAGTTGACACAGTTTATTATAAATTCTGAAGAATGGAAAATTAAAATGAGCTGACATGGAAAGCCATAACTAGCTTCCTCTTCTGACTCAGTGACAAAGTGTATGAAAAACACACAAATTTTCTCAAGGCACAAGGATTCTGTTGCCAATAAATGCATTTTAGCTTCTGTTTTATCAAATGCACGTGTTGAAGCACAGGAATAATCTGTTGTACTGATGCATCTGCTACCAGAAAGCTGTTCTTCTTCTAACTTACTTCTTTCACATTTGTAAATGTCATGCTTTATACTGTTTTGTGCACAGACCCCAAGTCAAAGGTCCGGCTTCAGGAATGTTACTGTCAGCCAAATCAATCAGTCATGCACAAACTCGTATTCTTTGAAAATGTACATGCAAGACAAACGCAATCAAGGAACTAAAAACAAGCACACCTAATACTCCTGTTTTATCATAGTAGTCCGTCACAGTTTGAACATTTGCAGTGTGGGAGCTGCCACAAACCTGGGGTGTCTAGATTGCAAAGGCTCTGAGAAGCATCTCCTTAACAGTGTGAGCTAATAGGAGAACGTGTACATGCCAGGACTGCCTCTAAGCACTGCACAGCACTGCACAGCTCTCTCACTAAGACCACACCTTTTGTGCTGCACCTCCACTGTAGTCCTTAAGCGACCAAGTAGTGTGGTTGAAAGGAGGGTTTTAAGTACCTTCAGATCTTATCTATATGTTATTTTGGACAATATAGGTAAATAGGATAGACAGGTTTGTTGGAAGGAATGGTCTGTTCTAATACACTGTTGTAAAGTTCTAATATTCATATGGTAAAAGCTTCATCTTTCTTAGGATAAACACCACATGGAAACTTATCATGCCTGCCCCCATCAACTGTAGCATCATCTTCCTAAAAAGCCCTGACAAGGGCCAGAATATAATACATTTCTACAAGAAGCCTGTGGGCCACTCAAACCTGTGCCATGAACCGGATATGGCCTATGGGCCATAGTTTGTCCACCCCAGAACTGAACCATTCTAACATTCAGCTTTCTCCCAGTTTTTGCATCATTAAGTATAATACTGTATTTATTTATCTTCTAAGCTTGTTGATAGATCATAAGTTGCTTACTTGCCTCTATCTGCCTTTACATCATGTTAATGCTCCATATTAAAAAATGATACACTTTCAACTAACATACTGTAACAAAACACAGCATGATATTCTTCAGCCCCCTTTTCCAGAACTCCAGAAATCTGTACAATTTATGAAGTTCATAAAGTATTGAAAGCCTGCGTTAAATAACTTTCTTTGTTGTGGTTAGGACATGACAATAAACTTTTTTAAACAAATAAACCAAATAATATAATTTATACATAACATAAGGATATAGAATCTGGATATTGGCAAGTATATATAGTGTGGTGGATGGCCGGCTTCATATTCCGGTCCTCACCCCCAGGCCGCCAGGAGGAGCTCTCCCGACAGCATGGACGGGCCCCAAATTCCAGCAGGGCCTTATGGACTATGTAGTTTTTATGCCCAGCCCTGCTGGATACCTTGGGGGCCACTGGGAGTCGCTGTCAGTGGGCCCGTGGACTCGTATATGCCCTATAACCCGGAAGTAGGTCATAATCCTGGGACAGGAAGAGACAACCCTCACCTGGAAGGAATAAGGACTTGTGGACTGTTGGGCACGAACACCTCCGGGTCAGGGGGTATAAAGGGACGCTGGGAAAGCCCAGACACTGAACTGAGCTGGGAGAAAGGGTAGCTAAATGTCTGGGAGAGGAGGGTTGTTATTGTGATTGGTTTATTGGAGTAGTGTAGAGTGCAAGGTGCTTGGTGCACATTATTATTATAATAAATAATAATTGTGGACTTTTTGTGGTGTTTGGAGTGGTACCTGAGGGTTCAAGAGGTGGATCAGAACCTCTACTGCCACAATAGATATGCAGATGAAGGACAATAACAAACGACACAAAACATATTTACGGTAGCCTAGTTTAGCGTTTTCTTTAATATAGAAAAAGACACATAACTCATGAATTAAATTCTCGTGGCCAAGATGGATAAGTTCTTTAGCTAATTATTACGTTTCTGTGGCGTTTTTGTTCTGTGTGTGTGTGTGTGTGTGTGCAAGAGATGCTGCTCTGGATTTAAAGAGAAGCCTATGACAACTAAAAATGTACACTGATACCAATACCATAATGCATTAGCTTGCTTTATCCAAACTACACTTGCAATATGCATATAAGACCAAACGTTTTGTTGACAACTGGTGCCAACATTTGTCCATTAAGGTTGCCAATCATTGAGTTATGGCTCTTTGTTCACTTCAAGTTTGTAGATGGTGCATTAAGGAGCCATCTCTTGGGTGTCTTGGGTGTGTGACTGATCATTTTATCAGGTAAGGCATTCCAAAGAGGCCTAGTGAGGAGAATTGACACTTGAGCTGGAATTAACAGTGTCTGGACGTTTGCATTTTAGCAAAGTCTTGTGTGCCAAAGCTTAGCAAAATGGGCAATGTCAGCTTGTCCTACATTCCTTACATTGTAGAATTAGTCATTGCTTTTTCAAATCAACTTTACAATTAGTTTTATATAAACTAGAGTGGTGTTTCGGTAAGTGCCTCTACTTCACAGATCCTGTATCCGTGTTTGAAATTCCATGCCCATTATCCATGTGGCAATTGCATGATTTTCCTCTAGGTATTTCTGTTTAGTCCCACATCCTAAAAAGACGTGCCGGGTCGTCTAATTGGTCGTTCTAAATTGGACCCAATGTGGGTGTGTGTGACCTGTGATGGAGTCACAGCTCATCCAAGGGTGCCTACTTCCTCATGCCTGCCTGTTATTCTCGAGAGAAAACTTGAATTGGATTAAGAGATTTTGAGAATGTGAACATGCATGCTATATATTGTAAATGGCACTGACAAGTTGCATCAGCCTAGGGATGAGTTATTAGCAGAATGATCTGGCACTCCATAATAGAAATGAGCAGCTTTAAAGCCAGGGGAGTCTATAAAAATGGCAAGTCCACCAAAGTTACATATTAATTTAATGGTGTGTTAAAAGTGAGGACAGTAAGCTACCTAAAAGAGGGATGTAAAGAGTAAGAATCCGTTGGCACTTGGTGCTGGTGCTACAATATGTATACAAGATAAAGCAAACAATAAATGACAACATATTTCTCTTTGTGTTATCTTGGCCCATTTCCATAATGCTTATTGAATTGTTTTACCTTTTGAACATACAGGGTGGTCCAGATCTAATTATGCAAATCCAGATCATCTGGATGAGTTTGATTTATGCGGGGACAATTCCAGTTCGGCGCAAAGTTGATTCTTCATGTCGTCAGTTTGCATGCTTCTCAATGGTCCAGGATTTTTCAGGTGATTTTCTATGTAATAAACTTGATAAGTTATCATATAATGAAAATTGCATAATTAGATCTGGACCACCCTATACACGTTCTGGACCTGCTTAACCCAGTTGTTGGCCTAAGGGAAGAAAGCATATAGCGCATCTAAAGACGCATGATTTGAGGGGGTGCACGGGTGAGTGTAAGTGTGACACCCCATCCAGGACTGCATCCTGTCTTGTGCTAAATGCTTTTGGGATAGCCTATGGCAGCCTGTGAAGGACTTTGGATGTGCAATGCTTTATTTGATCTTGTGATAGTAGGTGCATTGCTTAGTAAGCCACCTTACATGTTTTTATGATTATATAAGTCACTGTAAACTCCAGCTTCCCATATTGCTGGATTAGATTAAATGGGTTTCAGAATATTATGTTTAAAAGAGAGTTGGATTGGCTGAAGCATGTAAGAAAAAAAAAAAACACTATCTCCAGGAGGCTCAGGGCATCCGTGTATTAATGAGCTTTTCTAATTGCACATTAAGATCTTCTCGGTGAAAGAGCTCCCTGTCTCTTTAATAGCACAAAGAAGAGGAAGCAGTTGAGTGGGAGTAGTGAGAGACGCACACACACTCACACTCACAGTCAAATGTTGGAGATTGCTGAATGCCTATGTTTTAATCCAGCACGTCCTTGGGGCTTTGTCTCTGCATAACAGTACAACATTAACTCTTGAGGTCCTCCCTAACTCTGGACATGACTCTTTCTGCAGGCAAAACCTAAACTCAGTCTCACCTCCATCGCCGCATATGGCTGTTTACATTCACTCATTCCTTTCATTTTCTTTTCCTCGTTTTAAATCTTTTTGTATGGATGGAGGTCTATTTATCATCTACTTTATCCAAACCACATTGCAATCATCTCACCAGCCTCCTCCAGTCTAAAAGCTTTACATTCTCCATGCCTCTTTTTCTTTTTTGGAGCTCCTTTCTCACACTGTATCACTCCAGCATTGCTGCACTATTCCACCTCCAGGTCCTTGAAATGCAATTTTTGAGAGCCATGCCTCTTCTCAGTGCTCGTTTTTAACTGTGCAGCATGTGAGAATGGAGGCGATGACTGCAGTTCGGCATGACTCATACAGAGGAGTATCTATGAGTTAAGAGAAGGAGAGAAAGAGAAAGAGAGAGAGAGAGAGAGAGAGAGAGAGAGAGGAGGGAGGGAGGGAGGGGGAGAGTAAACAGCTAGAGAGAGGTAGAAGGAGAGGGAGTGAGAGGGAGAAGATAGAGGAATGAAGTGAAAAAGAGAGTTAGAGAAGGAAGACAGAGAGAAGGAGAGAAGAAAGTGAAAAAAGGAGAGGGAGAGGGATAGGGGAGAGAAGGGGAGAAGGAACAAAGAGAGCAAAAAAGAGAGAGAGGGAGGGAGAGAGAGAGAAAAGAGAGATGGGTGAAGTGAAAGAAACAGAGAGTGGGAGAGAAGGTAAAGAGGCAGAGAGAGAAAGAAATGAGAGAAGAGAGTGAGAGGGTAAGAAAGAGGGAGAGAATGAAGAGACAGAGAAGGAGAGATGAGAGAGAGAGAGGGGGTAGGGAGGGGGAGAGAGAACAGCTAGAGAGAGGTAGAAGGAAGAGGGAGTGAGAGGGAGAAGAGAGAGGAATGAAATGAGAAAAGAGAAAGTTAGAGAAGGAAGACAGAGAGAAGGAGAGAAGAAAGAGAAAATAGGAGAGAGAGAAAGGGAGGAGGAACAAAGAGAGTGAAAAAAGAGAGAGAGGGAGTGGGCGGGAGAGAAAGAGAGAAGACAGATGGATGAAGTGAAAGAAACAGAGAGTGGGAGAGAAGGTAAAGAGGCAGAGAGAGAAAGAAATGAGAGAAGAGAGTGAGGTGGAAAGAAAGAGGGAGAGAATGAAGAGACAGAGAATGAGAGGAGAGAGAGCAAGAGAAGATAAGGAGAGAGAAGTGAGTGAGAGAGACTGGAAGAAGAGAAAGAGAGAGCAGATGGGTAAAGTGAAAGAAACAGAGAGAGTGAGAGAAGGAAGACAGGGAGAAGGAGAAAAGAGCGAGAACAATAGAAGATAGGGAGAGAGAGGAAGAAGAGAGAGAAGATAAAGAGAAAGAAAGAGAAATAAAGGAAAGCACAGTGTAAGAGAGAAAAAAGGAAGAGAAGAAAGAAGCAGAGAAGGAGAGGGAGAGAGAGGAAGAGAAGAGAGAATGGGAGACAGAACAAAGAGAGAAGAGAAAGAGAAGGGGAGGAGAGAGTGAAGACAGGGAGAGAAAAAAAGAGTAGCAGAGAGAGAGATGATGGAGGCAAAAGAGAGAGAAGTGGGGGAGAGGAGAAGGAGACAGAGAGAGACTGTTCAAGGCTTTGCTGATGTTGTTTTCACAGAGCTGTGAAATGCTGACCAAGAAGCGACTGGGTGTTGCAGTGGTAAGAAACACAAAGGGTCACGAAATGTTTCGCCTGAGCCCAGCACTCCCACTGGAGCAGTCAGAGATGCTGCACGTCCAGTCTTTGCTCAGCAGATGGTGCTGTCTGGAGGCTTGTACCGCAATCTCTATTGCCGTTCCTTTGTGGGAAGGAGGTGGCAAGTGAATCATAAACAATAAAGGGTGCCCACTTACTTTTTAACTTAAGCAGAAGAAGGCCAAGCCTCAAATGCCTTTGCGGCATTCAATAAAAATGCACTTGATGTATTAGTCAGACATAAAGTTGTAGTTCTTTAAAATGAGACCTTCAAACCAGGTCACAGATCATTGAAAAAAATCCATCTTTTATTCAAAACAATTTGCTTCACCTGCTGTTTATGTTTGCATGTAATACCACTCAAAACAGCATGCAAGATGTGAGGTGACAATCAAGTAATACACTACAGCATCCCTGAGGCAAAAGTCATGCCCTAGACTGTGTGAATTTCATGCTTCACTTACAGTGATTACACTGTCAAATAAAAATCAGGCTAGAAGAATGCTGACGTATACAATGCTAGGAGCTAATTATAATCATGAACTTCGTGTATTGCTGTTGATGAGGTTTCCAACTGAGCCAGAGTCTTAGCAATGAGCACAGAGCTGGAACCTAGATTACCATAGCATTTGTGCAGAAAGCATAGACTCGTGTGGGCAACACAGTATCACTGCTCCATCTTGGTTGGTGAAGGATCAGACAAGAATGCAGACAGAATGTGGAAAGTCCATGGAGAGTCGACAAAGAACACATCAGATTGTGATTTGTTTCTGTTATTGGCTTCATGACAACACTGTCTATATGTTATTCATCCATTCATTTTCTGATCTCAATGTCTTGTACCATATTTATGTTACAAGAGACAGATTTGTCCACAATGCCAGCACCATTAGAGAAGAAGAGCTCTTTGCTGACGTCTCAATAACTGAAGGTATTGTGATGGACAACTGAACATGTCATTGTTATTCATTGCTGATCTTGATGATCCCCTGAATTTTGTGAAATACTAGACCAATGAATAATAGTATAAATTTAAGAAAGCATTCAACTGCAGTTATTTTTTTGGGGGGGGAAGATGGAGCCATTGTGCCACATAGTGGAATCTAAGAGCGGGTTACATAATATGTTAGAGTTCATTCAATTCCCATTCCCAGAACCAAGAAGGTCCTACCTGACAACAATTGACATCATATCAGTGCCTCTCTAACTTCACTTCTGCCCAGACCAAGATAAAGGATGATGTGTCCAGGAAGACACCGTCTTTTGACCAACAGCGGCATGGAAGCATAACTCTGATAGTAGCATTTCTTTCCTAGGCACTAAAACTTTTGAATACTCCTAAAGAAAAATTCATCTGTTAAATGAGGGTATTTCCCAGCTGGGACCCCAATCCTTTGTATGATTATTTTGTATGATTATTTTTTTTACTTATTTTGAACCATGCAGAACCTCTCTTACCAGGGAAATTAAGCTTGGTCTTGGTGTCAACCTCCCTCATCTAAATGTTGCTAAAATGGGATAATTTCTGTTCTGATTATGAATTCATAGTACCGGAAGATGTGAATGTAGTAAGAAGTTATAACTTTGAAAAGTAATTCCTTGGTTGTTTGTAATAAGTGTTTCACAATGTGTGCAATGATAGCACTACTGCCTTGCAAAACGGAGACTAAGTTTCATGTCCTGGTGCTCCCTGCATGGAGTTTCCCCTTTTCCATATGCATTTCCTGTGGGTGTCCCAGTTTTCTCCCACTGTCCAAGGACATGCTGGAAAGTTGGATTGGTAACACTAAATTGGCCCATGTGTGTGTTCAGCCTGCGATGGAGTAGCACCCTTACCAGGAATTGTTTTTACCTTGTGCCCAATAGTTGAAGGAATAGACTCCAGCTTCCTCATTACACTGCTCCCTATAAGCAGATTTAGGAAATGCTTGAATGAAGAATTGGTCTCGTCCATTGCGAGAGATGGACATCTGAAACATTGCTCCACTGGCAGTGGTTTTATTTAGCTTTTTCATATTATCTATCTAGGGTGGCACGGTGGCGCAGTGGTAGCGCTGCTGCCTCGCAGTTAGGAGACCCGTGTTTGCTTCCCTGGTGACCTGGTATGCAGGTTAGGTGGATTGGCGATTCTAAATTGGCCCTAGTGTGTGGGTGGGTTTGTGTGTGTCCTGCGATGGGTTGGTACCCTGCCTGGGATTGGTTCCTGCCTTGTGCCCTGTGTTGGCTGGGATTGGCACCAGCAGACCCACGGGACCCTGTAGTTAGGATATACTGTAGCAGGTTGGATAATGGATGGATGGATGGATGGTTCTCCTGAAGAAGCAGAAAATGAGCTAAAAAGACTAATCTTGTCCAAAATGGGAACATGAGTTATATTGTGTCTTGGTAATTCAAAAACTTGGTCTGTCTGAAACACTGCAAAATTTGTTGTTACTATACATTCTGTTTCTTTTTTTTTACCGTGGCTTTATTGAAATGTATTCAATAAGCATTCATTGTTTTCAATGTTCCAAGAGACTGTTTAACATCTTACAATAGGGTTATTGAATCTGAACTGTACTGTTATAAGATATCTCAATTTTAATTTTAATCCGATTGACACTGCTGCTGGGGGTTTATTTTGATTTGAATGTGCTCTGTCTGTAGGCATGTCAGAGGACTGGGAGTTCATGAAGTGTGGTTTAGCCTCACTTGGGGAGGCAAATAGGGGGAGAGGGAGGGGAGTTGGAGAACAAGTTACTTCTTATCGATCCTTTTTATCCAAACAACCGTCAGTAGCAACATGATAATAGGTTCCGTAGCCATAATACTTGGAAATAATATGAAAACAAGGTTTTGGTTATTATATGAAAAAACATTCCCTTTATTTAAGATTACAAATTGTCCTCAAAACTTCAGAAGCAGTGTCTTTCTGACCAAAGAGTGAACTTTGTTAGCTGGAATGTTACATGTTTCAATGACAATCTGAAGAGAAAAAACATATTTTCTCACATAACAGGTCTAAATGCCAAGATAGCATTTTTACAGGAGACCCATTTAATAAGTAAAGATCAGTTTCTATTGCAATGAGATTGAACTGGAGAAATCTTTCACTTCAGATATACAAAGAAAAATAGAGGTGTGGGAGTCTTAATACATACAATGATCTAATTTGTAGCATCAGACGTACTGAAAGGAGATATGTCATGGCAATGGGTAATTTATTTAAATCTAAAGTAAATTTGGTAAATATCAATGCACCTAATGTGGATGATAAACAGTTCATCCAAAATGTATTTGCATCAATTCCTAATATGAACACTCATAAAATGGCCGGAAATTTTAATCATGTTTTAAACCCAGACCTAGATATGTCTCCAGCAACAATGATGATAACATCCAATACTGCAAAATAACAGTTTTCAGTGGATCATAACTTATCAGACTCATGGAGATTTTTAAATCCAAACTCAAAAGCATATTCTTTCTTCTCACCAGTTCATCACAATTACTCAAGAACTGATTATTTCTTAAAATATAATAATTTATTGCCCACTATCAAATCTTGCAAGTATGACACTACTGTTGCCTCTGACCATATCCCTCTGATCATGGAGCTTAAATCACTATGCCCTACTTTTCATAGTAGTTGTTTTAACCCTGTCATTAGCTAGAGAAAACTTTACAGAATTCACCTCCAAACAAATTGATTATTTTTTAGACAAATGCATCCTCAGTGGTCTCTACAGGAATACTCTGGGAAACTTTGAAGGGTTTTTTAAGAGGACACATTAATTAATATCTCTCCCACAAAAATAAATTGGAAACAAAGAAGGGGTCATAGTTAATTAGCAAAATCACTGGAATAGTTTGAGAATACGCCAGGTCTCCAGATGAGTCACTTTATAGGGAAAGACAGGTTCTGCAATCAAAATTTAACCTCTTCACAACAAAAGAAATGGAGCAGCTCATCTTTAAATCACACCATTATTACTGTCAACACGGAGAGAAAGCTAATAAGACCTTAGCTCAACAAATCCACAAGCAGGAAGTTCGATTCTATGGAATGTTATTTTCTTCAAATAAAATCTATAAAAAAAAAAGGATGACTGGATGGATATTGTATGATGATGTCATTGTTGTCATCTATGTGGATTGTCATGAATGTAATGTGTGATACATGAACACGACACAGAAATTTAATTCCAGTTCATGCTAATGAAGAGGCCTTCATGAAGTACAATTAGGGTTTAAAAAAGGCTATAATATGATAACAAAAAGTATACACCTTTTGTATACATAGACATGTGTCAATGGTTAAACATAATGCTCTCATGAAAATATAAAGTTTTGTTAGTATAAAAATTGAGAATTGACAAGTTGATAATGGAGGAGAGGAAAACAACAGTTAACAGCACTGAAGTTCTGCATAGAGGTAATTTTGTGAGCCGTGACTAACTAAACTCTACTAAACTTATATTTCTCAAAAAATGACCCCGATCTTTCCCTGTTTTGCTGTACACTATGTTATTGACCTTCTGGCTATGGTGCACATAGTAGTTTTCCTCTTTTTTTGTCATTGATAGGATGAAGGTTGTGACGTCTGATCAGCAAGTATTTGCTTTACCACCTACAGCATTAAATAAATAAAGACTTTGAGAAGATCTCATAAGATTATCATGGAACAAAAAATATCAGTCTCTTCAAACTGTGGCACTGACAAGTAGAAAAGGCACATTCAGAAGTGCTTATTCCCCTTTAATTTGAATTGGAAATGGACTAATGCATGTAAGTTCCAAATTGGAAGGATGGGCATCCCGTCCAGGAGAGGGGAAGGTTACTGACCCAGATGGGATGCTCCAAGTGGACAGACAGACATCCTGTCCAATAGAGAAGAAAGTACTTGCCAGAACAAAACTCCCCAGATGGATGGACGGACATCCCAGCCAAAAGAGAAGGACAGGGAAGGACTGCCTTTGGGGGTTTATTCCCTGGATATCAGTGCCCCATCAGAAACCAGAAGGGAATACCAGGAATTGTAGTACGGAAGCACAGCCCTGCAGGGGTCCATGGGTGCCGCAGAAGGGTGTTGCAGGGAGATACACTTCCTGTTATTTAGGACTTCTATATGACCTGGAAGTGCTTCCAACGGGCCAGAGTCCTAGCACCAGAAGTACTCCTGGATCCTCAATAAAAGGGACCACACTGCCTTGTCCAGGCAAGCTAGAGCTGGGAAGAAGGAAGGCAACACTTGACTGGGTGAGAGTCTTGTGTGTTTGGGGTTTAGGGCTCTCTGGCACCCCCTAGCCTTTACAACAATTTAAAAGTGTATGCCATACACATCTTTTGAGGATTAGTCTCAAAGCAAAAATCTACCTAAGATTAGGTATCATTAAGCAATAGTCCTCTTGGCCATGAGTTTTGGCTGTTAATTCAGGACTGCACAGGAAGTCCATTTTTGCTAAGCTGTTGGAAGCCATTAGAAGTTTCAGAAATGTGACCTTTGCATTGTTTTTATGGGGGCTCATTTACAGGAAACAGAGGAAGAGTTTGTGACTAAGACCTAAAGACTGGCAAATTGTATCAGTTTCCTCCCCTATGTGGAACAGGAAGTCTGACCCAAGCCTCATTTTATCATCTTTTATGTAAGTTTCATCATACACTTGTTCAGGTGTCTCTCTGCCTGAATGGATTCCAATGTATTCCCATACTACTACTAATACTTACATACTGTATAATGGTAGCTGCTGATGGTGGCTCCAGACCAAAAATATCCTCTTATCAGATCTTCCCAAAGCCATCACAAAAAGAAATACATAATTTATGAGCCATGTTATGTTTAACATTTGTAACAATGAGAAACTGGTGGGCCATGTTGCGTGATATTATAAACAGTGTGAGATTAGAAACATTACAACATCAGAATAACAAGAAATATTCAGACAAGAACAGGCCAATCAGCCTAACAAGGTTGCCCGTCCTATCCACTTAAGTCTTCCATAATTACATCAAGTCTGTTCTGAAAATCCCTAAAGTCCTCCTGTCGACCACACTACCTGTTAACTTATTGCATGTGTCTGTTGTTCTCTGTGTGAACAAAAACTTCCAAATGTTTGTGCAAAATTTACCATTAACATTTTTCAAACTCTGTCTTACTTAACTCATTTTAAAGTATCAGTCTCAATCCACTGCACTAATTCCTTTTCATAATATTAAATATTTCAAACATGTCTTCTCTTAATCTTCTTTTGCTTAAACTGAAAAGGCTCATCACTTTTTTAATCTTTCTTCATAATTAATCCCCTATAGCCCTATAATCAGCTTAGCTACTCTTTTCTGGACTTTTTCTAATGCTGCTATGTCCTTTTTATAGCCTGGGGACCAAAACTGCACACAATACTCCAGAAAAGGCCTCACAGTGCATTATAAATATTCAGCACAACCTCCTTGGACTTGAACTTCACACATCATGAAATCAGCCTTCTAATTGTCTTCTGAACACTGTCTGGCAGTTGATAGTGACAAGTGTACTATGACTCCTACATCATTCTCATAAGGTGTAACTGCTGTTTTCAGAACTCCCATTTTGTATTCAAACTTAACTTTTTTTTACTTCCTGCGTATAATACTTTACATTTACTTACATTAAATGTCATCTGCCACAAATCTGCCCAATCCTATATGCTGTCCAAATCCCTCTGTAATGATTCAATGGATTCTAGATCATCTGCCAATTCACCTAGCTTTCATCTGCAAACTTAACCAGCTTGTTACTTATATTCCTAGCTAAATCATTTAGGCCATAGTACTGACCCCTGTGGGATGCAACTCTTAACATTACCCATTTCTGAAAGGATTCCTAACACCATGACAGTCTGCTTTCTGTGTCTCAGCCAATTCTCCACTCATCTACAAACATCACTCTGAACTCCCAGTTTGATGCCCAACCTCACATGTGGTATCTTATCAAATGCTTTCTGAAAGTCCACCTAAATAATATCATAATTTCCACTTTCATACCCTTCTTTTGCTTCCTCACAGAATTCCAGCATTTTACCAAAACATGACCTCCCTCTTCAGTAAATCTCCTCTTCAAGCCACATGTTGCTCAATCTTTTCCTTAATAATTCCTTTCACTAATTTACCTCTGATACATGTTTACCTTACTGGCCTATAGTTACCTGGATCGACCCAGTCACCTCTTTTATATAGCAGGATAATATCTGCCACTTTTCAGTCCTTTGGGAATTTCTCCTGTGAGTGTCTTGAAGAAGGCTTGGCAGGACTAGATGTCTGAGTGACAGTGGCCTGCTGGTGAGGACTTGGAAGGCATCAGGAGAAAATAAATAGGTCCTCAACACAAGTATTAGTGCTTGGCTGTATGGGGCATCTCAGTGATGATGATGAGTTTAAGGATAAAGGCTGATCCTGTGATGCTAACAGTGTTCTGGTTTGGAACAGTGCAAGCCAGTCTTGCCTTCTTCCCAGTTTGTATCCGTTTTGGAGGCATTTCCTGTCACTATAAAAATGGGAATGTTAAATCATTGGTCACATAGGGATCTTAGAATGGATTGTTGCTAAATTTAGTTGCTTAATAAACAAGACCATTATTGGAATGATCCTGTGGCAGCACTATCAAGAAAAGTTCAGTTTTCAGCTGTCATTAAGGGTGTGATCTCTTAAAAACATTTATTTGAAATAGTTTCTGACTGCAGCAAAGAAACATTTCAGAGTGGGGGTCCAACTTCATCATCTTCTTGAGCTTATTTTACAAAGGACTCTCAGACATTTAATTTCTCTTTTGAATGGAACACCCGTCATTAGTGCCTAAACTAACTTAGACACCTTTATTTATATTGTTAGCATACCGACTAATTTTGCTCAGATGAAAAAACCCTATAATAATAATAATAATAATAATAATATGTTTTATTTATATAGCACCTTTCCCATGCTCTAGAGTCTGGTATGATATGGTTTATGCTGTCTGTAGGTGAAAAAAAGTGAAGTTAACTTAATTAGGATCAGTCTAGTCAATCTTCAAAATATGGCAGCCTTCTTCTTTCTAAACCCCCACGGCCATCTTAAGCTGTGTTTACATGCCATGGCAATTTTTGGAGTTACAATTTGGGATGTCACATCTTTAAAGAGCCTGCTGCTGATTTGCTGTCAGATCTGCACAAAAAGCAGTGAAGATGGGAAACTCGTATGTGTCATATTTCTTTAGTATGTCAACGCAACATCAGGCATTTCCTTTCTGTTCACAGCCTCTTAATAAGGAGTAGGAGGGGCTGCACCAAGAATATCAAAAATGGGAAAAATATATATTGGACAAGTAGTATAATGTATCGTTGTAATGTTTTTGTATTTAAAAATCAATTTTGAGATTTAGAAGAAATGTCATCAGTTCATGAACACTTTCTAAAATGTAGATAATGAATGCAAAACAGCTGTTTGTAGATGTTTTGTGGTTGAAAATAAGACAGTCGACTTGGGAAAAACGATATCAATTGTTTTACACCAACAATATACCACACAAATCATATCTCAATTGACGGAGGTCTTCCTTTACAAATGACAGCACAAAAAACCTGCAACCACAGGGGGTCCCCCAGAATTGAACTTGGGAACCACTGCAGCTACAAAATCTCCTGAACAAAATTCCCTTTTCCATATCAGACTTTCTGGACAATTATTGGATTTCCCTGGGCCACCTGTGGGATATAGTCCTTCTAGCATTGTCTGCACTGGAGCCTGCTCTCAGCTAGCCATATCAGGCTCATCTATGGCAAGAGGGAATCATTCCAGGGGGAATCATCACCAAATTCCTAAACTAAATCAACGGATTCCTCTATTCTTTAATGTTCTTACTCTTGATGTGAGGAGAACGATCATAGAGGACATTTGTACCCACAAGTTACTCTTGGGGCATTATGAACAGTTCTTGATGTTATTGTAGGTGAACATGAAGACATTGATGGATAATCAATTTTACAGTCTGACTCCTGAACAAGAGCTCAACATACCTAGACTTCTTAGGTGGACAGAAACCTACAGTTTTTCCAAAACAGACCTATAATATCAGAGGTCCAGACACTTACCCTCTCAACAGCCTGCTACCGAGTATGAAAATGGCTCAAACACAGCAAGCAAGGGGTAATAGTGAGGGCAACTTTTTCAGAAGTAGGAGATGCTCACAGTGGTGTTTCTCAAGAACGAGCACTGGGGCTGCTGCTCTTTCTAATATAAATAAATGATCTGGAGAAGAATATAATCAATAATCTGGTTAGGTTTACAGATGAGACTGAACTAGGTGAAAGGTCAGATAATGTAGAAAGAGTAAAATCATTACAGAGGGACTTAGACAGCATAAAAGCTTGGGCAGACTGGTGATGAATAAAATTTAACAGAAGTAAATGTTAAGTATCGTCCAGAAGAAGTAAAAATGTTAGATCCAAATACACAATAGAAGGTCTGGAACTTGAAAGTACCCTTTATGAGAAGAATTTAGGGGTTATAGTGGACTCTTTGCTATCTACCTTTAGTGTACAGAAGTGATCAAGAAGGATAATCAGATGTTAGGTTATACATCACAATGTGGAGTAGAAGTCAAGGGAAGTTATGTTTAAGTTATATAACACACTAGTTAGACCTAACTTGGAGTACTTTGTTCAGTTTTGGTTTCCATATAACAAAAAACACAAAGCCGTGCTAGAGAAACATCAGAAAAGAGCAACTAGGCTAATTCTGGGAGTAAGAGATATGAGCAAAGAGGAGAGATTGAAGGACTTGAACTTTTTCAATTTAAGCCAATGAAGATTAAGAGCAGACATGTTTGAAGAATTTAACATTACAAAATGAATTAGTACAGTGGATCCCAGTTGTTACTTTAAAATAAAATCTTTAACATGAACATTGAGACACAGTTGGAAACTTGTTATGGGCAAATCTGGCACAAATGTTAGAAAGATTTTCTTCACACAAAAAAACACAGACACAAAGTTTCAAAGTAGTGTGGTGGTGAGCAGGACTTTAGGGACCTTCAGATCTCATCTTGATGTTATTTTGGACAATCTAGATGAACAGGTTAGACAAGCTTGTTGGGCTGAATGGTCTGATCTCAACACACTTTCTCTAATGTTCTAATGGTGTAATATTAGGCTGGTGTACCTAACACAGTGACAATTTCCATTTATGTTTGAAGTTTTCCTTTTACATATTACCATGTGACTCATATATACAGTAGAGTCTCACTTATCCGACATAAACGGGCCGGCGGAACGTCGGATAAGCGAAAATGCTGGATAATGGCAGGTGTTAAGAAAAGACCTATTAAATGTCAAACTATGTTATAATTTTACACATTACGAACCTAATAATCGTGTTTTACAACAAAACAACAGAATAAATTAACTGAAAAAATGAACTTAGTTACAGAATTGTCTGACGTTAAATACAGTATGTACTGTACTTAAAAAGTTCAGTCCTGTGATGATTTAAAGATATTTTTCATCGTAGTCTGCTTTCCTGACGAGTGCCGTTTCTTCGCTGTGAAGTCTCGCCATCTTTGCAGCATCATTATGTCGATTCCTGTAGCTTCTTCTTGTTGCTCAATGTAATTAATTGCAGTTTCTAGAGCCTTAACTCCGTCACTCATATAATCAACATCCGTACGAGCGTATACTGTTTACTACAGCATTGTGACTGCGTGTGTGTGTTTGTGCTGTGACGTGCGAGTCCCTCGTCTTGCACCCGAAAACTCGAAGCTGAGTCTCAGTACTTTCAGCAACACCAGCTTTATTAAGCTTGAAACAGCAACAGGTTATTTAATGTAGCGGGGTCTTTCATTCTCCTTTACATAGACACAGCAGTTAGGCAGGGTCGGGGGGAAAGTAATACTGAGCCCAGTGCATTTATAATGTCCCTTGTTCCTTGTATCACCCATCAACGGCAGGCACTTATAGCATGTCCGCGATCTTTTCGGATTGGCTTTTACATCGAACTGCTACAGTGCTGGGAGTCTGTGATTACTTTGGGACGCTCTCCCATGTGTCGTCCCGTTGGGTGGGATCCCACAAGAGTTTAGAAACTCACTCACACCAACCATGATTCTTTTCAAAGGTAAAGTGCAGGTTAATTTGCTTTATGTATTTTTACTTTATATTTTGTATTAATCATTTTTATATGAATAGTTTTGGGTTGTGGAATGAATCATCGGAGTTTCCATTATTTCTTATGGGGAAATTCGCATTGATATACTGTACGAGTGCTTTGGACTGCAAGCACATTTCCAGAACGAATTATGCTCGCAAACCGAGGTTCCACTGTAATTAGCTGCGGCAGAGTCGGGAGCAACAAAAAATAGACTACGCTCAAGCTCGCAACTTGCAGTTCTTGTTGCCGAATGATGCGTATTTTTTTTTTTGCAGTGGGACGTCGGATAAAATGTTGGATAAGCGAAGGTAGGATAAGCGAGACTCTACTGTATTTACATTTTAAATAATCACTTTTTTATTTAGTTATGTCACATTTTTTAAAAGACTAGGGGGCTCCGCCCCCTGCTTACTTCACTTCCCAACCCCCATGTTTGGTTAATCGAATATACAATTTTAAAAGATTGTTTTTTCTTTGGAATTGTTTCAATTTCATTTTTTGCACTTTTACTTTAAAGCTTCAGTAAAAACAATATTTGGAATTACCTTATTTTTCTAGATCGCATTGAAATTTGATTCCATTTTTGGTCTTAAATCGTGACAACGCAACGTATACCTGCTGATGAGTGAATATCATTTTCGAATGTTTGTCCCTGTGATTTGTTAATTGTCATAGCAAAAGCTATTCTCACAAGAAACTGTAAACATTTTAATACGAATGGCCTATCAACGTCTCCTTTGGTATCTAATGTTATTTGCAGAATATATACATTACCTATCTTTCCACCTGTTGAAATTTGCATCGCTTCTCCGTGATCTTAAAAATACACCTGACCGAATTGTGGTTTCTTCAAAATGAAACTTATGGTTGCTTTAATTGATGCAGGACATCATATTCTCATAGCGTATGGTCCATTATTGTGTAAATCTACATTTTGAACATTGAATGATACGAAGGTGAAAAGATTATTGTAGGCTCATATATTTTGCCTGTAGTGTTTGTGGATTCTGCTGTGGGCTGGTGCCCTGCCCGGGGTATGTTCCTGACTTGAGCCCTGTGCTGGCTGGGATTAGCTCCAGTAGACCCCCGTGACCCTGTGTTCGGATATAGTGGGTGGGGAAATGACTGACTGATTGACTCTTTGTGGATTTCACTTTCCCCAAACATCAAATCTTTTAATTCTTGCGGATACGCATCCTCATTGTGTAGAAACACTTTTCCCTGATGGCAACACGAATTAGACAGTCTACAAGTCTCTGACTTAAACTTCAAAGCCTTACAATATTTCCATACTTCTGACATATCACCTATGTCCATATATTCGATCTCTATTCACCTTTCCATTATTTCACCGAGTAATAATTTATCTTTGTTAGCGCTAATTCTACCTTTTTTTTGATACTTTCGAATTTTTCTTCTTTTATATTCTGTAACTTGCTCTGCATGTGTATCGGGCCTACATTTTTTTTTGTGTCTTTTGAATTCCACTGTTTTCATTATCTCTAACCTGCTCTGTATGTGTTTCGCCCCCTCATTATCTACTCTGTGTTTTATTTCTGACCTCGCTTTGTCCTGCTATATTTTCAATTACACCTAGTCTGTGATGATTATTTTCCCTTTATTCGAGTAATAATTTCTGTTTGTTTGTGCTAATGCGATCTTTACTATCTTTTTTTTGATACTTTCGAATTTTGCTGCTTTCATATTCTTTAGTTTTTTCTGCATGTGTATCACGCCATCATTTTTTTTTTTAACCTTTCGAATTCCACTGCTTTCATAATCTCTTATCTGCATTTTTTTCTCTCCAACGTTTTTGGGTCTCTTTTCTCTGCGCTGCTCTTTCTTCTTCACTTAGTTGTTGACGTTTCATCTAGAACATATTGTCCTTATATGCTTTATATGAGCTGAGAGCAGAGGATCTGTGTCTGCTAAAAGCCTTTACACAACTGAGAGTTTTGATGACTGTGGTCTTATTTTAAAATGGTTGTGAGTAGTGCGTGACTTACAAGAATCCCCACGAAACGGTCCTGGGACAATCACTTGGCACCAAGTCTCATGTTTAAGGCCAATCTCTTTCATCTCGTGGGTCTTTTAAGTGTCTTCCGAGAAGATCATGTCTCGTCTCCCTGGTCTCCCTTCCAAGATTTTTTTTTATAATAGAGAGATATGAAACTTCGCTATAATTTAATTCTGGTAATCAACCTGTCAAAGTTCAGTGTAACATCTCCAGTTGTTCAAGGTCCTTACCAGATTCAATAAAAGGCATAATCATGAAAAATCCTTAACTCCAAATGATAACATAACATAAATATATCAGTTGTAAAATAGCATATCACGTCTACTAAAAGCAGTTAGCGCCTTTAAATTGTTTTCTCCTAATGATGCACAGTGGTTAGTACCTAAGAATCATAGCTCTAAGAAACTGGGTTCAGTTCCTGGCCTAGTCACTCCCTATGTGCTATAAATTATTCAACCCATTTTGATATAATTCTTCTATATGTACTTTGGCTTCCTCCTTAATTTCAAAGATGTAGGACTGCGTCAGCATCCCAGGTGTGAGTATATTCAACAACGGACTGGAGCTCTTTATGCTCATTGCTGCCAGGATTGACTTCTACCTGCCATGACCCAGTGTTGGAATAATAAGGTTCAGCTAATAAATGATTCTGAATGAATTTGATATTATCATGATTATTTTAATGACCAAATTTGTTCAGGTTTACTGTATATTTAATGTGATTTCTGCTTTCATATATGTAAATAAAAGGTTTCTGATTTACTGTTAATGCTTGATACTAATAAATATTTGGAAGTGCTCTTAGTACACTCATTGAAGAGTGCTATACAAAAATTAATTGAATGACTAAATATCACACTTGTTCACACCTCTGTAGGCTGAATAAAACACAAAACAAAGAGATCCATACTTGTGAAAATCAATTACAATTCAACATGCTTTAGCCTGGAGTTTAAGCTTGTAGTTCTGTTTCCTCTCATGGTACCAAATCCACTGAGGGATCTGGGGTGACATTAAGCTTATAATCAAGCCTTTCTACAAAGCCAGTGATGCAAGTACACTGCCAGTATGACACCTTCTTTAATGCAGGATGCTTGATTGCTATCTATTTTATTATTGTTGTTGCTTGCATTAAGTGCTGTTGAGCATTATTTTTCAGTCTCTTGTTTTCTCTTTCTTAGAACAGATGTTTGACAAATGTGAAAAGACAATTCAGTCCATCAAGCTCATTTGGTTGGCCAGTGGTAAGGCTTTCTCAATATCTTATCCAGATACTTTTTAAAGGTTGACTCAGTGGTTGGTTACAGATTTCTAGAAAACATTTTTGCTTTAGTTCAATATTCACTTCAATTTAATTTTCCCTGTTGTCCTTAAGTACATGACTTTTTATTTAGTTAAAAGGATTCTGTTTATTGATGCCTTCAAGAGTTCCTCTATTCGAGATTAAAGATGGTTTAACTCCCTGAGTCTGTCAGAGTAGGACATGCTCTTTACTTCTAGGAAGCTCCTGGTTGCTCTCCTCTGCACAGCTTCAAGTGCTGCAATGTTTTTCTTGTACTATGGTGACCAGAACTGCACACAAAACTCCAGATGCAGTGTTACTTGTGCATTATTTAGACGGAGCATAACGTCCATTGATTTATATTCAACACTTTTCACAGTATAGCCTAACACTTTATTCACCTTTTTAATTCTTCTGTGCATTGCTTAGATGATGAAAAAGCTGTGTCAACATAACCCCCTTATTCCTTTTCAGATGTAGTTTCCTTTAAAACAGTGTCTTCCCATCTTGTATTTATAATTGATATTCCTTTTTCCTACATATAGAACTTTGTACTTTTCTACATTGAGCTGTGTTTTCCAAGCATTCGCCAAGTTCTAAAGACTGTCTGGGTCTTTTTGATTCCTTAGTATCTTCTGGGCAAAAGAGTGATGGGAATGGAAACACATGGGATGAGAACATCAGGGAGGCAAAAGCAGAGGTGGATTAATAAAGTGAAAAAAGATTTGAAGTAAAAGTCCTACTGGGGAAGAGGTGAAGGACCAGCCTGTATAGAGAAGGTTGACAAAGCACATTCACCCCACATAGAAGTGGGAAACAATGTGCACAAGAAGTATGTGCTGTCTCCCCAGTTTTGGTATCATTTGTACATTTCATATACTTACTGACTATACTAGAATCCATGTTAGAGACCATGGACAGACCTCTGCGGGACTCCATTGATAGCTTTTCCTCTTGTGGAACATTCCGTACTTAATTGTACTCTTTGTCTCCTACCAATAAAACCAATTGAAATTCTGTTTTTTTAAGTTACCTTTCATTCAAACAGCTTCTAGTTTTAAAATTAATCTTTGCTGTGGAGCTGTATCAAAGATTTTATAAAAGTCAAAGTAAATGATGTCAAATGCATTTTCTTTTGTCAATAACAGGCTGCTCATAAAAGCCTTAACAGGTTGGTCTGACAGGATCTTCCATTTATATGACCCTGGTAATTGTGACTCAGTATAATACTTTCATATAGGTACATTTCTAATTTATCTCTTATTACAGTTTCCACTACTGCATTGGTATAAGAGTAAAACCTAATGGTCTGTAATTACCAGGACCTATTTTGTCTAGCTTTTCGTGTGACCCCTTCTTTTTGTTTTCATTTTCCCTTGGAGAATCACCACCACAGGTCATAAAGAAGCAATGTTGTCTGCTTAAACTGCCTCTGGCAACCCATCATGAGGCAATTCACACACTGTACACAACCCTCATTGAGTACAATTGTGAATCCCACCTCTGTGTGACCCAAATTCAGATTTGGGTCACAAACCATAGTTTAAGAGCCTATAGTGTAGGACAATGTGTGCATTACCTATTTGGCTAGGCTTTTAAAGGAAGACACCTCCTGCTAAGACAGCAGATTTAACAGGGAAACACAACCCCATCCCGATTCCAGAATAAATGACGGAACTTCAGCTCTTACCACACCAGGATCAGCCTGTACTTCAACTGATAACAAGGGTGTAGATCAGAGTTGAACTAACATCTTTGCAGAGGCCCCCTTCAAACCAGAAGTTGCAACTGGACACCCAAGTCCAAACAAAGAGTTATAATTCAATGAGTGACAAATCTGATGGACAAAATAATTTGTCTATTAGCAGCCACTGATTTTGTAACTGAAGGTGGCTTTAATCCAGTCACAAGAGGTTACATTTTCCTTCAAAAACAAGGTGCACTCATCTCTCCAGGGGCAAAAGCTGCAGTTACTCTTTGAAATGACCTCTTGCACTCTCTGAAACCCACTTCTTTCTGAAACCTGAAACCCAATGAACTGCTCTGCTTTTGTGGACCTGAAAGCTGACATCCACTTTGCCAAGCTAAGCTGTGTGCCATGCAATGACTGAGCCCAGTCTGTAAAGACTAAGAAGCAGCCATTACTTCAGGATGGGAATTTCAGCATCTAAACTGTTGTGCCAGAAAGAGTAAGGCTTTTCCCTATAAAGCTGCAGAGGACACAGCTAAAAGCCTAAATGACAACACACCACAAACATAGGACCATGTCTCAAAGAGAAAGAGTGCACTCAAATACATGAAGACTCCTCCACTTGAACCCGGAGCAACAACAGCAGCAATTCTATACAGCATCTGTCATCAAATTTAAGACTTGATATTGTAAAACTGTTTATCTGTGCCTAGATAATTTAGAACTCTAAAGAGCCTGTAAACAGCTAACCTATTCTGTGTTACATGTTTGTCTGTCTTGTCTTGTTGCGCCCTGTCTTATATGTCAGTACGTACGAGCAGTTATCATCTTTATATATAATACGCTACCGTGGCTGTTCGTTTGTCTGTCCAGGATTTTAAACCACCGTTTGACTTATTGACCTGAAATTTGGAATACATATACTACGTGACGTCTACTATCTGCTTTTGGGGTGATGATTGACCTCCAAGGTTATTCCTCTTTTTATTTTAATTTATTTTATTATAGAATCAACTCTCAGCATTGGCCAGCAGGGCGGCCGGTTGGCGCATGCATACGGGCACCGTTCTCATCCCTACCACCTTCGCTGTCACTTCCCCTACCTCTTCATATCTTAAATCATTCTTGAGGAACATTGAAGACTTAAGTGCCAGCTTCAGTGAAAAATTAAAGAAAACGTACTAAGTAATTGCAACACTGACTAAATCAGTTTTAATGCGAAAAGATGCAGACGGAAGAAGAGAAGAAGCAGTTCGCTAGGGTGGAGAAAAGAGGAGCTGCTCAGGATACAGCAAGCATCAACTTCTGATCAAACGAAAGAGTATGAAAACTATGAATGCTAAAGTCAGGTATATTCACTGCACGTTATCATGCAGTGTGCCGTTACTGGTACAGTAGAACCTCGGGTCACGAACGACTCTGAACACGTACAAATTGGGTTACGACCAAAAAGTTTGCCAAACTTTTGCATCTGTTCATGACCACACACTCGGGTGACGAACAAGCCAGTTTCCCTTCCGGTTCGTACGCACCGATGATTTCCGCATGTGTTCAGTCTCTCCCTGTGCATTCGCTGTGAACTCTTTGTGCTCTATTTCATTTCCCTTCCGGTTCATATGCGCCAATGATTTCCACACGTGTTCAGTCTCTCCCTGTACTGTATATTATTCTCGGTGCATCACGCTGAGGGACTCTCCCTCAAAACTGTAACCTCCTCTCAACCCAGCTTCCTCCTGTGGTATAGCGGGTCCACCGCTCCCATCAAAAAGGCCAGTTTTAATAAATAATCACCACACTCGTGGCTTAGTGAGGGGGCGTGGTGGTGTGTGGCTGAAGCGGTTTCTGAGGAGTTCATGATGTTAGGGTTTCTCACCTAAGTGCACAGGTGAGAAGCGGTCCGCATCCGTAATTGTTCCCAGGAGCTGCTGATTGCCATGACTACCATGCCCTCTTCATAAATAGAAGTGTGAGACGGCTAAAGGGAAAAAGAAGAGAACAGTAAAGAATGGGAGGTTGCAGGAGAAGGCAGGAAGCAGGAGGAGAAAGTCAGTGCAGGAGAGAGGGAGAGAGAGCGAGAGCGAGCGAGCAAATGAGCGCAGGCTCGTGTGCAGCTGAGCAGGGAGCCTGGGTGTTTGTCTCAGTGTTATTCAATGTTTTTACATTTAGTTTACTATTACACTGTGCATTCTATGGTATAATTAACTATTTTTGTGCTTAAAAATCTTTAAAGAAAATATATTTATATACAGTTCGTATGGTCTGGAACGGATTTATTGTATTTACATACAGTCTTAATGGGGGAAATTACTTTGGGTTACGACCAGAGTTTTGGAACGAATTACGGTCATGACCCGAGGTTGCACTGTATTTCTATAATCTGTGTGTTTATCAATAAATTGTATTGTTCTGTTTCTTAAAACAAGCATGCTCCAGGTACCTTGATATACTGTACATCTAATGGCAGGAGACCACCTCCTATGGAGAAAGGTAAGGAAAATAAGGTATGAGCCTTAGGGAATTATATAATTAATTACTGGTATTGCCTAAAGCAGAACTGATAATTAATTAAGCAAGCTAAATTCTCACTTTCCATACAACATATTTGGCAAAAATTAAAGTATGGAAGTAGATATACAGGAAATCCTAAGAAGTGCATGTACACATTGGAACACAGAGGAGTACAGACAAAGCAATTCACTGCCTCTATAAAAACTGGGCTGTGCTGCTTCACACTGCAGGATGAAACTGTTTATCCTAAAATCAGAGTTAATCTCCATTACCTCATTAATGTTACAGACATGCACAACAGCAAGTGATTTAATCAATGATCACTGTCTGCAAAGGTACATCTCAGCTGCTCATAAAATCATTAAGCATCTCAACATGTCTACTTGAAGCAGGATGCTAACGTAACTCTAGTAAAGCATCACAGAGACAAGTGCTGACATACAGTAGCACCATTTTGGACATTGCAAATGCCATAATGGGTGGACAGGCATCTCTACTGGATTAAGAACAATAATTTACCTTGCCAGGAGGCCATAATGGAAGGAAAGCATGGAGTTACATCCCAGCCGGCATGATGTCTAATTCTAATCCCAGTCAGTGACAAAGAATAATGAATGGACTAGAGAAGTTTGTCTATCAAAGACAATTCATCCCCCAGGAAGATAGGTGGCAGTGCTTCTCTGGCATGGTCCCAGGTAGGACACCAGCAGGGCTGTGTTAGAGCTGTAGTTCTGAAAAGTAGCCCTGCTGGTGTCCCTGGGTGCCACCAGAGGGTGCTGTATGCAGAAGAACTCCTTGTTTTGGAAAACGTCCCTATTACCTGGGAGTGCTTCTGCCATTCCATACTATTGCACTGGAAGTACTCCCAGGTTCAACATAAAAGAAGCTGCCTCACCTTGATCAGTAAGTCAGAGTCGGGAGGCAGCATATAAAGCTCACTTGGAGAAGTGGGAGAGGAGGAACCCAGAACTGTGTTGGGTCCGATTGTGTCTGTGGTTTGGGGCTCAGTGGCATCCCCTACTGGTTACAACATTAAACTTATTTCATCTGAATCTGTACTAATGGAAAAAGAAACATTCCATCTTAATCCAAATCAAAGTTGTAATGTCTGTTGTCCGATTTTATTATGTTTAATAACAGTGTCAGTGTTTCTTTGTTCAGTGTCCAAACATACGCAATCTATTTCTTGAATCTGTTAGGAAACTAGAGTCTTTCCAGGCAGCATCAGGCCTCATCCTCTGATGGGAGGTCAGTCTTTCATAGGTCACACCAATTAAAAAGCTGGTCAATTAAGACTAACATGCCTATCCACACAGAAACAGGAAGAATGTGCAAACTCCACACTAACATGCATTGATCCCAGGTCACCACCATGAATGCCACCCTAACATATAATAGAACAAGCAAAGGCTCTGGTGATAAGGGATTTCATGGCATAACATAATAATCATAGCTACATTTTGGGCATTGTCATTTTAGATGGATTAGAAGAGATTTACTTTCCGAAGTAGCTTGTGTTATTTCTTTTTCATTTACCATGGATTTAATTTATTCTAAAATTAAACATATTAATATTCCAGTTCTCAAGTAAATTTGTACTTTTAAACCTGATGCTGTGGCACACTTTTGCTGACTTAAATCAGAGCACACATCAGGGGTCTCATCCTCTGTTATTTTGCTGTCTGTTATCTAAAATAAATCCTATGTTATAATAAAATGAAACCTGTGTAATAATTGTGGGTTCCAAATCTGTGACTGCCCCCAAGATTTCTCCCCACACAGGCTGATCCAGCTAACGTCACAGCTTACAGTGCCAAGCTAAAGCACTCAAAAGCCTTGACCAATTCTCTTATTAAATTTCATAGCCTACTCTAATAGTTTGCTGTTTGTGGTATTTTTTATTTGACAACATTAAAACTCAATTCATTTTTTCATTCATTTTCCACCAGTTATCTTAAGCTGGGTCGCAAAGGCAAACATTTTAGCAGTGAGTCCCATACGTTCCTTTCCTCCAACCACACTTGCCAACTCACACTGTAGGATCCCAAGGTATTCCCTGGGAGACATAATCTTCCCAGTGAACCCTGGGTCTTCCCGGGGTCTCCATCCTGCTGGCAGTGCCCAAAAAAACCTACACAGAGAGGCGTCCAGGAGGCATTTGTATCAGATGCCTGAATCACCTCAAAATTAGTGATGTGACATGGTTCTCACTTTTTAGTTTTGATTTTCACACATGTCCTTCAGATTTACAACCTGAATAATGATCCCGCAATTGTTTTCTTTTATCCAGAAAATGTGGCTGTCATTTTAATGATTCATTGATGTATGTTATTTATGAGGCAACTGTGTCATAGTCAGTCTTTCTTTTTAATTTATTTTGATCGGTTGCATGCAGCACCAAATTTCCCAGCAACACCCCTGCCTAGCCTCTTAAGTCTCAGGATTATTCCTCATCAGCCATCCATTCATTTTCCAAAACTGCTCATTCAGAGCAGGGAAGCTGCAGCTTATCCCAGCAAGCATCATGCACAAGGCAACAACAACAACAACATTTATTTATAGAGCACATTTTCATATAGGCCAGGGGTGGGCAAAGTCATTCCTGGAGGGCTGCAGTGGCTGCAGGTTTTTGTTCCAACCCAATTGCTTAATAAGAAGCACTTATTGCTCTAGAAACACTTCTGCTTCATTTTAGTTATCTCCCTCATTAAGATTTTGCACCCTTATTGCTTATTTAAGTCTTAAACAGCTGCGTTCTCGGTTTTTAATTGCTCCTTATTAGCAATAAGATGCAAATGACAAAAGAAACCAGCAGTTATCCATTTTGCTTGTTACCCTTTACACCTGTGTGTATTTATCGTGCACTGTTTGGTTTAATTAAATACTTGGAAGGAAAGAGAAGAGAAAAGAGTGAAGGATTGAGAGTTACCCATCCATTTTACACTTCATAGTATTTGGATGATATCCTTAGAATGTTAAAAAAAAATCTAGGATATGAGAATGACTTGACATAGCAGAGTTAAAGCACTAACAAGCCATGAAATGTAATTATTGGCAAGAATTGTTTTCTAATTGAGCAACTGGGTTGGAACAAAAACCCTCAGCCACTGCGGCCTTCCAGGAATGACTTTGCCCACCTCTGATATAGGCAATGTAGCTCAAAGTGCTTTACAAGATAACAAAAAGATAGATGAAACGAAAAACAAAAAAGAATAGACAGTAATATTAAAGCATAAGTAACAAAGGAAAAAGGTAAGGTCAAATGGCTGGGAGGACAGAAAAAACAAAAACAAAACTCCCATTAGGCTGGATTAAAAAATAAAATCTGTAGGGGTTTCAAGGGGAGAAAACACCCAGCCACCATATGGATATTGGCTACTTAACATAAATGGTTATATATCAGTACTCTTTGTTTTCTGGCTTCACATGAAAGTATTTGATGCTTGTGGACAGCTGGGACACCTGCCTTCAATCCAACAATACAGGGTGCTGCATGATGCCTTAATCAGGTGGTGGTGGTGCAGATCACCACCACAGAAGAACTAGAAAAGACAGCAGAGATTAGTACACATTGCGGAACCCTGAAGAATATAATTCTATGCCCATATAGTGTATCAGGAAATACAACTAAAATATACTGTAGCTATGAAAAAGACATATTAAAATAATGGAGTTTTTTTTAAATGATTCCACAGTACTGGCCTGGTAACTTTCTGTTGTTGAAGTATTTCAGTTTTTGGGTGCATAACAGCAGAAGGCTGCCTCACCACTTCTTTTACGTTTGCCTCTTGGAATTATAAGCAGATCTTCATTCGAAGATCTAAGGTTACGACTTTGAGTATAGGGGGACAGGCATTCCAAAACATAGGACGGAGTGAGATTATTTAAGGCTTTGTGAACCATTAGTAGTATTTTAAAGACAATTCTGAATGACATGGGTAACCAATGAAACAACGCTAAAACCGGGGAGATGTGCTCGGTTAAGATTCTGGCTTCTGCACTCTGCACGTAATGCAGCGGAATGATGTCTTTCTTAGGTAGTTAGGAGTGCATTACAGTAATCTAGTCAACTAAAAACAAAAGTGTGAACTAACTTTTCGGCTTGCAAATTTATATGAGGTCTAACTTTTGCTATATTACTTAAGTGAAAAAATGCACACCTTGTGATTTACGTAATGCTTGATTTAAAGTTCAGGTCGGAGTCAATAATTACCCCTCATTTTTTACCTACATCTTGACGTTCATGCCTAAGAGATCAAGTTTATTTCTAATACACTCACTATTGCTAATCACAGAAAAAAAATCCATTTTCTCCTTATTTAGTTTGAGAAAGGCACTACTCATCCAATTGAAAATACAAGTAAGACATTAGAGAGCCAAAAGTGTCAGAGTCATCAGGCAGGAACAATCTCTCAACAGAACTATTTAGGACCACCAGTCTACCTAACCTGCATGCTTTTGGAATGTGGGAGGGAACCAGAAAATCTGGAGGGAAGCCATGTGGACAAAGAGAGAACATGTAGACTCTATGTAGGAAGCACTCGGGACTTGAGTAATGGCCTCCTTGTTGTGAGGCAGGAAGCTCCTTCATTACTAACTAAAAATAAAGTACAGTTTGACTGAACTGTCTTCTGTGCCTTTCAAGCCTGAAGCCCTTTTCTTCTTATATAATAGACTACCGCGACTGACCATTTGTCTTCCAGGATTTTAAACAGTAGCTCGCAAACTGTTTGACCTATTGACCTGAAATTTTGTACACATATACTATGTGACGTCTACTAGCTGCTTTTGGAGTGATGATTGCTTGATTTGTTTTATTCTATTGTAGAATCAACTCTCAGCAGCGGCCAGCATACGGGCGCCGTTCTCATCCCTACCAACTTCGCCATCACTTCCCCTGCCTCTTCATATCTTAAATCATTCTTGAAGCAGATTGAAGACTTAAGTGCCAACTCAAGTGAAAAATTAAGGAAAATGTACCAAGTAATTGCAACACAAACACTGACTTAATCAATTTAATGCAAAAAGATGCCAACGAAAGAAGAAAAGAAGCGTGCCGCTAGGGTGGAGCAAAGAAGAACAGCTCAGGAAGCAGCAAGTGCATCAACCTCTGAGCAAATGAATACTAAACGTACAGAGAAAGAGTATGATGACTATGAAAGCTCAAGCGTATGAAGTCAAGCGTATTTGTGCAGTGTGCCGTTACGGGTATAAAATAAACACAATTTTTAATAAAAGCAAATCCAAGAGGGTAGAGTGAGTGTGTTTCAATACGCCACCATTCATTAATGTATATACTGTATAACAACACTACAGTTTGTTTGTCAGATGCCTCAGGAATCTCATCTGATAAGTGCAAGCAGACTTTATGGAAGGACTTTTGTGGTTAGTGTAAGGGATCTCTGTTTTACCTTCCAGCCTAGGAAACCAGAGCTATGAAGGGATCTATACAATTTAAGAAAGATGATCATAAATTGGTGAAGGTCCACATTAAATAATGTTCACTTTCTCTTTTGTGGTCCAGATGTGGCGATGGACCAATTTTCAACAAATAACCCAAACATAGCTGTTGTAATTGACCAAGTACTACAATGTACAGGGTGGTCCAGATCTTATTATGCAGATCCAGATTGTCTGGATGACTTTGATTTATGCGGGGACAATTCCAGTTCGGCATGAAGACAATTCTTCATGTCGTCAGTTTGCACACTTCTCGATGGTCTGGGATTTTTCAGGTGATTTTCTATTAATAAACTTAATAAGTTATAGCGTAATGAAAATTGCATAATTAGATCTGGACCGCCCTATATACATAAGGATAATAGAAGATGAATATATGGGAGTATATACAGAAAAAACTCAATAACAAACATCATAAAATATAATCTGCATTAGTTTAGTTTGCTTCTTTTCACTCCTTTAGAAAAAGACATATCAATTTAGAATTTTGGTCTTTTAATTAGTGTGGTCAAGGTGGGTACCCTCTTTAGCTAGTTATTAAATGTTTAACATCTGCACATGAAGGTGACATTGATTTGCTCTCAGCTAGTCTACACTGGCTTACCACAGTTATGTGTATGAGATGCTGCTCTAAACTCTCCTGGGCAGAGAAACACTTACAAACCTGTCCTTCACAAAGGTTATAACTTCTCTCTTACAGTGATACCAATATGATAATATATTAGCTGGCTTTATTATAACTACTAAGTTATAATGAATGGTTCTTGGAATCAAAGTAGATTTTTAGTTCTTGTTGACTCTGGGCATTGGTCATGCTTTGTTCCAATCCTTTTGGGACGGCTTTCACACATGGAAGGATGTTCAGCCCGCTTTTTTTTGTTCAACAGTCCTTTTCCTTCTTTTGTTTGGTCACACTTTTTGGCTGCCAGCAGTACTGCATTTTTCTCCCAAGATTTTATATACTTTATGTTAGGTTTTATGTCTGCTGGGTAGTCAGTGATCATTCAACACCTACAAGATGAATGCAAGGCTTTTACATACAGTCTTTCTCTTGCTTGTGCACCTTGCTTTACTTTAGTGTATTCTGGATTTAAGGCACTCCTATAGTCCAACATCAGATTGCCCTTCTGTGTTGTGGCCACACTCTAGGTATCAGGGGTCCTGTGTGGTAGAAGTCAACATCTTAATTAAAGAAAGAAACTTATCCTCTAACAGGACAAAACTAATAAAATCTTTTAGTCAGTAATCAGGCAGAAGAAAAGCTTGTCCGTTTGCGTCATTTATTGCACCGGCAGAATCAAACTGAGGAGTGAGCATCACTCACAGCAGTCTGTTATAGCATGATGAGAATGGTCCAATATTAAAGGTGTAGTTCTATGTTATAAACAACTGAATTTACATAACAGTGTCAATCAATGCACACATTTACTCTGGTTGGCTCATTGGTTTACACCTAAATGATCTATATAATATAAAATAAAATAAAAGCCTATTTTGATACATTCTGGTTCTTCTTATACTCTCTGGGTTGAGCCACCACCCTTGAAATTTAAGAATATTGTCACACATGGGTGATTAGGGGGCAGCCAAAATGACCAATAGAGCGCAAAAAGTCACCGGACGGGTATATAAGACGGTGTACTAACGCTTCACTCCATTTTTCATCAGAAAGACTGAAGAACAGACGAATCCCAATACGTGAAGTCTCCACTTAAAAACGAGCACAAACAAGCAAGACCTTTTGTATTCCAGCCGTCCCCACGTGACGACTTCAACCCGTTCACCCTCTGATGACATCATCTCCGTCCCATCCCGTCCTTGTCATCTCACCTCTACACCAATTTCTGGTCCATCTGACATAAAAACCAGCCACCTTTCCAGTATGATTGCCGAATCTATATGCTAATTCTTACACTCTGTACAAGAAGAAGCAAATATTCTGGCTCACCTGCAGTATATGGGGATGGTTCCCCAACCCTTAATCTGTCTCTTTGGTCTCTTTTTCACAATATATAACAACTACCCAACCTTCTTGAATACAGGTCTCTTAGTCATCCTTCAGAACATTTTGTGTATTACATTTTTGTCTCTGTTGTTCATTTGACATTCATCTTGTAGTAGACATTTTTCCATTGGTTTCTTCGGTGATCTAAGCCCAACCATTTTGTTCACAAGTTTTACAACACAGTTTTGTCCATCAAGGTTGCCTATCGTTGAGTTATGCCTCTTTGTTTAAGTGGTATATCATGGAAACATCCCTGGAAGTCAATTTGCCTGTGAACTTATCAGATGAGACCCAGAAATTGCATTCCAAAGGGGGTCCTGTGAGGAAAACTAACACTTGAGCTGAAGTTCACAGATTCTGGCAGCTACATCTTAAGGAAAGGAGTTGTTTGACAAAGCAAAGCAAAATGGGTAATGCTACACTTTTATCTGCTGCACCTACAGTACCATGTCCAGGATGGGGAGTGAGCCATCAGCCAGTATGGTAATACTGTCCAGGAGAGTGAGAAAAGTAATAGAAACTGAGACAGTTAGACAAACCTACAAGGTTGTCCAGTTACCACTTGTTAAGTCAGCCTTATTACTAGCCGCAGGTCACATTTAATTCAGCAGCTGTGGGCTCAAAAATAACTCTCTACAGTACATAGCATCAGGCACTTACATCCTCCACTCTGGTTTTTACAATACATGTTTTATCCCACTTTATTGTCATACACCATGAATACTGTCAATCAAAATGTATTTATTATCTATGTATTAGAATGTTTCGGCAGTAACTGAATTTTTTATGTGTATAAGTTATTGAAGTTATTGGAGGATATGTTATTGAAGACAGCACAGAAAAATTAACATTAAGGAGCCATTTCTTTGCTGGTGAGAATGTGACGCTTCAAAATGTAATAATTATTTGGCTTTATTTTTAGTCATGTGTGAAGTAGTTGATTTAATGCTGGTTATTGTTAAGGTACTCCATGTCATTTCATTAAGACTTAGGGGAATTAATCATTCCTGTGACAACCAGTAGAGGTAGCAATGTGAAATTGGGAGCACTGTTCAGACTGCTGTGCTCATTTCTCATTCAAATGAGTGCAGCTACACAGAAAAGCTGCACATTCTCATTGTTTCCTTATTTTCTTTGTTTGCAACTTTAATTTAATTTTACTGCTGACAGTACTGCTGACACTGCTCTGGGCGGTGTAAGAAAAGAAAAGTGCAAAGACTGAAGAGTAATATTACTTTCATCCTTTCATTTTCTTAACAGGCAGATCAGGGAGCAAGTTGAGAGGTAACATTAGGAATGGTCAACTTATGCACACTGAGTCAAACTCACTCACTCACAATGGGGACAATTTAGAGTCCATAGTTAACCTAACCTGAATGTCTTTGGGATGAGGCAAGAAGGGTCTATGAAGAAATAGGAATACAGAATTGTCACATTGTTTATAACCAGGACACCACAAACGTGATGCCCTTGGGATGTGCCAAGAAAATCCATGTAGACACAAGGAAAAAATGTAAATGCCATAAAGGAAACGAGTTGGCTTGGATTTAAACCCTGGACTCTGAAGCTTTGTTGTAGCAGCACTAACCACTACAACCCTATGTAATCATGAGTAATATTGCAATAAATCATTATTTTATAAATTTCATTTCATACTGCTCACCTTCCTACAGTTCTATAAAAATACATCTACTCATTTTTGAACCTGTTTTAGTGCAGATATCAATAAATACACAATCATTCCTTCTTTATTGAGACTGTAAAAGAAGGTACTGCACAAAGAGATCACAACGATTATTTTGGATACTGATTTCATTGCAAACAATATATAAAAGTAACAATTTAAAGAACTTAATAATAAAAACTTGATCATTATTTATACAGTGTGATGGATTGGACAGGTGCCATTACCAGGACATTGTGTTCATGCCTTGAGCTTGATGCTATGTCTATGGCCTCTGGCCTACTTTAGTAACATAGTGCAGCCAGTGGGGTCAGAAGACCCCAGGATCACTCCTTAAATGTCACAAAAATGTCAGTAATACCTCAAGTTCACATTTACTGAAGTTTCATTTTCTGTGTTGTGCCATGTTTTGATGTCACTCAGGAATATGGCCAAATTTATATGATGGCTCGGTCATGACTATACAAAGAGGGTATTATTTTAAGCCGTTCAAGGTTACTGGTAAGAGATGATGGAGAGTATCAAAAAAGTGTGGGCACAGTTGATTTAAGATTTTAGAAGGCATTTGGCATGTGCCCTGGTGTACATAAGGTTTTATAAATTCATTTTTTTGTTTGTGTACACCGTTTTGGCCTTTCTAGTATAAGCAAAATTTTAGCATGGAATCTAAGCAAGGTTTTATACAGTACATGAGGCCCTGGTGATCAAAGGCAAATGGCTGCCCACCCCCTTCTGGGCATTCTGCAATATTATATATATAGTACATGCTGGGCAGTCAAATAAGAAGATTATATCCATTCACCCTTGAATTCAAAGGCTCCAAGTAGTTTTGGTGTCTTTTCACATGGGCAGTCATAGAAGATTAGCAGCAGAGTATTGGCACTCAGTAGAATTGAATTAAGCAGGATTGGGAAATGGATGATTGGATGGATTGAGTATTTTGGCCCAAGTAATTGACTTGGCTTTAAAGGTCAATAACAACCTTTTATGTAAAAAGGAGGCTTAATTAACAGAATGTTAAAATCACATTTTGAAAAGAAGAAGGAAATAACAGAGTGATGCTAACAACAAGTCTTTTACTCCTGGAACAAGTTACCAATGATTTCTGCACCAGTATGGTTGTGTGTGAGGGCCCTGCGGTGGACTGTCCAACCTTGTGCCCAGAATTGCTCCCTTCAGCAACTCTAAATTGGATTAGGCAGGTTTTCAAATGTATTCCAGATCTTATTTAGCACCTTTTAGAGATGTCTTCTCCAAAATGTCTAGACATACAGTATGAAGGATATACTTTGGATGGCACTGCTCGTCTAATCTCAAGGTGGTAAAACCTTGTATAATATCTCAGTGTCCACTGATGAAAAATAACCACTAATCATCAATAAATCACGTGAATTAAAACATCCATTTCGAGAGAAGAGAAACAATTGCTTGCACCGGGGAGTTGCCAACCTGCTCTTTTTTACTCGCATACTGCATCTTTGTCTCATAGCAGAATCTTTACTGTCTCCTC